>NC_053022.1:326824306-327160524 GCF_003073215.2 Triticum urartu
TTGAGCCCAAAGGGCATAGACACATAGCAGAAGGCTCCAAAGGGAGTTATGAATGCCGTCTTCTCCTGGTCCTTAACTGCCATTTTGATCTGATGATAGCCAGAATATGCATCCAAAAAACTCAAACGCTCACAACCCGCCGTAGCATCAATAATTTGATCAATACGGGGGAGGGCAAAAGGATCTGCTGGACAAGCCTTATTAAGATCTGTGTAATCCACACACATGCGCCAGGTGCCGTTTTTCTTAAGGACCAGCACCGGATTGGCAAGCCACTCAGGGTGGAAAACTTCAATAATAAAGCCAGCTGCTAAGAGCCTGGCTACCTCTTCTCCAATTACCTTGCGTCTTTCTTCGTTAAACCGGCGGAGGAACTGTTTCACCGGTTTGTATTTAGGATCCACATTAAGGGTGTGCTCAGCGAGTTGCCTCGGTACACCTGGCATGTCAGAGGGCTTCCATGCAAAAATGTCCCGATTCTCACGGATGAACTCGATGAGCGCGCTTTCCTATTTCGGATCCAAGTTGGCACTGATGCTGAACTGCTTGGACGAATCACCAGGCACGAAGTCAACAAGCTTAGTTTCAGCTGCCGATTTGAACTTCAGGGCCGGGTCATGCTCCATAGTTGGCTTCTTTAATGGAGTCATGTCCGCCGGATCAACATTGTCCTTATAATACTTTAGCTCCTCGGTGGCACAAACCGACTCTGCATAGGCCGCATCTCCTTCCTCGCACTCCAAAGCGATTTTATGGCTTCCGTGAGCCGTTATTGTCCCCTTGTGACCCGACATATTGAGCTGCAAATACACATAACAGGGCCGTGCCATAAACTTGGCGTAGGCTGGTCGCCCAAACAGGGCGTGATACGGACTTTGGATTTTCACCACTTCAAACGTCAATGTTTCCGACCTGGAATCATGATCATCTCCAAAGGCCACTTCCAGAGCTATCTTACCAACAGGATATGCTGACTTGCCAGGTACCACACCGTGGAACACCGTATTGGATGGTTTGAGATTTTTATCTGTTAGTCCCATACGACGGAAGGTCTCATAGTACAAGATATTAATGCTGCTCCCTCCATCCATGAGCACCTTGGTGAACTTGTAACCTCCCACCTGAGGCGCCACCACCAGAGCCAACTGACCCGGATTATCAACCTGGGGAGGGTGATCCTCTTTGCTCCATATGATTGGCTGTTCAGACCAGCGTAGATAACGGGGCACGGCCGGTTCAACAGAGTTGACTGCCCGCCTCTGAACCTTCCGGTCTCGCTTGTCCAAGCTAGTGGTGAAAACATGGTACTGCCCACTATTCAACTGCTTTGGGTTGCTATGGTAACCCGACTGTTGCTGCTGCTGGTTGTAACCACCCTGGTTGTTCTAATTATTTTGATTGTTATGTCCGCCCGGATTACCATTAAATCCTGAACCGGAATTTCCTCCACCGTATCCCGGCCCGGATCCTGAACCACCACCGGAGCCGTGATCATACCAAAAAGCATTAGAATTCTTGAACTCCTGCATAATGAAGCAATCCTTCCAAAGGTGGTTTTCTGGCACCTCCGCTTTGGACAGGGCTGGTTCAATAGATAATTTAAACGGTCCGGGTTAGGGTTAGGCGCTCCACTGCGATTCGACGGTTTACCCTTGCATCGCTGACCCTTGTCCTGCGCGTTGGTATTAGCCACGAAGTCCATGTTGCCATCCGCTTTACGCTTGCCTCCGTTACCGTTACCTGCCGAGTGGTGCTGTTGACCTTTGGAGTTGCTGTTCTTCTTTCCCTTCCCTGTCTTGTCATCATCAGACTCGGGATCCTTGGTACTATCAGAATCAGCATATTTTACCAAGGCAGCCATGAGGGTCCCCATGTCAGTGCAATGGCGCTTCATCCATCCTAATTTCAGCTTTAGGGGCCCAAACCGGCAATTGCCTTCTAGGGTTATAACCGCGGTGTCAGCGTTGATGCGGTCTGATGAATGCAGAACCTGCGAGACCCGACGCACCCAATGAGTCATCGATTCTCCTTCCTCCTGGACACAGGCAGCTAAGTCCACTATCGACATAGGCTGCTTACATGTATCCTTGAAATTACTGATAAACCAGGCTCGTAATTGGTCCCATGAACTGATAGAATTGGCCGGTAAGCTTTTTAACCAAGTACGGGCCGTTCCTTCGAGCATCATGGTGAAGTACTTCGCACATGCCGCATCATCCACATCAAGCATTTCCATGGCCATCTCATAGCTCTCCACCCATGTTTCTGGAGGTTGATCCGCCGTGTAATTTGGTACCTTGCGCGGGCCTTTGAAATCCTTGGCAGGCGCACATTGCGTAAAGCGGGGACAAGGCAAGGTACCCCCAAAGAACTAGAAGTAACACCAGGTTCGACTGAGATAGTTGGACAAACCGGCGTAAGCTGCCGAGCCTGATACTGTGCAGCTAACTCGGCCTCCCTGCGTGCTCGGGCCCGGTCCACCACTTCCTGAGCGTTATCAGCACCACACGCCGGGTTGTTGCCACGGGGTGCTCCATGTCGTTCATTACTTGACACTGCCGGTTCATCCATACGCCTACTATAGCTCCGGCTTGGACGAGGGGTCGAGTGGATCCAGTCGCGGCTGTACGAGTATGCTTCCTGTTGGACCAAAGCTGTCCTAAGAAGCTCCTTGACCCGTCGCGTCTCTACCGCCTACGGCGAGTCACCTTCAATTGGAATGGCCTCCAGCCGTGCAGCAGCGGCAATGAGATTGTCCATCAGGTTGGAGTAGTGACCCAGAGGTGTTGAAATAGCCTGAGGTATAACAGTGTTTTGACGAGGCAGATCCATCAGACGGGGCTGAACCGGCGCGCCGGTCCCAGGAGCTTCCGCCCGGTTTCCCTCCAGCGGGTTACTGGTTCCTGCTCCTGGGGTGTTGAAGAGGTCTCTGGCCTCAAAAACCGAAGGCAAACGGGATCGGTACTTCCTCTTCATCACTTCATGCGACGCGTTCTAGTCCAACATGAGCCTGTAGGCTTGTGCGTCTAAAGCGGCCCGCTCTGCGGTCATCCTGGCATTCTCAGCTGCCAGGTCCGCCTTGGCTTGGGTGATCTGTTCCTTCACCTTTGCAATCTCCGCATTGTGGACGTCCTGATCCGCCGGGTTAGCTTCTGTCATGAGCACAGCCAATGCGTCAAATAGATCTGATAGAACTTGAGCCGGCGGGCGTACAGAGCTTCCTGCCCCGGCAGCTGTCGCCGCTACTGAACCGGAGGTTATTGGCGCCATGGTCGAAGAATGAAGCGCTGCTTGTGTGCCGGCCATGAATATTCCAACTCGGTTGGGTAGATCAGAGGGGTCCGGAATACTGTCACCATCGGAACAGCCCTCAATCCGGCCATCTTGTAGTTGATATAGAGATTTGGTTTCTCCGGTTGATGACTCGTCGCCGGAATAAATGACGGTCTCGCCGCGAGATTCCGATCCATCCTCATAACTTCCTCCATGGATGACTCCCACGAAGGCACGCTTCACGGCCGGTTTAACCCGGGCGGACCGCGCACGCTGAGCCGTTTCGACGAGGTCGGTGCAGATGTCCGGCTCAGGGCCCGGTTCACCGATCTAGCCGATGAAAACGTGTATGCCACCAAAGGGGACCCGGTACCCGTACTCAACTGAGCCGGCCTCAGGGCCCTAGCCTGCATCATCGATGTAGAGCTTGCCGCGACGACTCTTAGTCATCCGGCCCACAGCGTAGCCCTCGATTCCTTCAAAGCGGCCCTCCAAGAACTTGAAACCATCGTCCGATAGCCCCACAGTGGGCGCCAACTGTCGTGGTTTTGTCACGGCAGATGTCCTCGTGAAAGGACTTAGTCGTGGAGCCATCGCAACGGGTTAGCTTGAAGGGGTTAAAGCGGACACAGGGACGCAAGAGAGTTTATACTAGTTCGGCCCCTTCGATGAAGGTAAAAGCCTACGTCTAGTTGTGATGGAATTGATGGGGTTTCGATGACTAGGGAGCAAACAAGCTTCGCCTAAGTCTCAAGTTGTTGTCTATTGTCTGTTGTCCTTGAACCGCCGCTGGGTCGTCCCCTTATATACACGGGTGACGCCCGTCGGTTCACAGAGTCCCAATACCGGCTCATAGATGTGTCCGGTTTGGTCTCTACTTATTCCTAACTTACAATACAAGTTACATACCAACGCCGGTTTACGGCTACAGGCCTTGAACCGACTATGGGCCTTGAGCCCTCATCTACTTTGTTGGGCTTTAACATAGTTAACTACTGACGAAGTTAACCCGGCCCAGATAGGCCGATTTACGCCCAGTGGTGATATCCCCAACACCTAGTGAATCCTGTGTTGTGCTAGGATATCTCGGAGTACCCATGTGATCATCCTATGGTTCGCCACCCAGGCTCAAAGGGATCATAAGATTATTCATGCTAGAAACTTCCGTGTGCAGCCACAAACTATTATGGGCTCTAGCATAGTGGAGTAAGTTGCATGACCTCTTCCAGTGGTAGGCTAGCAGATGTAGGGGATGTAGGTTGGTACAGTCTACCCGGGGTTAGAGTTAATGCTTCTGAAAAACTGTGTCTCAGTCATCCGTTTCTCAAACACCATGTAGTGCAAGAAATCCAACAGAGGAGATCGAGTCTTGTGGGGAAAAGCGCGCAAACCTATGCAGAGTGTACAAACTAATCATGGTTAGCCGTGTCCCCGGTTATGGACATCTTGAGTATCTGGATCTTGGATTATCATATTGATCTCATCACTCTATTACTTAATTTTTTGGGTTGTTAATTACTTTCTAATTGGGATTGAGTTGGAGGAACCTTCTCAATGTTTAACAACTACCATGATAGTTAAATAAAATATGTTCCTTTGTTGTAGGGAAAAATTGGATTTTCGCAAAACATTATAACCATAGAGCCTCCACCAGCCATATATGCATGAAGTGATAACATTTATCTGTTCTCTGCTCTACTGTGTTATATTGCCAGCATATTCCATGTGCTGACCCGTTTTCGGGCTGCAACATATCATGTTGCAGACTTTTCAGACGAAGAGTAAGGTGCGCTAGGTCATTTGTCATGCACTCAGCTATGCCGTTGGAGTTGGTGGACTCACTTTATCTTCCAAGTCTTCCGATGTTATCTTATTTAGATGGCCTTAAGCCATATTTACTGTAATAAGTTCTCTTTTGAGACATTCGATGTAATAAGTGTGTGATTGCTACTCTGTTATAAATCCTTCGAGTATTGTGTGTGTCAGCATTACCAATATAGGGATGACACTTATGCACAGAGGCTTGACCATCTGAGGTCGATTGCTACAAGATGGTATCAGAGCACACGCTGAATGTAGGACACGACCACTAAGATGAGCCATAGGTCACTCTTCTCTACTCATTTCTGACTTCTCTCCATTTTCTACTCTATAGGATGGCGGACACAAGGAACAAGTTTGCACATCCGAATGAAGACACACCCTTTGTACGACACTTCAAGGAAGTCACTAAGTACCTGAACATTGGAATACCAAGCTTCACCGAGACCTACACCGCCACTTTACCCGAAGAGGAGCGCTGGATGATTCGGGTTCAAGTTCCCGGAAGGACATTCGCGCCAGTAACTGAGCCCATAGAGTTTTCCTTTGATGCACCAACCTGGAGTCTAGGAAAGAGCATGGCAGCCCACATCGCCATAGGATGCATCGGCGAAGTTTATCACAAGGATCTTAAGGATACTATCTACCAGATATGTGGGCGCTGAGATGAGCAATGGGAGATGATCAGCACCAGGAAGGACATGTCCATTGTAGCCTTCATCCAGGAGTTAAATCATCACATTCGTCGCTAGGAGAACCAGATGTGCGCAAGCATGGTAGATCTGAAGAAGTTGATGACTAGGAACATGGAGCTGGAAGAGGAACTCAAGTCTACACGCGACGGATATGAGGAGGAAATCACCGTACTAGTGGAGATGAATGACAATCTGACAAGGAAGCTTGGAGTATTCATGGGAGACTCTGCGCCAGGAGGAGAAAACGACCATCCCAAGGACTACATCATCATCGACGACACCGACTCCGGCCCCAGTGATGATGATTATAAAGACGAAGCTGGAGCAGATATCATGGAGTCTTCCACCGAACAAAATTTCTAGAGGATCACCATATGATTAGTAGTATTCCCCCATGTGTATATTAGTAGTCCGAGCACTGTAATGATAGTTAGATCGATTGTATGCCCTTGCTTGAAATTGATTTGGTGTGATATGATTGTGTTTGACTCATGTGCATATGGGTAGTGCTTTCTCATTAGACCTCATTCTATTCTAATCTCTCCCCTCTAAACCCATCAGATGCCTCCAAGACGTGACCCCGGATTTGTCTTCCCACTAGAGCTCACTCAGTTGATCCAACAGCAGAATACACTGATGCAGTTGCTAGTCCAGAACCAAGGCAATAACAACAACAACAACAATAACAACAACCCGCCACCACCACTGCCAGTTGACAACTTAGCCCGTTTTCTGAGGTTGCAGCCACCGGCGTTTTCCAGTAGCATCGAGCCAATAGTTGCAGATGACTGGCTACGCAGGATAGGAAGGGAGTTGACCACTACAGGTTGCATAGATGCTGAGAAGGTGCGTTTTGCCGCACACCAATTGGATGGACCTGCAGCATCATGGTGGGAGAATTACACAGCCACTTTCCCTATAGCCAATGTCACTTGGGAGCAGTTTCAGCAAGCATTCTGCACAGCTCATGTTTCAACTGGAGCTATGAGCATGAAGAAGCGTGAGTTTCACAACTTACGCCAGGGCAACCGTACTGTGGGGCAGTACGTGGATGAGTTTAGCAAGTTAGCTCGATATGCCCCAGATGATGTGGCCACCGATGCCGTGAAACAGGAGAAATTTATGGAAGGGCTGAATGATGAGTTGAGTATGCAGTTAATGGTGGCAACATTTAACAACTACCAGGAGTTGATAGATAAGGCTCTTATGATTGAAGGGAAGCAACAGCAGATTGAGAGCCAAAAAAGGAAAAATGGACAAGGGAGGTACAATTCAGGAGCTCAGCAGAAACCTCGTTTCACCCCGAACTCGGGAGGATAAACACAATGGAGGAAGTTCGCACAACCATAGTGGCCCCAAGAATGTAAACGGGAATGGAGTAGGCAGTAATCAGAACCGCTCTAATCCAGCCACACCCGCCAAGAGGGTGTTGGGGAACGTAGTAATTTCAAAAAAATCCTACGCACATGCAAGGATCATGGTGATGCATAGCAACGAGAGGGGAGAGTGTTGTCTATGTACCCTCGTAGACCGTAAGCGGAAGCGTTTATCAACGCGGTTGATGTAGTCGTACGCCTTCACGATCCATCCCGATCAAGTACCGAACGTACGACACCTCCACATTTAGCACACGTTCAGCTCGATGACATCCTCACCTTCTCGATCCAGCAAGAGGGGCGAAGTAGTAGATGAGTTGCGGCAGCACGACGGCGTGGTGACGGTGTTGGTGAAGAACAATCTCCGTAGGGCTTCGCCTAAGCACTATAAAAACTATGACAGAGGATAAACTAGAGGGGACGGGGTTGCCAGCACACGGCTTGGTGTTTCTTGATGTGTCTTTGGTGCTAGCCCTGCCCCTCTATTTATATGTTGAGCCCTAGGGTCGAAACTTGGAGCAAAAGCCTCCTCAAAGTCAGTTTTGCCCAAAAGGCAAGAGTCCCACTCGGACTCCAGAACCAAACGCCACAATCCTTGGCATATGGCCCAGACGCTATGGGCCTCGGCATCTGGCCCAGGGCCAGACGCCAGGGTCTCCGGCGTTTGGCCTCCTGGCCTCCGCAAAACTTCTTTTGCACCGACTTATAGCCCCGTGGGCCTGACCCCTTGGCCTAATCATATCATCCAATATATGAATCTTTACCTCTGGACCATTCTGGAGCTCCTCGTCATGTCCGTGATCTCATCTGGGACTCCGAGAAAAATTGGTCACCAACATACATAACTCATGTAATACTATATCATCAACGAACGTTAAGCGTGCGGACCCTACAGGTTCGAGAACTATGTAGACATGGCCGAGACACTTCTCTGGTCAATAACCAATAGCGGAACCTGGATGCCCATATTGGCTCCTACATATTCTATGAAGATCTTTATCGGTCAAACCGCATAAGAACATACGTTTGTTCCCTTTGTCCTCGGTATGTTACTTGCCCGAGATTTGATCGTCGGTATCTCAATACCTAGTTCAATCTCGTTACCGGAAAGTCTCTTTACTCGTTCTGTAATACATCATCCCGCAACTAACTCATTAGTTACAATGCTTGTAAGGCTTATAGTGATGTGCATTACTGAGTGGGCCCAGAGATACCTCTCCGACAATCGGAGTGACAAATCCTAATCTCGAAATATGCCAACCCAACAAGAACCTTTGGAGACACCTGTAGAGCACCTTTATAATCACTCAGTTACATTGTGACGTTTGGTAGCACACAAAGTGTTCCTCCGGTAAACGGGAGTTGCATAATCGCATAGTCATAGGAACATCTATAAGACATGAAGAAAGTAATAGCAGAATACTAAACGATCAAGTGCTAAGCTAACGGAATGGGTCAAGTCAATAACATCATTCTCCAATGATGTGATCCCGTTAATAAAATGATAACTCATGTCTATGGCTAGGAAACGTAACCATCTTTGATTCAACGAGCTAGTCAAGTAGAGGCAGTGACACTCTGTTTGTCTATGTATTCACATATGTACTAAGTTTCCGGTTAATACAATTATAGAATGAATAATAAACATTTATAATGATATAAGGAAATATAAATAACTACTTTATTATTGCCTCTAGGGCATATTTCCTTCAGTCTCCCACTTGCACTAGAGTCAATAATCTAGTTCACATCGCCATGTGATTTAACATCAATAGTTCACATATTTATGTGGTTAACACCCATAGTTCACATTGATATGTGACCAACACCCAAAGGGTTTACTAGATTCAGTAATCTAGTTCACATCGCTATGTGATTAACACCCAAAGAGTACTAAGGTGTGATCATGTTTTGCTTGTGAGATAATTTTAGTCAACGGGTCTTTCACATTCAGATCCATAAGTATTTTTTTCAAATTTCTATGTCTACAATGCTCTGCACGGAGCTACTCTAGCTAATAGCTCCCACTTTCAATATGTATCCAGATTGAAATTAGAGTCATCTGGATCAGTGTCAAAACTTGCATCGAAGTAACCCTTTTACGACGAACCTTTTGTCACCTCCATAATTGAGAAACATATCCTTATTCCACTAAGGATAATTTTGACCGCTGTCCAGTGATCTACTCCTAGATCACTATTGTACTCCCTTGCCAAACTCAATGTAGGGTATACAATAGATCTGGTACACAGCATGGCATACTTTATAGAAACTATGGCTGAGGCATAGGGAATGACTTTCATTCTCTTTCTATCTTCTGTCGTGGTCGGGCTTTGAGTCTTACTAAATTTCACACCTTGTAACATAGGTAAGAACTCTTTCTTTGATTGTTCCATTTTGAATTACTTCAAAATCTTGTCAAGGTATGTATTCATTGAAAAAACTTATCAAGCATCTTGATCTATCTCTATAGATCTTGATGCTCAATATGTAAGTAGCTTCACCGAGGTCTTTATTTGAAAAACTCCTTTCAAATACTCCTTTATGCTTTCCAGAAAATTCTACATTATTTCCAATCAACAATATGTCATTCACATATATTTATCAGAAATGTTGTATGCTCCCACTCACTTTCTTGTAAATACAGACTTCACTGCAAGTCTATATAAAAATATATGCTTTGATCAACTTATCAAAGCATATATTCCAACTCCGAGATGCTTGCACCAGTCCATAGATGGATTGCTAGAGCTTGCATATTTTGTTAGCACCTTTAGGATTGACAAAACCTTCTGGTTGCATCATATACAACTCTTCTTTAAGAAATCCATTAAGGACTGCAGTTTTGTTATCCATTTGCCAGATTTCATAAAATGTGGCAATTGCTAACATGATTCGGATAGACTTTAAGCATCGATACGAGTGAGAAAATCTCATCGTAGTCAACACCTTGAACTTTGTCAAAACCTTTTTCGACAACTCTAGCTTTGTAGATAGTAACACTACTATCAGCGTCCGTCTTCCTCTTGAAGATCCATTTATTTTCTATGGCTTGCCGATCATTGGGCAAGTAAACCAAAGTCCACACTTTGTTCTCATACATGAATCCCTTCCCAAATTTCATGGCCTCAAGCCATTTTGCGGAATCTGGGCTCATCATCGCTTCCTCATAGTTCGTAGGATCGTCATGGTCAAGTAACATGACTGAAAGGATCGATATGGTTGACTAGAGGGGGGGGGGTGAATAGGCAACTAACAATTTTTAGATTTTATTTAACAATTTAAACTTTGAATCAAAGTAGGTTGTCTAGATATGCAACTAGGTGAGCAACCTATATGATGCAACAAGGATAGGAACACAAGCAAGCAAGAGATATAACACAAATAAGCTTGCACAAGTAAAGGCACGAGATAACCAAGAGTGGAGCCGGTGGAGACGAGGATGTGTTACCGAAGTTCCTTCCCTTTGAGGGGAAGTACGTCTCTGTTGGAGCGGTGTGGAGGCACAATGCTCCCCAAGAAGCCACTAGGGCCACCGTATTCTCCTCACGCCCTCACACAATGCGAGATGCTGTGATTCCACTATTGGTGCCCTTGGAGGCGGCGACCGAACCTTTACAAACAAGGTTGGGGAAATCTCCACAACTCAATTGGAGGCTCCTAATGACACCATGAAGCTTCACCACAATGGACTATGGCTCCGCGGTGACCTCAACTGTCTAGGATGCTCAAACACCCAAGAGTAACAAGATACGCAAGGGATAAGTGGGGGGAATCAAATTTCTCTTGGTGGAAGTGTGGATCGAGGCCTTCTCAACCACTCCCGAGCAAATCAACAAGTTTGATTGGCTAGGGAGTGAGATCGGGCGAAAATGAAGCTTAGAGCAACAATGGAGCTTAGGGTTGGAAGAGATGAGTCAACAGGGAAGAAGGGGACCCCTTTTATAGTGTGGGACAAAGATCCAATCGTTATCCACCTACCAGCCCGCGGCCAGTGGTACTACCGCAGGGCCACGCGGTACTTCCACTTGCTGCCAAGCGGTACTACCGCAAGGCCACGCGGTACAACCATGCAGGCCCGCGGTACTGCCGCAGCACCAGCAACAGCTAGGGCAGACCTATAGCACAAGTGCTGAGGGCGGTACTTCCGTGAGCGCGGTACTACCGCTCCCCCTTGCAGTACTACCGCAAGGCAGGAATCCCCTAGCCAGGGAATAAGGAAACATGCGTGCCTAGTTCCGCTAAAAAATGGAAGAAGCAAAAACCCGACACAGTATTACCGCAGAGGTGCGGTACTACTGCCTGACAGCTGAGCACGGTACTACCGCGGAAGGGTTGCGGTACTACCGTGGTAGGCGCGGATGTAAAAATTACATCCGCCCCTACTACCGCGAGGGAGTGGTACTAGCCTGGTGGGCCACGGTAGTGCAGCTCCAGGGAAGCGGTACTACCGTGGGCACCTGCGGTACTACCGCACCGTAGCATGGTACTACCGCTGGTGCCTACGGTACTACCGCTCACCTGGAGCAGTACTACCGCGAGCCAACACATCAGCCAGAAACAAGGTGACGAGATAACAACGGAGGATGCTCCAAGGTGCAGGAGAAAGGAGGGGACTAGAAAGAGACGTGTACGTGATGATTCCACCCAAACCTTTCCGACGCGGAGCCTCTCTTAATAGTACAGCTTTCCTACGACTCAAATGCACCAAAAAGAAACGTAGAAAAGACGCCGTCTTCAACAGTCTTCGAGAGGCACCAAACCGTCTAGTGCCTAGCGATGAAACGTCTGGGAAACTCAAGGCACACGATTAGTCCGCAAACACATTGTCATCAATCACCAAAACACCTTAGGGATAAATATGCCCTTACAATCTCCCTTTTTTTGGTGGATTGATGATAATACGGGATTTGCACAAGGGAATTAATATGAAGCAAACGCAAACCCCTCTCTAGAATATAGACGGGCTCCCCCTAGATGTG
The DNA here is from genome assembly GCF_003073215.2 of Triticum urartu. NCBI lineage: Eukaryota > Viridiplantae > Streptophyta > Magnoliopsida > Poales > Poaceae > Triticum > Triticum urartu. Next base: position 326,836,454 of record NC_053022.1, read on the forward strand.
TGCCAACTAGATGGGTGCTTTGGACTGCACGACACACATACTAGGATCAAAGCTCCCCCTATATTATAGAGACAAGGCATATCTTGAAAAAGTAAGGCTAACACTAGACAAGATAGCACAAACAAGTTAACTAAGATAGAATAGAGTGCATATGTCTTACACCATATGAAGGATAAGTCTCGAGGGCACAAACCAAACAAAGCAAATGAGGTTCAAACGACAAAGCAAACACACCAAGCACGACACACGACTCGCAAACACGCAAAACATGCAAATCCCTACACTCTCTCCCCCTTTGGCATCGAGACGCCAAAAAGGCAGAGAGGACACCTACACACACGGGGTGGATCAGGTAGAGAAGTCATCCCACTGCTCCTTGTGCTCCTCGCCAGACTCGGCGGCGGGGACGGTCTCCTCGATGTCCTCCTCAGAACTCGTCCACTTGTACCCCTGCTTCGCCATCCATGCACCCTCTGGCGTGATGACATCCTCAGAACCGCCAGAGACATCCTCTCCAAAGAGCCTCATGACCTTCTTGTCGCGGCGGCGACTCTCCTTGTCTGCCATGTAAGTTCTGTACTGTCCCTTTGCCTGCATGCAGAAGAGAGTCTTCATCTTGTCCTTTAACTTCTTGGCCCACGACGGCTCAGAGGAAGGTGTGGTAGACCTAGCAGCACGGTCGTCAGCAACATTCTCTGCACCAGCCTCCTCCTCACCAACAGCCCTCCTAGCAGTAGAAGCCTCAGCACGGGTGGTAGTGTTGGCCCAGTTGGGCTTGACGCGGAGACTGATAGACTCATGCCGAATCCAGTCTGGAGCAAGGAACTCATCACCAGGGTACATCTTCTCCCAAGTTGTGGAGAGCAACAGAAACAGGTACGGTCCATAGATAGGTACCTTGCGGGTGAACACCGCAAACCGAAGCTCACACCACATGATGTGTGAGACATCAAGTGGCTGAGTCTGAGACGAACGTGCCTCCGCACACAGGAGCAACATGTCCACTAGATAGGAATGAACCTTGTACTTGTCGCCAATGCGTGGGAACAGAGTATTGCGGAAGATGCGATGCATGATATCCAGAAAGGAGTTCAGCACCCAAGTCGACTAGCCATTGGGGAGCACCTTCTCAACAAGGAATGGCTGAAGCAGGTTCTTGTTAGCAGACTCAGATTGGCGTGGGGGCGAACACGAACGGATGTGTGAAGCCCGTCATCAGGAATGTGAAGCAGATCCATGAACTCCTTCCATGTAGCAGACAGCTAACGGCCGTTGGTCATCCAGGTCATCCTCCGCTCATCCCCGGGGTGAAAGTAAACTGAGGCAAAGAACTGACAAACAAGCTCAGGGTCATAGTCAAGGTGAAAGGAGATCACAGGCTCAATAGCAAACTGCTCCACCAAGTCCAGAGCCTCTCCAAAATAGTCACGAAACTTGTCCTTCCTCATGTGATTCATGTCTATCCACTTGACATCCATGAAGGTATTCTGCTTGTTCTTGATCACATCCAGATAAATGAGAGCATGTTGCTTGGTCCAAAACAACTCAGTGCCTCTGAGGACAGCCCGAGGGTTCACATAGGGGTTGATCTTCCGGCGTTCGACATACTCATTGAGAGAAATCTCGTCCATGCCCTTAGCAGGTTCCTTTTGCTTGCTGGCAGTGGTCTTGACATTGCGCTTGGGGGCATTGGAGCCCTCTGGTGCTTCATCTTGGGGATTGCGCAGACGCTTGGAGCCAGTGTCACGACTGGGATTGGAACGGCGAGAGCCACCACCTGAGACACAAAGCACAAAACACACATGACAAGCAAGAAGGATCAATGCAAAGACCACAACAAAGCAAAAGAAACATGTAGGAAGCACACAAGATAATTGCCATGAGAGAGATTTGACCCCTATGGTAGAACGACCAAGTGCTGCGGTACTAAGATCGTAGTACCGCTCCTAGTCGCGGTATTACCGTGTAATGTCACGGTAGTACCGGGTCTGGGAGCGGTAGTAGGATCTTAGTGCCACAACTAGTGCGGTAGTACCACACCTGATGGGCGGTAGTACCGCACAAGCGGTAGTACCGCACATGAGACATGGTAGTACCGCACCATGTCAGATCCGAACAAGTTCAAATCTGAGAAAGCTCGCGAAACAAAGGCGGTACTACGGTTGGACAAATCTATCACAGGACAACATATCAAGTATAATTCCTACGCAACACGACTCCCCTACATCCTACTCTTGCACAGATTTGGCCTAAAATCTCAAGAACAACATGCATCTCCCCAAAAACCTAGAAGCGAGAGAACAACCAAGAAAGAGAGGGATTTCGGGAAAAACCTTGTTCCATGGCAAGAGGAAGTGGCGGGGAACGATCCCGCCGGTCGGAATCCGAGGAGAGTGGCCGGAGACGGAGATCCGGTGAGGACCTCCGGCGCCGTTCTTGAGCAAGAGAGAGAGAGAGACGTGGGGAGAGAGACAAGTGAATGGGTATGGGGAGTTGGAACTCCCCTTCCCGAGTCATAACCCCCACGCCCACTCGACGGCGCGGTAGTACCGTGCCTCATCGCGGTAGTACCGCTCGGCGGAAGTACCGCACCTGAGCGGTAGTACCGCTCTCTGGAGCGGTAGTACCGTGCCCTCTCAATGCGGCAGTACCGCGGCAAGCCGCGGTAGTACCATGGGCTCAAGAAGTTGCATGTTTCATGCACACAAAAAAGAGGTCTTTGCATGAAAACTTCAAGGCAGCACGACACCACAAGACCACGCGACACACAAAGGCATAAAGGCAAACAACAACACGAAACAACCACGAGACACCACCTCTCCAAAGAGAGGGCGGTGGCTGGAGCCACCTATGTTTGAGTCAATTGGTATGGCACCGCGAAGAATTATCCTTGGGCCCATGACCAAAACTCGGCTTTGAAGCACAAGTACCATCAAACATGGCTAATGTGAAAGACTTGATAAATTTATGCATAATGGGGGGAGGGAGAGTTCATTGAGAGAACAACACCTCCCTATGTCCATGCCTACATCTAAACAAGACAACAAGTTGAGTATGGTGGGGTGTGCAAGGGTTCAAGCAACATTGCTCGAATCAATGATATTTAGCTCATGCCTTAACTCACGAAATCTTGCTTCATCCAAGGGCTTCGTGAAAATATCTGTAAGGTTATCATGAGTGTTAACATAGTTGAGCTCGATCTCTCCTCGCCTAATGTGATCCCGGATGAAGTGATACCGAATCTCAATATGTTTCATCTTGAAGTGTTGAACCGGGTTGAGAGAAATCTTGATGGCACTTTCATTGTCACACCAAAGAGGCACTTTGTCACAAATGACACCGTAATCCTTTAAAGTTTGCCTCATCCATAAGAGTTGTGCACAACAACTATCGGCCGCTACATACTCCGCTTCGGTGGACGAGAGAGACACACAACTTTGCTTTTTGGAAGACCAACTTACCAAAGAGCAACCAAGGAATTGGCACCCTCCGGAAGTGGACTTCCTATCCACTTTGTCTCCCACCCAATCGGAATCCGAATACCCTACAAGCTTCAAGTTTGCTCCTCTTGGGTAACATAAGCCAAAGTTTTGGGTATGAGCCAAATATCGAAAGATTCGCTTGACCGCCACATAGTGACTTTCCTTAGGTGCGGCTTGAAATCGTGCACAAATTCCCACACTCAACATGATATCCGGTCTAAATGCACAAAGGTAAAGCAAGGAGCCTATCATGGAGCGATATACCTTTTGATCCACCGCTTTACCATTGGGATCTATGTCAAGTTGGCACTTGGTGGGCATTGGAGTGGAAGACGGCTTGACATCACTTAGCTTGAATCTCTTGAGCATGTCTTGAGTGCATTTGGCTTGGTTGATGAAGGTTCCTTCTCTTCTTTGCTTCACTTTGAACCCTAGAAAGAACTTCAACTCTCCCATGGAAGACATATCGAACTTTGAGGTCATGAGAGCGGCAAATTCCTCATTGAAAGCTTTGTTAGGGGAACCAAAAATAATATCATCAACATATAATTGGCACACAAACAACTCCCCTTTGACCTTCTTAGTAAAAAGAGTGGGGTCGATTAGCCCAACTTCAAAACCACGGTCTTGTACCAACTCGATAAGGTGGTCATACCACGCACGTGGGGCTTGTTTAAGGCCATAGAGTGCCTTATCGAGTTGATACACATGATCGGGAAAGTAGGGATCCTCGAACCCGGGGGGTTGCTTGACATAAACCAATTCATTAATAGGACCATTAAGAAAAGCACTCTTCACATCCATTTGTTGTAACTTAAAGTTATGATGAGAAGCATATGCAATCAACATGCGAATGGATTCAAGATGAGCAACGAGAGCAAAGGTTTCACCGTAGTCGATACCCTTGACTTGGGAGTAGCCTTGTGCTACGAAACGAGCCTTGTTGCGAATGATAATCCCATGGGCATCTTGATTGTTCTTAAATATCCACTTGGTTCCAATGACATTGTGGTTCCCCGTCGGTCTTGGCACCGATCTCCACACTTTGTTGCGCTCGAAGTTGTTGAGTTCTTCATGCATGGCATTGAGCCAATCCGGATCTTCGAGCGCCTCATAGACCTTGTGAGGTTCGACACAAGATACAAACGCGTGATGCTCACAATAGTTTGTTAATTGTCTACGAGTGCTTACCCCCTTTTTTAAGCTTCCAAGCACATTCGTCATGAGATGATCCTTGGTGGAGAGCTTGGAAGCAACCTTGGCGGCACAACGCTCCAATTCCTCCTCGGGGGTGAGACGAGGAGTGGTCACTTGATCATGTTGAGCGTCGTCTTGAGCTTGTTCTTGTTCTTGAACTTGCTCGGAGGAGAGAACTTGACCTTGGGCATCACTAGGTGTGTCAACACCGTCTTGAGCATGATCTTGCCCTTGGTCTTGTTCTTGAGGATGAGGGCCTTCATGTTGTTCTTCGGAAGCGTATGGGCCTTGGGTTGGTGATGGCTCCACTTGAGTGGAGCTTTGTCCTTCTTCTTCGGCCACAAGGGGTTCCTCAATGGGTAGGATAAAACCCAGACCCATTCTTCTTATGGCTTGAGGAGGAATTTCATCACCTACATCACAAGTGCCACTTTGCTCCACATGGGAGCCGTTATTCTCATCAAACTCCACATTACACGTCTCCTCAATAAGTCCCGTGGATTTATTGAGGACACGGTAAGCATGAGAGCTTGTAGCATAACCAACAAATATGCCCTCATAAGCTCTAGTCTCAAATTTAGACAACCGAACACCTTTCTTGAGAATGAAACACTTACACCCAAACACCCAAAAGTACTTGAGGTTGGGCTTGTTACCAGTGAGTATCTCATATGGAGTCTTGTTCAAGCCCTTGCGGAGGTAGAGCCGATTGGATGCATGACACGCGGTGTTGATGGCTTCGGCCCAAAAGTTGTATGGAGACTTGAACTCCGCCATCATGGTCCTTGCCGCATCCATCAACGTCCGGTTCTTCCTCTCCGCAACACCGTTTTGTTGAGGGGTGTAAGGTGCGGAATATTGATGCTTTATCCCCTCATCACTAAGAAACTCATCCAAGGTGTAATTATTGAACTCGGTGCCGTTGTCACTTCTTATTGTCAAGATCTTTGCATTGTGTTGACGTTGTGCTTCATTTGCAAAGTCAATGATGGTTTGTTGGGTCTCGCTCTTCCTCTTGAAGAAATACACCCAAGTGTATCTTGAGTAGTCATCCACAATCACCAAGCAATACTTCCTACCCCCAAGACTATCGAAGGATGGAGGCCCAAAGAGATCCAAGTGAAGGAGCTCCAAAGGCCTCTTTGAGTAAATGATAGTCGTGGGAGGGTGAGCCTTCTCATGTAGCTTTACTTCGATACAAGCACTGCAAGCACGATCTTTAGCAAAACTAACATTCGTTAGTCCACGGACATGGTCCCACTTGAGAATACTTTGTAAAGATCTCATATTGACATGGGCTAAACGGCGATGCCAAAGCCATCCCACATCAACTTTAGCCATTAGGCATGTCGAGGTCTTAGTGGGTCGCTCCGAAAAGTTAATCACATATAGACCGTTCTCGACATGCCCAACAAAGGCTAGTTTAAGAGTCTTGCTCCACAAGAGGGCCACAGTATCGATATCAATGAAAGTGGCAAAGCCCATGATTGCAAGTTGACGAACGGAAAGTAAATTGTATGCAAGGGACTCAACAAGCATGACCTTCTCGATCGTGAGATCATGAGAGATGACTACCTTGCCAAGTCCCAATACCTTAGAAGATGAGGCGTCACCCCACTCGACATTGGTGGGCATAGATGGAATCTTATGCACGTCCACCACCAAGTCCTTGCTTCCGGTCATATGATTTGCAGCTCCGCTATCGAGCAACCATGATCCCCCACCGGAAGCAAACACCTACAAGAGATCAATGCTTGGTTTTAGGTACCCATTTTGTAATGGGTCCTTTGATTTTAGTAACAAGGGTCTTTGGAACCCAAATAGACCATTTAATGTACTCATGAGGAGAACCAACGAATTTGGCATAGACATGCCCATCACTAGCACGACATAACATATAAGAAGGATTAAAGTCGCCGGCTTTGATGGGAGGAGTTGCATTACCCTTTTTGACACCGCCACCCTTCGGATTGTTCTTCTTCTCCTTGGAAGCACTCTCTCCCTCCTTCACAAAGGTTTGCATGAGAGGAGGAGGTCGTTTGGTCTTTTCATTCTTCTTCTTGTTCTTGGACTTGGGCACGTACCCAATCCCTTCCTTGGCCACAACTCCCTTTTGGTTAATCAAGAGGTCGTTGAGGTTCTTCTTGCCTTGTATGCAAGTCGCAAGACCTCTCTCAATTTGCACCTTTAGCTTAGCGTTCTCCTCAACAAGATGCACCTGCTCACAACACGGGTTAGTAGCATTTGCATTATCAATTAACATCATATGAGGAAAAGTGGCTTTTTCCTTGGTTAGCTTTACTTGAAGTTGATCATGAGACTATTTGAGGTAGCATGAGCACCCTTCAAGACCTTGTGAGCCTTGTCAAGTAGATCAAACTCCTCTTTGAGTCTAGCAAGATCAACCTCAAGTTTGGCCTTCTCAGAGTTTAGCACACGAGAGACAATGAGAACATGATCAAAATCTTTCTTTAACTTAGCATGATCAATGTTATGTGACTCCTCAAGAGCCAAATGAAGACCACGCTCTTCCTCAAGAGCATTGGAAAGACCCGAGATCTCATCGGCATAGTCATGACTATGCCCTTCCATCTTAGAGATGGTATCTTTGCGAGTCTCGATCATGTCATTGGCTTCACCAAGTTGTTCCAAGAGAGCAACAAAATGCTTCTTGGATTTACCCTTAAGTTTGCCCATAAAGGCCTCAAACTCATTCACCTCCACATTAGCTTCCTCATGTTCATTAATGCTATCTGTCGAAGAAGGATGATTAATGATAGTAGTTTTGATGTTGGGGGTTACCTTGTTGGTGGCTTTAGCCATGAGGCACTTGGCAGTGATGCTCTCATTGGGTGAGTCGAAGAGAGACACCCGTGGAGTCGTTGCAATGGCAACTGAGGCCATGGAAACCGACTCATCATCTTCATCATCGTCATCATCCTCATTGTACTCTTCTTGTACCACCAATGCCTTGGGAGGAGTCTTCTTGGTGAAGTTGCTCTTGTTGGGGAATGACTTGGCCTTGTTTTTTCGGATGAGCTTTCCACCATTGTCTTCCCTCTTCTCATACGGGCACTCCGCAACAAAATGACTCACATTTCCACAATTGTAGCAAGTCCTTACACATTGCTTGCTCTTCGTGCCGCTTGAGTTGTTTTTGCTAAAGTTTGGCCTTGAGTTTTTCTTGCTCCAAAATTGCATCGAAGCAAGTGCCATGTGTTCATGATATGCATACTTTGTATCTTCGGGGTTGCTCTCCTCTTCTTCCTTGTAACACCCCGGATGTAACTTTCCCTATTTGTACTCCAACTCTTGCCGTTTCCGGCGTTAAGTTATATTTATTCCCTCGGGTTCGGGTCTTTGTCTCCGTGTGTTGTTTTCTTTTTCATGCATCTCATATCATGTCATCATGTGCATTGCATTTGCATACGTGTTCATCTCATGCATTCGAGCATTTTCCCCGTTGTCCGTTTTGCATTCCAGCGCTTCGTTCTCCTCCGGTGGCTATTTCTAGCTTTCTTTTGTGTGTGGGGATTAAACATTTCCGGATTGGACCGAGACTTGCCAAGCGGCCTTGGCTTACTACCGGTAGACCGCCTGTCAAGTTTCGTATCATTTGGACTTCGTTTGATACTCCAACGGTTAACCGAGGGACCGAAAAGGCCTCGTGTGTGTTGCAGCCCAACACCCCTCCATTTTGGCCCAAAACCCACCAAACTCTGCTCCATGTTCTAGAGCGTTCGATCACGATTGCGTGGCCAAAAACCGCACCTTATTTGGACTCTCGTAGCTCCACTTATGCCTATAAATAGCCCCCCCCCCGTTTTCGGATCTCGGATCTCTCCCTGTCCAACCCTAAAAAAAACAGATCCCCGCACCGACGGACATGTCCGGAGTCTAGCCGGACACGTCCGCCGCGCCCCCTCAGCCTACCAGCCGCTTCCACGTGGCCCGGGCGAGCCCCACTTCACCGCCGCCGCCCGAGCCCACGCGGGGCCCCCGCGGCCCAGCCGGCTCGCCCCGCCGCCCGGCTCCTCCCGCCGCCCGCAGCTACCGAGCGCCGCCGCCTCCTTCGCCAGCTCCGGTGGCCGGAGCCCGGCGCTGTCCCGCCACTCGACGCCGGCCGGCGACCGCCGCACCGGGCCACCTCTCCGCCACCGCACGCCGCCTCCTCGCCGCCCGGCCGGCCGCTCCTCGCCGCCCCGGCCCGGCGCCGCCTCGGATCCGGCCGCCCCCTCCAACGCCGGCCACCGCGGCCATCGTTTCCAGCCGCCTCGACCTCGGGCGCTACAGTGTTCTTCGGCGACCTCGTAATCCGTGCGGATCTCAGATCTGGGAAAAAAAACCCTAGCCGGTTGACTTTTGCCTCTCTCCGTTAATTTTTTATGCATACTTTGACCAGTGATATCTCCGCATCCATAGCTCCGTTTTGGGAATATAGTATATCAAAATGTTCGTCTCGACGAGTAAATCATTTCATTCCATTGCATCATTTTCATTTGAGTTCATCTTGATGCCCAAAATGCTGTTAGAAGGAGGCTTCGTGAGTTAATTGTCAGATCTACTAGTTCATCTTAGACTTTTGTCATTTTTGCCATGATTATTGTGTGCATGATATGCCTGTGAGTCCTTCATATGTTTTGTTAAGCATTTTGTCTTCTTTCCGGAGGTGCAACCCATGCATTTTTAGGATATGTGTGGTGACTTGTGCAAGCTTGCAAAGTGAGGCACCCGGTAAATCTGTTTTCAGGGACTTAGTTGTTTTCACTAAGTCTGGGATCATTTAGTTCATGATGCCACATATTCAGCTTGTTTCCTAGTGATCCGTGCCTCTTTTGAGGATGATGAGTAAAGGAGTTTTGTTAATCATGTTATGCTCTATCCATCCATGTCTTTTTTTGCAATTATGGAGCACACTAGCTTGAGTCAATCAAGATCTACTTTCGCTTCGTTGTGAATCTGGGCAGATCGTCAACTCGTTTGCGATTTTGCCGATGCTATTATAGTTGATCCGTGCATGCCATGCCATTGTTCTTGCCATGTCTAGCTAGCATTTTGTTCCTTCTTAATGGATGTATGCTTGCTTTGCCATGACTTGCACCGTAGTGAGTGCATCGAGCTCGTTTACATGCCTTCGTGAGTTATATTTCAGCATGTCTCAGTTTTCACTAAGTCTGAAAACTGATTGTGTTTTTGCTATGTTCGTGTGCCCGTTAGTATATTTTGTGAACCCTTTTGGCCCCCAGTCACTTTGGGTATTTTGTTAAGCTTGTTGAGTAGCTCCATGACATGTTCTTGCTTGTCTTAATCAGGTCATGTATCATGTTGTTTTGCTGCTCCGAAGAGGGCTTCGTGATCTGAAATTTCAGACAATTGTTAATCTCACTAAGTCTGGAATCTGTTTTGCATTTGCATTTTTGCCATGCTTGTTTGAACCTCATAATGGATGAATTGGCCGTGGCTCAGTGCTAGTCTTTTGTTAAGCATCTTGTGTGCATCCCTTCCATGTATTTTGTTGTCATGTTTGGTGGCTGTAGCATGTTCATCTCATTGCATTTAGATGCCTACTTGCTGTAAATCGCAGACCAGTGTCATATCTTAAACGCTTGCCATTTCCAAACCGTAACTCCGATTCCAATGATCTTTATATCGTTTTGAAGCGATTTCATCTCATCTTTCCGGTGGCACCCTTGGAATTCCAATTTGAGGCCAGGTCCATCCATTTCCTGTCATATCTTGCATTTTGCATCCCGCATCGCATCCCGCATAGCATATCATAATTTCATCATACTGTTTGGTCTTGCACGTGGTTGATTGTATCCTTGTTGCTTGTTTGTCTTGTTGGGTAGAGCCGGGAGACGAGTTCGCTACCGAGGAGCCCGTTGAGTTTGCTTGTGAGGATCCAGTCAACTCTGACAACTTTGCAGGCAAGATGATCATACTCTCGAAATCACTACTATCTTTGCTATGCTAGTTTGCTCGCTCTTGCTATGCCAATGCTACGATGCCTACCTTTTGCTTGTCAGCCTCCCAATTGCCATGTTGAACCTCTAACCCACCTTGTCCTAGCAAACCGTTGATTGGCTATGTTATCGCTTTGCTCAGCCCCTCTTATAGCGTTGCTAGTTGCAGGTGAAGATTGGAGGCCGTTCCTTGTTGGAACATCTTTTATTTACTTGTTGGGATATCATTATATTGCTATGTTATCTTAATGCATCTATATACTTGGTGAAGGGTGGAAGGCTCGGCCTCTCGCCTAGTGTTTTGTTCCACTCTTGCCGCCCTAGTTTCCGTCATATCGGTGTTATGTTCCAGGATTTTGCGTTCCTTACGCGGTTGGGTTATAATGGGAACCCCTTGATAGTTCGCCTTGATTAAAGCTTTTCCAGAAATGCCCAGCCTTGGTTTTACCATTTGCCACCTAGCCCCTTTTTTCCCTTGGGTTCTGCAGACTCAAGGGTCATCTTATTTTCACCCCCCCGGGCCAGTGCTCCTCTGAGTCTTGGTCCCACTGAGCGATGTCCGAGGCTACCAGGGGCAACTCTGGGCTGGCTTACCCGACGTCTGGCTCATCTGAGTGTGCCCTGAGAAAGAGATATGTGCAGCTCCTATCGGGATTTGTCGGCACATTCGGGTGGTGTTGCTGGACTTGTTTTAACCTGGTCGGAATGTCTTGTTGTATCGGGATACCGAGTCTGATCGGAGTGTCTCGGGTGGAGGTCTATTCCTTCGTTGACCATGAGAGCTTGTCATGGGCTAAGTTGGTACTCCCCTGCAGGGATTGAACTTTCGAAAGCCGTGCCCGCGGTTATGGGCAGATGGGAATTTGTTAATGTCCGGTTGTAGATAACTTGAACCTTAATTAATTTAAAATGAATCAACTGAGTGTGTTACCGTGATGGCCTCTTTTCGGCGGAGTCCGGGAAGTGGACACGGTGTTGGAGTTATGCTTGCGCAGGTTGTTCTTCTAGACTTTCGCTCGCGCTTTGCCTCCTCTTCTCGCTCTCTTTTGCGTATAAGTTAGCCACCATATATGCTAGTCGCTTGCTGCATCTCCACATATATTTGCCTTACCCCTTCCTATAAGCTTAAATAGTCTTGATCGCGAGGGTGCGAGATTGCTGAGTCCCTGTGGCTCACCGATACTATAACTCCAGATGCAGGTCCAGGTATTTCCGCTCCAGGTGACGAGTACGAGCTCAAGTGGGAGTTCAACGAGGACTCTCAGCGTTACTATGTTTCTTTTCCCGATGATCAGTAGTGGTGCCTAGTTGGGGTTCGATTCAGGGCCTTGTCGCATGTTGGGTTCTTATCTATTTTGGCGCCATAGTCGGGCCATGAGTGTTTGTATGATGGATGTTATTTATGTACTTTGATGTGACGTGGCGAGTGTAAGCCAACTATGTTCTCCCCCTTTTAATTATATGTTACATGGGATGTTGTAATGATTGCCTAACTTGCGACATTGATTTCAATGCGGTTATGTCTCTAAGTCGTGCCTCGACACGTGGGAGCTATAGCCGCATCGAGGGCGTTATAAGTTGGTAATCAGAGCCTTCCCCGACCTTAGGAGCCCCATTGCTTGATCGTTTTAGCAGCCGAGTTGTGTCTAGAAAAATGTTTTGAGTCTTTAGGAATTATATATCGGAGAGCTTAGGAATTCTTTTTACTTCCCAGTCTCCTCATCGCTCTGGTAAGGCATCCTGACGTAGAGTTTTGACTCTTCTCTTCTCAAATTTCACTAAAAAAAAAATTTAGGATCACGCGAGTATCTTGGAATCATTCCGATGGCTTATGATGAGAACATTGTCTTGGTGCCTCCTGTCAGGGGTTTAGTGGAAGTGTCCCGGGGAGTTGAGCTCTGAGGTGTTGTCATCATAATTTTATCGTTGCAATTCTGGAATACTTGAGATATGTTCGCCGACATCGAAAATCTCTTTTATGCAGTTCATTGGTGAGATAACCTCGACGCCACCCAGTACTGGGGCGGGAGTTCGGGAGTATCGCCATAACTTGTATAACGGATGCTTTTCGAAGGTTGAGGTAGATGGTTTCCGAAGTTTTCTTGGTTATGTGTTGAAGGATGGATAGAGCTGGATGTAGGATTTGCTAGTTTGGGTGAGATATTATGCTTCCCCTGTATCCCCAACACCTGATTGCATAACCAGAAAGGTTCGGGAGTTTCATAGGTGGGAATTCTAGTAGCTCTAGTTCTTCTTCCACGGATATTGGTTTGAGATTGGGATTTCTTACCGATTATTCGTTCTTGATCCGTACCTTGTTGATTTATTTCTCTACCTTAATTCTACGTGGCTTCTCAATTTTTGGATATGTGACCATTTGAAGAGGAATGCATTCGTTCATTTTGTTCGGATGTGAATACTATATGTTGCAATTTTCATTCCGTTGGATTCAGCTTCAATATTTATCTGTCTATGTGCTAATGGTGGTCAACCTCTTCAGGATGGCTCCCGCTAAGAGCACCAGTCAGAACCAGAATCAAGATCCGCCACCACCTCCACCTCCTCCAGAGGCATGGCAAGCTGTGATGGCCGCAACCAATGCAAACACTCAGCTGATCATGCAAATTCTTCAAGAGCGCAATCAAGGCAGTCAAGGGAATCAAGGCAGCAATCAGAGTCACTTTGCTACACTCAACCAGTTCTTTGCTAACGGGCCAAAGACTTTCAGCAATTGTGTTGAGGCAACCGATGCTGACGATTGGCTTGTGGATCTGTGTAAGCATTTCGAGTGCAGTAACGTCAAGGCTGAGGACTTTGTCAAGTTCGCTTCCTTCCAACTCAAAGATCAAGCTGCAGAATGGTTCCAGCAGTACAAGGACTCCAGAGGTGGACGTGTCATCACTTGGGATGATTTCCGTCAAGATTTCCGAGCTCATCATATTCCGCAGAGTGTGGTTGAAAGCAAGCGTGAGGAATTCCGCAATCTGAAGCAAGGTTCTTTGTCTGTCTATGACTACAACAAATTGTTTCAGAAGCTTGCCCGCTTTGCCAAGTAGGACGTGCCTGATGAGAAGAGCATGATATATCAGTTCAGGGGTGGTCTCAGGGAAGATATTCAGCTCGCTCTTGTTCTCTTCGAGCCCTTGAGATACAATGAGTTTTACAACATGGCACTGAAGCAAGAGGCTGCTCAGTTGAGGTGTGATGCTTCCAGGAAGCGAGTCAGAGATGTTACTCCTTCTTCCTCTACTCAAGTGGCCAAGCAGCAGAAGTTTTGGCTTCCTCCTCCTCCGTTCCGTCAGCCGTTTCAGCAGAAGAGCAAAGGTGGCAGTGGTTCTTCCCCCCCACCCAACCCTGGCTTTCAGAACAAGGCTTCGTCTCAACCTCCAAGATCGAGTGCTCCGTATCACCGCCCGCTTTCAGAGGTCACGTGCAACAAGTGCCAACAGAAGGGTCACTATGCGAACAAGTGTCTCAACCAGAGGCGTCTCCCTCCTCCTCCTCCTGTCAGATCGGCAAGTACAGCTGTGGTCAAGCATAACCCCAAGTCCGCCAAGGTTAATTTGATGAATGCAGCTCAGGCAGAGGACTCGTCAGATGTGATCATGGGTAACCTCCCTGTTAATGATATTCCTGCTAAAGTTCTTTTTGACACGGGTGCATCGCATTGTTTCATCTCGAGGCCATTTGTTTCTAAGCATGAGTTGCCTTTGCAAGATTTGCCTAGACAGTTATCTGTGGTTTCTCCGGGTAAATTTATGAATGCAAGCGCATTTGCCCCAGATGTTTCTATCACATTGGGCGATTACAAGTTTCTCTCTTCTCCGGTGGTTCTTGGTAACTCAGATATTGATCTTATTCTCGGAATGGATTGGCTTTCTAAGCACAAGGCACATCTTGATTGTGCTGCCAGGCAGATTCAATTGACTCATTCGTCTAAGGACGTAATTGTCTTTGCCGCTCGGGATAATACTATCCGTCTGTTTTCTCTCAATGAGAAGGGTGAATTGGATGCCATCTCTCAAATTCCAGTCGTTTGCGAATATCAAGACATCTTTCCAGAAGAGCTCCCAGGAATGCCTCCGCACCGGCCAGTGGAATTCGTTATTGAACTTGAGCCTGGCACGGAACCTGTGTGCAAACTTCCTTACAAGCTCGGACCTGAAGAGTTGAAGGAGCTGAAGAAGCAACTCGATGAGCAAGAAAGAATGGGTCTCATCCGGCCTAGTTCTTCTCCGTGGGGTTGTGGTGTTCTTTTTGTGAAGAAGAAGGATGGAACGGACCGACTTTGTGTTGATTACCGTCCAGTGAACAAGAAGACCATCAAGAACAAATACCCACTTCCCAACATCAATGAGTTGTTTGAACAACTCAAAGGTGCCCAAGTATTCTCCAAGCTTGATCTCCGTATGGGTTATCACCAGATTCGCATTCGTGAAGAAGATATTCCCAAGACAGCATTCAGAACAAGTTTTGGTTCATATGAATACACTGTCATGTCTTTTGGCCTCGCCAACGCTCCTCCGACGTTCTCTCGCATGATGAATTTCATTTTCAAGCCTACACCAATGACTTCGTTTTGGTCTATCTCGACGGCATTCTGGTTTTCTCCAAGAACAAGGAAGATCATGCCAAGCACTTGTGTTTGGTTCTTGATAAGCTCAGGGAACATTAGTTCTACGCCAAGTTCTCCAAGTGTGAATTTTGGCTCGATGAGGTTCTTTATCTTGGTCATATCATCTCTGCCAAGGGCATTTCCGTGAATCCTGAAAAGGTGTCTGCAATTGTGAATTGGGAACCTCCTCAGAATGTGAAGCAACTCCGCAGTTTTCTCGGTCTCGCTAGCTATTGCCGAAGATTCATTGAAAACTTTTCTAAGATTGCGAAGCCTCTCTCAAATCTTCTTCAGAAGCACATCAAGTACGTTTGGTCTTCGGAGTGTGATATTGCTTTCAACACTTTGAAAGAGAAGTTGATCACTGCTCCAGTTTTGACTCCGCCTGATGAATCCAAGTCGTACGAGGCCTTTTGTGCTGCGTCTCTCCAAGGTCTTGGCGCAGTTTTGATGCAAGAGAAGAAAGTTGTTGCTTATACCTCTCGCCAGTTGAAGCCTAATGAGAAGAACTACCCCACTCATGATCTCGAGTTGGCGGCAGTTGTGCATGCTCTTTTGACTTGGAGACATCTTCTA
Source organism: Triticum urartu (assembly GCF_003073215.2). NCBI lineage: Eukaryota > Viridiplantae > Streptophyta > Magnoliopsida > Poales > Poaceae > Triticum > Triticum urartu. The sequence goes on from NC_053022.1 coordinate 326,852,287, forward strand.
TTGGGAAGAAAAGTGGACATTTTCACTGATCACAAGAGTCTCAAGTACATCTTCACTCAGCCTAATCTCAACCTCAGGCAGACTCGTTGGGTCGAAATGATTCAAGAGTATAATCCGAGTATTGAGTATACTCCAGGCAAGGCCAATGTGATTGCTGACGCTTTGAGCAGAAAGGCCTACTGCAACAGTCTGATTCTCAAGCCCTATCAAACCGAGCTTTGTGAAGCTTTCCGCAAACTTAATCTGCAAGTTGTTCCTCAAGGTTTCCTCGCCAACCTTCAAGTCTCTCCTACCTTAGAAGACCAGATTCGCCAAGCCCAGCTTCTTGATGCTATGGTGAAAAAGGTGAAGATTGGGATAGCCAAGAGTCAGTCCAAGTACAAGTGCTACCGCCTTGATGACAAGGACACTCTCTTCTTCGAGGATCGTATTGTTGTGCCCAAAGGTGAACTTCGTAAAGTGATCATGAACGAGGCTCACAATTCTCTCCTCTCCATCCACCCTGGGAGCACGAAGATGTATCAAGACCTCAAGCAAGCTTATTGGTGGACTCGAATGAAGCGCGAGATCGCTCAATTCGTGAATGAATGTGATGTCTGCAGAAGAGTGAAGGCAGAACACCAAAGGCCAGCTGGTCTCCTCCAACCTCTTGCCATTCCAGAATGGAAGTTTGACCACATTGAAATGGACTTCGTGACTGGGTTTCCAAAGTCCAAGCGTGGCAATGATGCTATATTTGTTGTCATCGACAAGCTCACCAAAGTGGCTCACTTTATGCCTATCAAAGATTCGATCACTGCAGCTCAATTGGCGGAACTCTATACCTCTCGCATTGTCTCTCTGCACGGTATTCCTCAAGTGATATCTTCAGACCGTGGCAGCATCTTTACCTCGAAGTTTTGGGATTCTTTTCAGAAGGCCATGGGCACCAACATCCGCTTCAGCACTGCTTTCCATCCTCAAACAAGCGGTCAAGTCGAGCGTGTCAACCAGATTCTTGAAGATATGCTCAGGGCTTGTGTGATCTCCTTCGGCATGAAATGGGAGGATTGTCTTCCTTATGCTGAATTCTCCTATAACAACAGTTTTCAAGCAAGTTCGGGCAAGGCCCCATTTGAAATTCTGTATGGCAGGAAGTGCCGTACCCCTCTCAACTAGTCTGAAACCGGTGAACGTCAGCTGCTGGGTAATGACTTAATCACAGAAGCAGAAGAAATGTGCAAAGTCATTCGTGATAACCTCAAAGCAGCCCAATCCCGCCAGAAGAGCTACTATGATAGTAAGTACCGTGATTTGGCTTTCGAGATCGGAGATCATGTTTACCTCCGTGTCTCTCCTATGAAAGGTACTCGTCGCTTCGGTATCAAAGGGAAGCTTGCCCCCAGATACGTGGGACCTTTCAAGATTGTCAGCAAGAGAGGCGACCTCGCCTATCAACTCGAGCTTCCTTCAAACTTTGCAAATGTTCATGACGTGTTCCATGTCTCTCAGCTTCGAAAGTGCTTCGAGACTCCTGACCGCACCGTCAACTTCGAGGACATTGAGCTCCAAGAAGATCTCTCTTATCGTGAGCACCCAGTTGCTATTCTTGAAGAGACTGAACGCAAGACTCGCAACAAGTCAATCAAATTTCTCAAAGTCAAGTGGTCACACCATTCCGACCGTGAAGCTACCTGGGAACGCGAGGATCACCTCCGTTCTGAGTACCCGGAGTTCTTTCAGTCCTAGATCTCGGGACGAGATCTTTTCGTAGTGGTGGAGTGTTGTAACACCCCGGATGTAACTTTCCCTATTTGTACTCCAACTCTTACCGTTTCCGGCGTTAAGTCATATTTATTCCCTCGGGTTCGGGGCTTTGTCTCTGTGTGTTGTTTTCGTTTTCATGCATCTCATATCATGTCATCATGTGCATTGCATTTGCATACGTGTTCATCTCATGCATTCGAGCATTTTCCCCGTTGTCCGTTTTGCATTCCAACGCTTCGTTCTCCTCCGGTGGCTATTTCTAGCTTTCTTTCGTGTGTGGGGATTAAACATTTCCGGATTGGACCGAGACTTGCCAAGCGGCCTTGGCTTACTACCGGTAGACCGCCTGTCAAGTTTCGTATCATTTGGACTTCGTTTGATACTCCAACGGTTAACCGAGGGACCGAAAAGGCCTCGTGTGTGTTGCAGCCCAACACCCCTCCATTTTGGCCCAAAACCCACCAAACTCTGCTCCATGTTCTAGAGCGTTCGATCACGATCGCGTGGCCAAAAACCGCACCTCATTTGGACTCTCCTAGCTCCACTTATGCCTATAAATAGCCCCCCCGTTTTCGGATCTCGGATCTCTCCCCGTCCAACCCTAAAAAAACAGATCCCCGCACCGACGGACATGTCCGGAGTGTAGCCGGACACGTCCGACGCGCCCCCTCAGCCTACCAGCCGCTGCCACGTGGCCCGGGCGAGCCCCACTTCGCCGCCGCCGCCCGAGGCCCGCCCGAGCCCACGCGGGGCCCCCACGGCCCAGCCGGCTCGCCCCGCCGCCCGGCTCCTCCCGCCGCCCGCAGCTACCGAGCGACGCCGCCTCCTTCGCCAACTCTGGTGGCCGGAGCCCGGCGCTGCCCCGCCACACGACGCCGGCCGGCGACTGCCGCACCACGCCACCTCTCCGCCGCCGCACGCCGCCTCCCCGCCGCCCGGCCGGCCGCTCCTCGCCGCCCCGGCCCGGCGCCGCCTCGGATCCGGCCGCCCCCTCCAACGCCGGCAACCGCGGCCATCGTTTCCGGCCGCCTCGACCTCGGGCGCTACAGTGTTCTCCGGCGACCTCGTAATCCATGCGGATCTCAGATCTGGAAAAAAAACCCTAGCCGGTTGACTTTTGCCTCTCTCCGTTAATTTTTTATGCATACTTTGACCAGTGATATCTCCGCATCCGTAGCTCCGTATTGGGTATATAGTATATCAAAATGTTCGTATCGACGAGTACATCATTACATTCCATTGCATCATTTTCATTTGAGTTCATCTTGATGCCCAAAATGCTGTTAGAAGGAGGCTTCGTGAGTTAATTGTCAGATTTGCTAGTTCATCTTAGACTTTTGTCATTTTTGCCATGATTATTGTGTGCATGATATGCCTGTGAGTCCTTCATATGTTTTGTTAAGCATTTTGTCTTCTTTCCGGAGGTGCAACCCATGCATTTTTAGGATGTGTGTGGTGACTTGTGCAAGCTTGCAAAGTGAGGCACCCGGTAAATCTGTTTTCAGGGACTTAGTTGTTTTCACTAAGTCTGGGATCATTTAGTTCATGATGCCACATGTTCAGCTTGTCTCCTAGTGATCCGTGCCTCTTTTGAGGATGATCAGTAAAGGAGTTTTGTTAATCATATTATGCTCTATCCATCCATGTCTTTGTTTGCAATTATGGAGCACACTATCTTGAGTCAATCGAGCTCTACTTTCGCATCGTTGTGAATCTGGGCAGATCGTCAACTCGTTTGCGATTTTGCCGATGCTATTGTAGTTGATCCGTGCATGACATGCCATTGTTCTTGCCATGTCTAGCTAGAATTTTGTTCCTTCTTAATGGATGTATGCTTGCCTTGCCATGACTTGCACCATAGTGAGTGCATCGAGCTCGTTTACATGCCTTCGTGAGTTATATTTCAGCATGTCTCAGTTTTCACTAAGTCTGAAAACTGATTGTGTTTTTGCTATGTTCGTGTGCCCGTTAGTATATTTTGTGAACCCTTTTGGCCCCAGGTCACTTTGGGTCTTTTGTTAAGCTTGTTGAGTAGCTCCATGCCATGTTCTTACTTGTCTTAATCAGGTCATGTATCATGTTGTTTTGCTGCTCCGAAGAGGGCTTCGTGATCTGAAATTTCAGACAATTGTTAATCTCACTAAGTCTGGAATCTGTTTTGCATTTGCGTTTTTGCCATGCTTGTTTGAACCTCATAATGGATGAATTGGCCGTGGCTCAGTGCTAGTCTTTTGTTAAGCATCGTGTGTGCATCCCTGCCATGTATTTTTTTGTCATGTTTGGTGGCTGTAGCATGTTCATCTCATTGCATTTAGATGCCTACTTGCTATAAATCGCAGACCGGTGTCATATCTTAAAACGCTTGCCATTTCCAAACTGTAACTCCGATTCCAATGATCTTTATATCGTTTTCAAGCGATTTCATCTCATCTTTCTGGTGGAACCCTTGGAATTCCAAGTTGAGGCCATATTCATGCATTTCCTGTCATAACTTGCATTTTGCATTCCGCATCGCATCCCGCATAGCATATCATAATTTCATCATATTGTTTGGTCTTGCACGTGGTTGGTTGTATCCTTGTTACTTGTTTGTCTTGTTGGGTAGAGCCGGGAGACGAGTTCGCTACCGAGGAGCCCGTTGAGTTTGCTTGTGAGTATCCAGTCAACTCTGACAGCTTTGCAGGCAAGATGATCATACCCTCGAAATCACTACTATCTTTGCTATGCTAGTTTGCTCGCTCTTGCTATGCCAATGCTACGATGCCTACATTTTGCTTGTCAGCCTCCCAATTGCCATGTTGAACCTCTAACCCACCTTGTCCTAGCAAACCGTTGATTGGCTAAGTTATCGCTTTGCTCAGCCCCTCTTATAGCGTTGCTAGTTGCAGGTGAAGATTGGAGGCAGTTCCTTGTTGGAACATCTTTTATTTACTTGTTTGGGATATCATTATATTGCTATGTTATCTTAATGCATCTATATACTTGGTGAAGGGTGGAAGGCTCGGCCTCTCGCCTAGTGTTTTGTTCCACTCTTGCGCCCTAGTTTCCGTCATATCGGTGTTATGTTCCCGGATTTTGCGTTCCTTACGCGGTTGGGTTATAATGGGAACCCCTTGATAGTTCGCCTTGATTAAAGCTTTTCCAGCAATGCCCAACCTTGGTTTTACCATTTGCCACCTAGCCCCTTTTTTCCCTTGGGTTCTGCAGACTCAATGGTCATCTTATTTTCACCCCCCCCGGGCCAGTGCTCCTCTGAGTGTTGGTCCCACTGAGCGATGTCCGAGGCTACCAGGGGCAACTCTGGGCTGGCTTACCCGACGTCTGGCTCATCTGAGTGTGCCCTGAGAAAGAGATATGTGCAGCTCCTATCGGTATTTGTCGGCACATTCGGGCGGTGTTGCTGGACTTGTTTTAACCTGGTCGGAATGTCTTGTTGTACCGGGATACCGAGTCTGATCGGAGTGTCTCGGGTGGAGGTCTATTCCTTCTTTGACCGTGAGAGCTTGTCATGGGCTAAGTTGGGACTCCCCTGCAGGGATTGAACTTTCGAAAGCCGTGCCCGCGGTTATGGGCAGATGGGAATTTGTTAATGTCCGGTTGTAGATAACTTGAACCTTAATTAATTTAAAATGAACCAACTGAGTGTGTTACCGTGATGGCCTCTTTTCGGCGGAGTCCGGGAAGTGGACACGATGTTGGAGTTATGCTTGCACAGGTTGTTCTTCTAGACTTTCGCTCGCGCTTTGCCTCCTCTTCTCGCTCTCTTTTGCGTATAAGTTAGCCACCATATATGCTAGTCGCTTGCTACATCTCCACATATATTTGCCTTACCCCTTCCTATAAGCTTAAATAGTCTTGATCGTGAGGGTGCGAGATTGCTGAGTCCCTGTGGCTCACTGATACTATAACTCCAGATGCAGGTCCAGGTGTTTCCGCTCCAGGTGACGAGTACGAGCTCAAGTGGGAGTTCGACGAGGACTCTCAGCGTTACTATGTTTCTTTTCCCGATGATCAGTAGTGGTGCCTAGTTGGGGTTCGATTCAGGGCCTTGTCGCATATTGGGTCATTATCTATTTTGGCGCCATAGTCGGGCCATGAGTGTTTGTATGATGGATGTTATTTATGTACTTTGATGTGACGTGGCGAGTGTAAGCCAACTATGTTCTCCCCCTTTTAATTATATGTTACATGGGATGTTGTAATGATTGCCTAACTTGCGACATTGCTTTCAATGCGGTTATGTCTCTAAGTCGTGCCTCGACACGTGGGAGCTATAGCCGCATCGAGGGCGTTATATTCCTCTTCTTCTTCTTCAATGCAGACCTTGGCCTTCAAAGCAAGGTTGGGCTTCTTTGCCCTTTGAGAATGAAGCACCGCATTGTCGGCGGTCTTGTCCAAGATGTTCATGGCCACAAACTCATCCAACACTTCGCTTGAGGTCAAAGTGTGGAAGTCCGGCCTTTGACGAATGATGGAGGACATGGCCTTGTGGTAAGACATCATTGCCTTGAGGAATTTGCGCTTGATCCAATTGTCATCCGTGTCCTTGCTCCCGTGATCTCGGAGTGAGACCGCGAGTTTGGTTACTCTCCGATAAAGCTCACGAGGTTCTTCATCTTCTTTCATTGCGAACTCATCGGCTTCATCTTGCACCACTTCATAGTTAGAGCGTTGAATACTTGCGCTTCCCCGGTAGAGTGAGACAACACAAAGCCATGCATCTTTGGCCAAGGCGAAGGGCCAAAGATGTGGTAGATCTTTGGGTGGAATTGCATCTTGAATGATGAAGAGAGCATTCTCATTGAATTGGTTATCCGCGGATTCTCGAGGAGTGAAGTTGCTTGGATCATGCGGATGGAAACCTTCTTCAATGATTCTCCAAAGATTAGTGTTCACATGATTTAAATGACGCTTAAAGCGGTAAACCCAAGAATCAAAGTCCTCATTTTTTACAACCTTAGGGGGAGGACCGGCATGATTCAAATGAGTGGAGGGAACCGGTCCACCATAAACAAGTGGTGGTTCCACATGAGCAAAGATGTCGGTGCCATTTTTACCACTAGAAGAAGGAGCCTTTTCACTCCTAGCTTCCCCCTTGTCGGAGATAGCATCCGTCACCTTGTCAGTGGGATCACCCACTTTCAACGGTGCGGTGGATAGTTTAAGACCTTCAAGGAATTTAGTAAACATGCTTTAAACCTCGGTCGTCATGGAGGTTTTCAATGTCTCCAAGGCCACATTAAACTCTTCACGAGAGACCGAGGTTCCCCCATCGCCCGTAGACAAGATCGGATTCACACCGGAGTGTTCCTCCACACCGTCCACGGTATCAACCATACTCTTCGGATGACAAAGTCCTTAATAAAGAGATGAGGCTCTGATACCAATTGAAAGGATCGATATGGTTGACTAGAGGGGGGGAGTGAATAGGCAACTAACAATTTTTAGCTTTTCTTTAACAATTTAAACTTTGCATCAAAATAGGTTGTCTAGATATGCAACTAGGTGAGCAACCTATATGATGCAACAAGGATAGGAACACAAGCAAGCAGGAGATATAACACAAATAAGCTTGCACAAGTAAAGGCACGAGATAACCAAGAGTGGAGCCGGTGGAGACGAGGATGTGTTACCAAAGTTCCTTCCCTTTGAGGGGAAGTACGTCTCCGTTGGAGCGGTGTGGAGGCACAATACTCCCCAAGAAGCCACTAGGGCCACCGTATTCTCCAAACTCCCTCACACAATGCGAGATGCCGTGATTCCACTATTGGTGCCCTTGGAGGCGACGACCGAACCTTTACAAACAAGGTTGGGGCAATCTCCACAACTCAATTGGAGTCTCCCAACGACACCATGAAGCTTCACCACAATGGACTATGGCTCCACGGTGACCTCAACCGTCTAGGATGCTCAAACACCCAAGAGTAACAAGATCCGCAAGGGATTAGTGGGGGGAATCAAATTTCCCTTGGTGGAAGTGTGGATCGAGGCCTTCTCAACCACTCCCGAGCAAATCAACAAGTTTGATTGGCTAGGGAGTGAGATCGGGCGAAAATGAAGCTTAGAGCAACAATGGAGCTTAGGGGTGGAAGAGATGAGTCAACGGGGAAGAAGGGGACCCCTTTTATAGTGTGGGACAAAGATCCAACCGTTATCCACCTACCAGCCCGCAGCCAGCGGTACTACCGCTCCAGGCCAGCGGTACTACCGCAGGGCCACGTGGTACTTCCGCTTGCTGCCAAGCGGTACTACCGCAAGGCCACGCGGTACAACCGTGCAGGCCCGCGGTACTGCCGCAGCACTAGAAACAGCTAGGGCAGACCTGTAGCACAAGTGCTGAGGGCGGTACTTCTGCGAGCACGGTACTATCGCTCCCCCTTGCGGTACTACCGCAAGGCAGGAATCCCCTAGCCAAGGAATAAGGAAACATCCGTGCCTACTTCCGCTGAAGAACGGAAGAAGCAAAAACCCGACACAGTACTACCGCAGAGGTGCGGTACTACTGCCTGACAGCTGAGCACGGTACTACTGCGGAAGGGTTCTAGTACTACCGTGGTAGGCGCGGATGTAAAAATTTACATCTGCCCCTACTACCGCGAGGGAGCGGTACTAGCCTGGTGGGCCACTGGAGTGCAGCTCCAGGGAAGCGGTACTACCGTGGGCACCTGCGGTACTACCGCGCCGCAGCACGGTACTACCGCTCACCTGGAGCAGTACTACCGCGAGCCAACACAGCAGCCAGAAACAAGGTGACGAGATAACAACGGAGGATGCTCCAAGGTGCAGGAGAAAGGAGGGGACTAGAAAGAGACGTGTACGTGATGATTCCACCCAAACCTTTCCGACGCGGACTCCCTCTTAATAGTACGGCTTTCCTACGACTCAAATCCACCAAAAAGAAACATAGAAAAGACGTCGTCTTCAACAGTCTTCGAGGGGCACCAAACCGTCTAGTGCCTAGCGATGAAACATCTGGGAAACTCAAGGCACACGATTAGTCCGCAAACGCATTGTCATCAATCACCAAAACACCTTAGGGATAAATATGCCCTTACAATGACCTCCAGAACAGGATTACCGTACCACTCTGGTTTACCTACGAGGTTCGGTAGTAACTAGATCTGAAGTTACATGATCATCATCATTAGCTTCCTCACTAATTGGTGTAGGAGTCACAGGAACAGATTTATGTGATGAACTAATTTCCAATAAGGGAGCGGGTACATTTACCTCATCAAGTTCTACTTTCCTCCCACTCACTTCTTTCGAGAGAAACTCCTTCTCTAGAAAGGATCCATTCTTAGCAAAAAATATCTTGCCTTCGGATCTGTGATAGAAGGTGTACCCAATAGTTACTTTTGGGTATCCTATGAAGACGCACTTCTCCGACTTGGGTTTGAGCTTATCAAGATGAAACTTTTTCACATAAGCATCGCAACCCCAAACTTTAAGAAACGACAGCTTAGGTTTCTTGCTAAACCATGATACATCTCCGTCGTATCTATAATTTTTGATTGTTCCATGCCAATATTCTACAACTTTCATATACTTTTGGCAACTTTTTATATTATTTTTGGGACTAACATATTGATCCAGTGCCCAGTGTCAGTTCCTATTTGTTGCATGTTTTTTGTTTCACAGAATATCCATATCAAACGGAGTCCAAATGGGATAAAAACTGATAGAGATTTTTTTGGAATATATATGATTTTTGGAAAGAAAAATCCACGCGAGACGGTGACCGAGGGAGGCACGAGGCAGGGGGCGCGCCCCACCCCCCTGGGCGCGCCCCTGACCCTCGTGGCCACCCCGTAAGGGAGTTGATGCCCTTCTTTCGCCGCAAGAAAGATAATATCCGGATAGAGATCGTGTTAAAATTTCAGCCCAATCGGAGTTACGGATCTCTGGGAATATAAGAAACGGTGAAAGGGTAGAATCTAAGAACGCAGAAACAGAGAGAGACAGAGAGACAGATTCAATATCGGAGGGGCTCTCGCTGCTCCCGTGCCATGGAGACCATGGACCAGAGGGGAAACCCTTCTCCCATCTAGAGAGGAGGTCAAGGAAGAAGAAGAAGGATGGGGGCTCTCTCCCCCTCGCTTTCGGTGGCGCCGGAGTGCCACCGGGGGCCATCATCATCACCGCAATCTTCACCAACAACTTCACCTCCATCATCACCAACTCTTCCCCCCTCTATGCAGCGGTGTAACCTCTCTCTTACCCGCTGTAATATCTCCTTAAACATGGTGTCAACGCTATATATTATTTCCCGATGATGTATGGCTATACTATGATGTTTGAGTAGATCCGTTTTGTCCTATGGGCTATTTGATGATCAAGATTGGTTTGAGTTGCATGTTTTATTATTGGTGCTGTCCTATGGTGCTGTCCATGTCGTGCAAGCGTGAGGGATACCCGTTGTAGGGTGTTGCAATACGTTCATGATTCGCTTATAGTGGGTTGCGTGAGTGACTGAAACACAAACCCGAGTAAGGGGGTTGTTGCGTATGGGATAAAGAGGACTTGATGCTTTAATGCTAGGATTGGATTTTACCTTAATGATCTTTAGTAGTTGCGGATGCTTTCTAGAGTTCCAATCATAAGTGCATATGATCCAAGTAGAGAAAGTATGTTAGCTTATTCCTCTCCCTCATATAAAATTGCAACAATGATTACCAGTCTAGTTGTCGGTTGCCTAGGGACAAATAACTTCCTCGTAACAAAAAGCTCTTTACTAAAACTAACTTAGTTGTGTCTTTATCTAAACAGCCCCTACTTTATATTTATGTGCTCTTTATTATCTTGCAAATCTATCCAAAAACACCTACATAATACTTCTAGTTTCATAGTTGTTCTAGGTAAAGCGAACGTCAAGCGTGCGTAGAGTTGTATCGGTGGTCGATAGAACTTGAGGGAATATTTGTTCTACCTTTAGCTCCTCGTTGGGTTCGACACTCTTACTTATCAAAAACTATTGCGATCCCCTATACTTGTGGGTTATCAAGACCTTTTTTTGGCGCTGTTGTCGGGGAGCAATAGCGTGGGGTGAATATTCTCGTGTGTGCTTGTTTGCTTTATCACTAAGTAATTTTTATTTGCTGTTCTTAGTTTTTCTTTATCTTTAGTTATGGATATGGAACACGAAATATCAAAAAAATTAGGTGTACTTGCTACTTATGGAGATGGGGAACCTCCTAAAACCCTCAAATTCTCGTTATGTGACAGATATTATGTACTACTTTGATAATCCAGAGAAAACCCCATTCAATTTGGTAATGGGAGTCATGTTGGATCAACGTGAATATTTAGGGATTATCGCTTGACTCAAAAAGGGAAACTATTATGGGATCAAATTTATATGTTATATTGGTATGCTAGGCAACTATGCTTGAGATATGATTATACTTGTTGCTCTAGGATGAAGGCTCCACACCTTCCCTTTTCATGTGAATTTAATGATAATGAAACTTTGGCTTCTTATGCTAGAGGTATATATGACTACTATGATGCGGAACAAATAGAAGAATTTGTTGCTTTTAAGGGTGCTTATGAAATTGAATATTTGTTTGAAAAGTATGAAGCTTTTGATGATGATGTTTATAGGCCTGAAAATTTTGCTATATTGAAATATTGCTATGATAATTATGAATATAATTCCTATATTGATGCGCTTATTGAGAAAGTCTCCGCTGTCCCAAAAGAGACTAATTTGCAGGAGTCTATGGAAGAAGAAATTGATGAAACTGTGAGCTCATTGGATGAAAAAGATGAGGAGGAGAGCGAAGAACAAAAGGAGGAAGAGCGGATTGATCACCCGTGCCCACCTTCTGATGAGAGTAACTCTTCAACTCATACATTGTTTAATTTCCCTTCATGCTTACCGAAGGATGAATGCTATGATAATTTCTATGATCCCGTTGATTCTTTTGAAATATACCTTTTTGATGATGCTTGCTATGCTTGTGGCCAAGATGCCAATATGAATTATGCTTATGGAGATGAACTTGATATAGTTCCTTATGTTACACATGAAATTTTTTCTATTGCACCCACACATGATAGTCCTATTATCTTTTTGAATTCTCCAAACTACACTATATCGGAGAAGTTTGTGCTTATTAAGGATTATATTAATGGGTTGCGTTTTACTATTACACATGATGATTTTGATAGATATAATATGCATGTGCTTTCTGCTCCTACTTGCAATTATTATGAGAGAGGAACTATATCTTCACCTCTCTATGTTTCCAATACGATAAAATTGCAAGAAACTGTTTATACTATGCATTGGCCTTTACTATGTGTGCATGATTTGTTCTTTTATGACATGCCGATGCATATGAAGAGAGTTAGACTTTGTTGTTGCATGATATATGTTACTTTGTGCTCACTACTAAATTACAAATCATTGTTAATTAAAATTGGCTTTGATATACCTTGGGATCCGGGTGGATTCATTACTTGAGCACTATATGCCTAGCTTAATGGCTTTAAAGAAAGCGCTGCCAGGGAGACAACCCGGAAGTTTTAGAGAGCCATTTATTTCTGTTGTGTGCTTTTATATAGTTTAAAAATAAAAAAGTAAAGAGGGAAACCCAAAACTTTTGCAAAAAGAAAAGCGAAAGTGAGAGAGACAAGCATTGTTGAAGTGGGAGCTAGCCTTGAACTTTGTTCATGCTCACAGAAACTTTGTGAATCTTGATTACAGAAACTTTTCAACAAAAATAATTATCCCCTTGTACAACTCCATTGTATTATAAAAATAATGTGCCAAGGTTTGCCTTTAGGATGTTTACATTTGCTTGATGGTTTGTACGGTGCAGGACAAAAACTTTGGCTGTAGTGCACGCTTTTACATTTTTTGCTGGAACGTCAAATGGTTCTGATTGTTTTTTAAATGTCTTTCTGTACAAATTGTTTATTTTTCCTAATTTTGGTAGAATTTTTCAAGTATCATAAATATGGTGAATGTTCAGATTATTACAGACTGTTCTGTTTTAGACAGATTCTGTTTTTGATGCATAGTTTGCTTGTTTTGATGAAACTATCGAATTATATCAGTGGATTAAGCCATGAAAAAGTTATATTACAGTAGACACAATGCAAAAATAAAATATGAATTGGTTTGCAACAGTACTTAGAGTAGTGATTTGCTTTATTATACTAATGGATCTTACCGAGTTTTCTGTTGAAGTTTTGTGTGGATGAAGTGTTTGATGATCGAGAAGGTCTCGATGTGAGAAGAAGGAAGAGAGGCAAGAGCTCAAGCTTGGGGATGCCCGAGGCACCCCAAGTAAATATTCAAGGAGACTCAAGCGTCTAAGCTTGGGGATGCCCCAGAAGGCATCCCCTCTTTCTTCAACAAGTATCGGTATGTTTTTGGATTCGTTTCATTCATGTGACATGTGTAATCTTGGAGCGTCTTTTGCATTTAGTTTTCATTTTTATTTTATGCACCATGCTGGTATGAGATAGTCCTTGATTGATTTATAGAATGCTCTTTGCACTTCACTTATATCTTTTGAGTATGGCTTTATACAATGCTTCATGTGCTTCACTTATATCATTTGTAGTTTGGATTGCCTGTTTCTCTTTACATAGGAAACCGCCATTTGTAGAATGCTCTTTTGCTTCACTTATATTTGTCAGAGCGTGGGAATATCTTTTGTAGAAAGAATTAAACTCTCTTGCTTCACTTATATCTATTTAGAGAGATGAAAGGAATTGGTCATTCACATGGTTAGTCATAAAATCCTAAATAAAACTTGTAGATCACCGAATATGATATGTTTGATTCCTTGCAATAGTTTTGCGATATAAAGATGGTGATATTAGAGTCATGCTAGTGGGTAGTTGTGGATTAGTAGAAATACTTGTGTTGGGGTTTGTGATTCCCGTAGCATGCACGTATGGTGAACCATTATGTAACGAAGTCGGAGCATGAGGTATTTATTGATTGTCTTCCTTATGAGTGGCGGTCGGGGACAAGCGATGGTCTTTTCCTACCAATCTATCCCCCTAGGGGCATGCGTAGTAGTACTTTGCTTTGAGGGCTAATAAACCTTTGCAATAAGTATGTGAGTTCTTTATGACTAATGTTGAGTCCATGGATTATACGCACTCTCACCCTTCCATCATTGATAGCCTCTTCGGTACCGTGCATTGCCCTTTCTCACCTCGAGAGTTGGTGCAAACTTCGCCGGTGCATCCAAACCCCGTGATATGATACGCTCTGTCACACATAAGCCTCCTTATATCTTCCTCAAAACAGCCACCATACCTACCTATTATGGCATTTCCATAGCCATTCCGAGATATATTGCCATGCAACTTCCATTATCATCATATACATGACTTGAGCACTCATTGTCATATTGCTTTGCATGATCGTAAGATAGCTAGCATGATGTTTTCATGGCTTGTCTGTTTTTTGATGTCATTGCTACGCTCGATCATTGCACATCCCGGTACACCGCCAGAGGCATTCATATAGAGTCATATCTTTGTTCTAGTATCGAGTTGTAATATCGAGTTGTAAGTAAATATAAGTGTGATGATCATCATTATTAGAGCATTGCCCCAGTGAGGAAAGGATGATGGAGACTATGATTCCCCCACAAGTCAGGATGAGACTCCGGATGAAAAAAGAAAATAAGAAAAAAAGGAAAAAAAAAAGAGAAAGCCCCCCCCAAAAAATAAAAAAAATGAGAGAAAAAGAGAGAAGGGGCAATGTTACTATCCTTTTACCACACTTGTGCTTCAAAGTAGCACCATGTTCTTCATATAGAGAGTCTCTTGAGTTATCACTTTCATATACTAGTGGGAATTTTCATTACAGAACTTGGCTTGTATATTCCGATAATGGGCTTCCTCAAATGCCCGAGGTCTTCATGAGCAAGCAAGTTGGATGCACACCCACTTAGTTTCAGTTTGAGCTTTCATATACTTATAGCTCTAGTGCATCCGTTGCATGGCAATCCCTACTCTTCACATTGACATCAATTGATGGGCATCTCCATAGCCCGTTGATTAGCTGCGTCGATGTGAGACTTTCTCCCTATTTGTCTTCTCCACATAACCCCCATCATCATATTCTATTCCACCCATAGTGCTATATCCATGTCTTGCGCTCATGTATTGCGTGAGGGTTGAAAATGCCGAAGCGCGTTAAAAAGTATGAACCAATTGCTCGGCTTGTCATCGGGGTTGTGCATTGACGACCCACAAGTATAGGGGATCTATCGTAGTCCTTTCGATTAGTAAGAGTGTCGAACCCAACGAGGAGCAGAAGGAAATGATAAGCGGTTTTCAGCAAGGTATTCTCTGCAAGTACTGAAATAAGTGGTAACAGATAGTTTTGTGATAAGATAATTTGTAACGAGCAACAAGTAACAAAAGTAAATAAAGTGCAGCAAGGCGGCCCAATCCTTTTTGTAGCAAAGGACAAGCCAGGATAAACTCTTATATAAGGAAAAGCGCTCCCGAGGACACATGGGAATATCATCAAGCTAGTTTTTATCACGTTCATATGATTCGCCTTTGGTACTTTGATAATTTGACATGTGGGTGGACCGGTGCTTGGGTGATGTTCTTACTTGAACAAGCATCCCACTTATGATTAACCTCTATTGCAAGCATCCGCAACTACAACAAAAGTATTAAGGTAAACCTAACCATAGCATGAAACATATGGATCCAAATCAGCCCCTTACGAAGCAACGCATAAACTAGGGTTTAAGCTTCTGTCACTCTAGCAACCCATCATCTACTTATTACTTCCCAATGCCTTCCTCTAGGCCCAAATAATGGTGAAGTGTTATGTAGTCAACGTTCACATAACACCACAAGAGGCTAGACAACATACATCTCATCAAAATATCGAACGAATACCAAATTCACATGACTACTAATAGCAAGACTTCTCCCTTGTCCTCAGGAACAAACGTAACTACTCACAAAGAATATTCATGTTCATAATTAGAGGGGTAATAATATGCATAAAGGATCTGAACATATGATCTTCCACCAATTAAACCAACTAGCATCAACTACAAGGAGTAATTAACACTACTAGCAACCTACTAGCACCAATCCCAGACTTGGAGACAAGAATTGGGTACAAGAGATGAACTAGGGTTTTGAGATGAGATGGTGCTGATGAAGATGTTGATGGAGATTGCCCTCTCCCGATGAGAGGAGCGTTGGTGATGACGATGGCGATGATTTCCCCCTCCGGGAGAGAAGTTTCCCCGGCAGAACAGCTCTGCCGGAGCCCTAGATTGGTTCCGCCAAGGTTCCACCTTGTGGCGGCGGAGTTTCATCCCGAAAGGTTGCTTCTTATTTTTTTTTCTCGACGAAAGACTTCATATAGGAGAAGATGGTCATCGGAGAGCCACTAGGGGGCCCACGAGGTAGGGGGGCGCCCCCCACCCTCATGGAAAGGGTGTGGGCCCCCTGGTCTTCATCTTTGGCGAGGATTTTTCATTATTTATTATAAGGTATTCCGTGGAGTTTCAGGACTTTTGGAGTTGTGCATGATAGGTCTCTAATATTTGCTCCTTTTCCAGCCCAGAATTCCAGCTCCCGGCATTCTCCCTCCTTATGTAAACCTTGTAAAATAAGAGAGAATAGCCATAAGTAGTGTGACATAAAGTGAAATAACAGCCCACAATGCAATAAATATCGATATAAAAGCATGATGCAAAATGGACGTATCAACTCCCCCAAGCTTAGACCTTGCTTGTCCTCAAACGAAAGCCGATAACATTAAATATGTCCCCATGTTTAGAGGTAGAGGCATCAATAAAAATAAAATACGGACATGAAGGCATCATGATTATTCTCATAACAAGAACATATATAGATATTGTCATATGATTACTTATGTTCAAGTGATGATCTATTCACAATGCAAAAGTATGAATCAGAAACCTTATTGAGAACCAACAAACTATAACCTCAGTCATCGAAGCAATTGCAATTTATCATAACATCAGAAAGAGTCTATGTCAGAGCTAAAAAACAAGTCCACATACTCAACTATCATCTAGTCCTTCATAATTGCTAACACTCGCGCAATACTTGTGGTTATGGAGTTCTAATCGGACACAGAGAAAGATAGGGGCTTATAGTTTCGCCCCACAACCTTTTACCTCGAGGGTAATGTCAACAATAATAACTCATGCCCCTACATCCAATTAGATATATATATATATATATCAGGTTCTTTCCAACATGCTGGGCTTGCCAAAGGATAAAATGAAAAAGGGAGAGGTGAAGATCACCATGACACTTGCATAGGGTAGAAGATAATAATAAAAGATAGGCCCTTCGCAGAGGGAAGCATAGGTTGCCATGCGCTTTTATGGTTGGATGCACAAAATCTTAATGCGAAAGAACGTCACTTTGTATTTCCCCTTGTGATATGAACCTTTATTATGCAGTCCGTCACTTTTATTACTTCCACATCAAAAGATTGTATAAAGCTTATTTCTCCCACACTAATCATACATATTTAGAGCAATTTTTATTGCTTTGCACCGATGACAACTTACTTGAAGGATCTTACTCAATCCATAGGTAGATATGATGGACTCTCATGGCAAAACTGGTTTAAGGGTATTTGGAAGCACAACTAGTATCTCTACTTGGTGCTGAGAATTTGGCTAGCATGAGGGGGAAAGCCAATCTCAACATGTTGGATGATCCATGACAACATACTTTATCTCAGATATAAGAAAACATAACCCATTACGTTGTCTTCCTTGTCCAACATCAACTCTTTAGCATGTCATATTTTGATGAGTGCTCCCAATCATAAAAGATGTCAATAATAGTATATTTATATGTGAAACCTCTCTTTCCTTATTACTTCCTATAAATTGCAACGATGACCAAAGCTATGTCTGCCAACTCCCAACAACTTTTAATCATCACACTCTTTCTATGTGAAGTCATTACTATCAATAAGATCAATATGAACTTTTGTTTCTTCTCATTCTTTTTCTCTTTCTTTTATTCACCTAAGATCATAGCAAGGAAATCAAGCCCTTGACTCAACACTAATCTTTATTATATAGCTCACGGACTCGATTACATAGAGAGATCATAAAGCAAAACTTAAAACTAGATCATGCCATAAACTTTATTCTACTAGATCAAAATACTACTAATAGGGTCGAACTAAGGAAAATGGTAAAGATAGGAGTTGTGATTGTGATAAGATACCGGGGCACCTCCCCCAAGCTTGGCAGTTGCCAAGGGGAGTGCCCATACCCATGTTATTATGTCTCCTTGGTTGGTGAAGATGGAGGTGATGGATAGTCGCACATCGAGCGTAAGAGGTCCTCTAGCTTGCGAATAATGCCCTTGAGTGCAAAGATATGCTCCTTCAACAAAATATTTTCACTTGTGAGATACTTGTTTTGAATACAAGTTAACTCAATCATCTGGAAAGCTTCAATCTCAGTTGGGGTAAGAAGGTTGTGATCAAGTTGAAGGATGTCTTCTGTTGCTGGAGCTTGGTTCTCCGTGGCCTTCTTGATCCCTTCATCCTTGTTGATCTCCATGGGTTCTTCCCTCTTCAGCTCTATCTTCATTAGCCAGGCATCTTTGTTACCGTTGTTGGAGGAGGGGGATGACATGATGCCTGGCCTTGACAACCCTGACAGAGAACAGCCCAAAACAAGAACAGAGGATATTTGCGTGATACAGGAGTCAAAACCTTCGGGAGAATATATAGTGAATTTTTACCGACCAAAATACGTATCGTGCAAGAAAACGGAGTCCGGAAGGCACACGAGGAGCTCACGAGGTAGGGGGCGCGCCCAGGGGGTGCGCCCTCCACCCTCGTGGGGCCCTCGTGTCCTTCCCGGACTGCTACTTAATTTTCTATTTTTCTAAATATTCCAAAACGGAGAAATATTGCCTTAAAATTGTTTTGGAGTCGGTTTACTTACCGTACCACATACCTATTCCTTTCGGAGTCTAAAACGTTCTGGAAAGTGTCCCTTATGTATTCCTCCAGGGTTACGGTTTCAATAATATTGGTTTCAACATTTATGGGATTACCTGAGATATAATGTTTAATTCTCTGACCGTTTACCACCTTCGGATTTGTGCCTTCGAAGTTGTTGATTTTTATGGCACCGGAATGATAGACTTCCTTGATAACATAGGGGCCTTCCCATTTAGAGAGAAGTTTACCTGCAAAAAATCTTAAACGAGATTTGTATAGCAATACATAATCACCTACATTAAACTCACGCTTTTGTATCCTTTTGTAATGCCATCTTTTAAAAACAACTTGGCATTTTCATAAGCTTGGGTTCTCTATTCATCAAGTGAGCTAATATCAAATAACCTCTTTTCATCGGCAAGTTTGAAATCATAGTTGAGCTCTTTAATAGCCCAATATGCCTTATGTTCTAGTTCGAGAGGTAAGTGACATGCTTTTCCATATACCATTTCATACGGAGACATACCCATAGGATTTTTATATGCAGTTCTATAGGCCCATAATGCATCATCAAGTTTCTTGGACCAATTCTTTCTAGACCTATTGACAGTCTTTTGCAAAATTAATTTGAGTTCTCTATTACTCAATTCTACTTGACCACTAGACTGTGGGTGATACGGAGATGCAATTCTATGATTGACGTCATATTTAGCAAGCATTTTACGGAAAGCACCATGAATAAAATGTGAACCACCATCAGTCATTAAATATCTAGGGACTCCAAACCTCGGAAAAATAACTTCTTTAAGCATTTTAATAGAAGTGTTATGATTAGCACTACTAGTTGGAATAGCTTCTACCCACTTAGTAACGTAATCAACAGCAACTAAAATATGTGTATATCCATTAGAGGCTGGAAAAGATCCCATATAATCAAAGCCCCAAACATCAAATGGTTCAATAACAAGTGAATAATTCATAGGCATTTCTTGATGTCTACTAATATTACCAATTCTTTGACATTCATCACAAGATAGGACAAACTTACGGGCATCCTTGAAGAGAGTAGGCCAATAAAAACCGGATTTCAATACCTTATGTGCAGTTCTATCTCCCGCATGGTGTCCTCCATAAGTTTCGGAGTGGCACTTGCGTAGGATCTGTTCTTGTTCATGCTCAGGTACACAATGTCTAATAACACCATCTACTCCTTCTTTATAAAGATGTGGGTCATCCCAAAAGTAATGTCTCAAATCATAGAAGAACTTTTTCTTTTGTTGGTATGTGAAGCTAGGTGGTATGAATTTAGCAACAATGTAATTAGCATAATCAGCATACCAAGGAGTACTACGAGAATTATTTATGGCATTTAATTGTTCATCAGGAAAGCTATCATCAATAGGTAGTGGGTCATCAAGAACATTCTCTAACCTAGATAAGTTGTCTGCAACGGGGTTCTCAGATCCTTTTCTATCAACAATATGCAAATCAAATTCTTGTAGCAAGAGAACCCATCTAATAAGTCTAGGTTTAGCATCTTTCTTCTCCATAAGATATTTAATAGCAGCATGATCAGTGTGGATAGTTACTTTAGAATCAACAATATAAGGTCTGAACTTATCACAAGAAAATACAACTGCTAAAAGTTCTTTTTCAGTAGTGGCATAATTTCTTTGAGCATTATCTAGAGTCTTACTAGCATAATGGATAACATTTAATTTCTTATCAACTCTTTGCCCTAGAATAGCACCTACATCATAATCTCTAGCATCACACATAATTTCAAAGGGTAAATTCCAATCAGGTGGCTGAACAATGGGTGCAGAGACTAATGCTTTCTTAAGTATTTCAAATGCTTCTACACAATCATCATCAAAGACAAATGGTATATCTTTTTGTAATAAATTAGTCAGAGGCCGAGAAATTTTTGAGAAGTCCTTAATGAACCTCCTATAAAATCCGGTGTGACCAAGGAAACTTCGTATACCTTTGATGTCCTTGGGACATGGCATCTCTTCAATAGCATCAACCTTGGCTTTATCAACTTCAATACCTCTTTCAGAAACTTTATGCCCCAAGACAATACCCTCGTTAACCATAAAGTGGCACTTTTCCCAACTCAAGACAAGATTAGTTTCTTCACATCTATGCAAAACTCGATCAAGATTGCTCAAGCAAACATCAAAAGAAGATCCATAGACGGAAAATTCGTCCATGAAAACCTCACAAATCTTTTCACAAAAGTCAGAGAATATAGCCATCATGCATCTTTCAAAGGTAGCAGGTGCATTACATAAACCAAAAGGCATACGTCTATAAGCAAAAGTACCAAAAGGGCATGTAGAAGTAGTCTTTGATTGATCTTTAGCCGACACAGGTATTTGAGAGAAACCAGAATAACCATCTAGATAGCAGTAATGTGTATGCTTGCATAATCTTTCTAGCATTTGATCGATAAAAGGTAAGGGGTAATGATCTTTCTTAGTAGCCTTATTTAATTTGCGGAAATCAATTACCATCCTATAACCTGTAATAATTCTTTGTGGAATCAATTCATCTTTATCATTAGGAACAATAGTAATACCTCCCTTCTTAGGGACACAATGAACATGACTTACCCACTAACTATCAGCAACGGGGTAAATTATACCTGCCTCCAGAAGCTTTAGTATTTCTTATCTTACCACTTCTTTCATTTTAGGATTCAGACGTTGTTGAGGATCACGAACTGGTTTGGCATCTGCTTCCAAATTTATTTTATGTTGACATAGAGTGGGACTAATGCCCTTAAGATCATCAAGAGTATATCCAATAGCAGCACGGTGCTTCTTCAGAGTTTTCAATAATCTTTCTTCTTCATGCTCTGAAAGGTTAGCACTAATAATAACAGGATATATCTTCTTTTCATCAAGATAAGCATATTTAAGATTATCAGGCAACGGTTTAAGCTCAAACACGGGATCACCCTTAGGTGGAGGGGGATCCCCTAGGATTTCAACAGGCAAATTGTGTTTCAGAATAGGTTCCTGTTTAAAGAATACTTCATCTATTTCCCTTCTTTCATTCATAAACATATCATTCTCATGGTCTAGAAAATATTGTTCTAAAGGATCACTAGGAGGTACGGGAATAGAAGCAAGACCGATAATTTCATCCTTACTAGGAAATTCTTCTTCACAGTGTTGTTTACTAAATTTAGAGAAATTAAATTCATGAGACATATCATCCAAGCCAATAGTAACACCATCCTTTTCGCAGTCTATCTTAGCATTAACAGTATTTAAGAAGGGTCTACCAAATATAATAGGACAAAAGCTATCTTGTGGGGAACCAAGAACAAGAAAATCAGCAGGATATTTAGTTTTCCCACACAAGACTTCAACATCTCTAACAATTCCCATTGGTGAAATAGTATCTCTATTAGCAAGTTTAATAGTAACATCAATTTCTTGTAACTCAACAGGTGCAATGTCATGCATAATTTCTTTGTATAAGTCAATAGGTATTGCACTAGCACTAGCACCCATATCACATAAGCCATGATAACAATGATCTCCTATTTTAACAGAAATAATAGGCATGCCTACCACAGGTCTAGGTTTATTTGTATCACGGGGTTTAGCAATTCTAACAGTTTCATTACAGAAGTAAATAACATGCCCATCTATATTATCAGACAAGAGATCTTTAACAATAGCAATATTAGGTTCTACTTTAACTTGCTCAGGAGGTGTATATGTTTTAATGTTGCTTTTACGAACCACAGTTGAAGCTTTAGCATGATCCTTTATCCTAACAGGGAAAGGTGGCTTTTCAACATAACAAGTAGGAACAATAGGATCATTATAAGTGACAGCCTTTTCTTCAACTTTAATAGGTGCATCCACTTTTACTTATATGGGAGGATGATATTTAAACCACTTCTCCTTAGGGAGATCAACATAAGTAGCAAAAGATTCACAGAAAGAAGCTACTATCTCAGAATCAAGTCCATATTTAGTGTTAAACTTACGGAAAATATCGGTATCCATAAAAGATTTAACACAATCAAACTTAGGTGTCATACCTGACTCCTTACCTTTGTCGAGATCCCTATCTTCAGAGTTGCGTTTAATTCTATCCAATAAATCCCATCTAAATCCAATAGTCTTCATCATAAAAGAGCCAGCACAAGAAGTATCGAGCATGGTGCGATTATTTTCAAAAAGCCGAGCATAAAATTTTTGAAGAATTGTTTCTCTTGGGAGCTCATGATTGGGACATGAATATAACATTGATTTAAGCCTCCCCCAAGCTTGAGCGATGCTTTATCCTTCGCGAGGCCAAAAATTATATATATATATATATATATATATATATATATATAATTGCGATCACGATGAACAAGATGCATAGGGTAATACTTTTGATGAAATTCCAATTTCAATCTTCTATAGTTCCATGATCTCATATCATCACATAGCCTATACCATATCAATGTGTCTCCCTTCAAAGATAAAGGGAAGACCTTCTTCTTAGCAACATCATCGGATATACTTGCAAGCTTAAATAATCCACAAACTTTATCCACATATATTAGGTGTTCATCAGGATGCTTTGTTCCATCTCCTGTAAAAGGATTAGCTAGCAGTTTTTCTATCATACCAGAAGGATACTCATATGGAATTTCATTTTCAATAGGTTCAGTAGGTTGAGGAGAAACTCTTTGCTCTACTGGTCGGGATGAAGATACCCCGAACAAGCCCCTCAGAGGATTACTTTCCATAGTAACAAGTGACAGTAAATTTCAGCACACTATATAAATTTTTCCTTACCAAATTCCACCTACCAAAGGCGCTTCACTCCTCGGCAACGGCGCCAGAAAAGAGTCTTGATGACCCACAAGTATAGGGGATCTATCGCAGTCCTTTCGATAAGTAAGAGTGTCGAACCCAACGAGGAGCAAAAGGAAATGATAAGCGGTTTTCGATAAGGTATTCTCTGCAAGTACTGAAATAAGTGGTAACAGATAGTATTGTGATAAGATAATTTGTAACAAGCAACAAGTAACAAAAGTAAATAAAGTGCAGCAAGGTGGCCCAATCCTTTTTGTAGCAAAGGACAAGCCTGGACAAACTCTTATATAAGGAAAAGCGCTCCCGAGGACACATGGGAATATCGTCAAGCTAGTTTTCATCACGTTCATATGATTCGCGTTCGGTACTTTGATAATTTGACATGTGGGTGGACCGGTGCTTGGGTGCTGTTCTTACTTGAACAAGCATCCCACTTATGATTAACCTCTATTGCAAGCATCCACAACTACAACAAAAGTATTAAGGTAAACCTAACCATAGCATGAAACATATGGATCCAAATCAGCCCCTTACGAAGCAACGCATAAACTAGGGTTTAAGCTTCTGTCACTCTAGCAACCCATCATCTACTTATTACTTCCCAATGCCTTCCTCTAGGCCCAAATAATGGTGAAGTGTTCTGTAGTCGACGTTCACATAACACCACTAGAGGATAGACAACATACATCTCATCAAAATATCGAACGAATACCAAATTCACATGACTACTAATAGCAATACTTCTCCCTTGTCCTCAGGAACAAACGTAACTACTCACAAAGCATATTCATGTTCATAATCAGAGGGGTAATAATATGCATAAAGGATCTAAACATATGATCTTCCACCAATTAAACCAACTAGCATCAACTACAAGGAGTAATTAACACTACTAGCAACCTACTAGCACCAATACCAGATTTGGAGACAAGAATTGGATACAACAGATGAACTAGGGTTTTGAGATGAGATGGTGCTGATGAAGATGTTGATGGAGATTGCCCTCTCCCGATGAGAGGAGCGTTGGTGATGACGATGGCGATGATTTCCCCCTCCGGGAGAGAAGTTTCCTTAGCAGAACAGCTCTGCCGGAGCCCTAGATTGGCTCCGCCAAGGTTTCGCCTTGTGGCGGCGGAGTTTCGTCCCGAAAGGTTGCTTCTTATTTTTTTTCTCGAGAAAGACTTCATATAGGAGAAGATGGTCATCGGAGAGCCACTAGGGGGCCCACGAGGTAGGGGGCGCGCCCTAGGGGGGGCGCACCCCCCACCCTTGTGGAAAGGGTGTGGGCCCCCTGGTCTTCATCTTTGGCGAGGATTTTTCATTATTTATTATAAGGTATTCCGTGGAGTTTCAGGACTTTTGGAGTTGTGCCGGATAGGTCTCTAATATTTGCTCCTTTTCCAGCCCAGAATTCCAGCTGCCGGCATTCTCCCTCCTTATGTAAACCTTGTAAAATAAGAGAGAATAGCCATAAGTATTGTGACATAATGTGAAATAACAGCCCATAATGCAATAAATATCAATATAAAAGCATGATGCAAAATGGACGTATCATGCATGATGTGAATATTTTGTGTGGTGAAGATGGAGCATAGCCAGACTATATGATTTTATAGGGATAACTTTCTTTGGCCATGTTATTTTGAAAAGACATGATTGCTTTATTAGTAGGCTTGAAGTATTATTGTTTTTATGTCAAATGATAGACTATTGCTTTGAATGACTGGTATCTTAATATTCATGCCATGATTAGATTATGTGATCAAGATTATGCTAGGTAGCATTCCACATTAAAAATTATCTTTTTTTATCATTTACCTACTCGAGGACGAGCAGGAATTAAGCTTGGGGATGCCGATACGTCTCCGTCGTATCTATAATTTTTGATTGTTCCATGCCAATATTCTACAACTTTCATATACTTTTGGCAACTTTTTATACTATTTTTGGGACTAACATATTGATCTAGTGCCCAGTGCCAGTTCCTGTTTAGCCTCTCCGATCTCGTGGTAGATCAACTCTTGTACTACTCATATTATTAAGAATAATCAAGCAGGACGTAGGATTTTACCTCCATCAAGAGGGCCCGAACGTGGGTAAAACATCGTGTCCCCTGCCTCCTGTTACCATCCGCCTTAGATGCATAGTTCGGGACCCCCTACCCGAGATCCGCCGGTTTTGGCACCGACATTGGTGCTTTCATTGAGAGTTCCTCTGTGTCGTCATCGTTAGGCTTGATGGCTCCTTCGATCATCGATATCGATGCAGTCCAAGGTGAGACTTTTCTCCCCGGACAGATCTTTGTATCCGGCGGCTCCGCACTGTGGGCCAACTCGCTTGTCCATCTGGAGCAGATCGAGAGTTACGCCCCTGGCCACCAGGTCAGGTTTGGAAGCATAAACCACACGGCCGATATCCACGGAGACTTGATCTTCGATGGATTCGAGCCCTTGCCGAGTGCGCCGCACGGTCATGATGAGCATGATTTAGCTCTACCATCGGACAGTGTTCGGGAGATCGCACCGGCGACCGCTCCGACCCTCAATTCGGAGCCAGTAGCGCCATCCAAGGACGGGTGGATAGACCCCGCCATGGAGGCCGCACCCTCAGCGGTGATAGAGCCAAACACTAACTTCACCCCTAATGAGAGTCGTGTCGCCGAACTACCGGATTCTTCCCCGGCCACGGACTCCGAACCGCCTGCGCCCGTGCCTATCGAATCCGACCGGGCCCCAATCATGGAGTTCACCTCCACGGATATCTTTCAGCACTCGCCCTTTGGCGACATACTGAACTCATTAAGGTCTCTCTCCTTGTCAGGAGAGTCCTGGCCGAACTATGTTCGGCAGGATTGGGACGCGGATGATGAAGAAATTCGCCGCCCACCCACCACCCACTTAGTAGCCACTGTCGACAATTTGACCAACATGCTCGACTTTGACTCCGAAGACATCGACGGTATGGACGACGATGCAGGAGATGAACAAGAACCACTGCCCACAGGGCACTGGACGCCCACTTCATCATATGATGTATACATGGTGGACACACCGAAACAAAACAACGATGAGGAACAGAAGGACGCAGCGGAGGATCGTTCCCTCGAGAAGCAGTCAAAGTGGCGGCGTAAGCGCCGCTCCAAATCCCGCCTTGGCAAAAACAACGATCATACAGACCCAGTGATAGAGCAGGGTGAGCCAGCGGACGACGAACACGGTATTGAACCACCGTCCAACCACGACAACACGAAGAATCAAACCGAACGACCCGACTCCGACGAAGATAACAGTCCGGATGACATCACACCAGACGGGCACCCGGAGCAACAAAATACCCATCAAGGGCTTGTTGCCACTGCGAGGAGTCTGGAAAAGCAGAAGCAAAGGCTCAGGGCTGCACAAGACACTCAGAATCAGATGGAGTGAGGTACTCAACACTGCAGCAAAATACGGCGGTAGTCGCCACACAAAGAGCTACCCGAAGCAAAAGCTGCTACCTGAATTCGATGAGGAGGCCTTAGATCCCCCGCAATCAAAAAACAAAACAGCCATCCAGTCGGATAGGCGACCTCGTGGCCAACATAGAGCGGCAAACGACGCTGCACACAAGCCAGTACGCGATCCACATGAGGGCTCGCATCAAAAGGACGGCGCAACCAGATCCATCCACGGGCCAAGCAAGCGCGCTCCAGCACGCAATGCAACACAACAAACATCTGAACACCATGGTACACCCAAATACAGGGGTGCCGCACACCCCCTATGTTTCACCGATGAGGTACTGGATCATGAATTTCCAGAGGGATTCAAACCCGTAAACATAGAGGCATACGACGGAACGACAGACCCTGTGGTCTGGATTGAGGACTACATCCTCCATATCCACATGGCTCGAGGAGACGATCTCCACGCCATCAAGTACTTACCCCTCAAGCTCAAAGGACCAGCTCGGCACTAGCTTAAAAGCCTCCCCGAAAACTCCATTGGAAGCTGGGAAGAGCTCGAATACGCTTTTCGGGCAAATTTTCAAGGGACCTATGTCCGACCACCAGATGCAGACGATTTAAGTCATATAACTCAACAACCCGGAGAGTCAGCCCGAAAGCTTTGGAACAGGTTTCTCACTAAAAAGAACCAAATAGTCGACTGTCCGGACGCTGAAGCCTTAGCAGCTTTCAAGCACAGCGTTCGAGACGAATAGCTTGCCAGACACCTCGGCCAAGAAAAGCCGAGAACAATGGCAGCATTAACAAGCCTCATGACCTGCTTTTGCACGGGCGAGGACAGCTGGTTAGCCCGATGCAGCACCAACGACCCAAGTACATCCGAAGTCAGGGACGGAAACGGGAAGCCACGACGCAGCAAAAACAAACGCCGGAATAAAGAAGAGAGGCTGAAGAGCACGGCGGTAAACGCCGGATTCAGAAGCTCTCGGCCAGGTCAACAAAAGCTGCCCTCCAAAGGCAACAGAGATGAACTGTCCAGCCTAAACAAGATTCTGGACAAAATATGCCAGATCCACAGCACCCCCGATAAACCTACGAATCATACCCATAGAGAATGTTGGGTCTTCAAGCAGTCCGGCAAGCTCAATGCCAAACACAAGGGGCAGGATACACCAAGCGAAGACGAGGACGAGCCTCACAAGCAAAGCACTGAGGAACAGAAGAAATTCCCACCAGAAGTCAAAACAGTAAACGTGTTACATGTGACAAAGGGGAGAAACAAAGCGGCACTCCTAGAGACACATGCCCCAGGGCCTATCACCGCGGAGTTCCGCCACTGGTCGTCCCAACCGATCACCTTTGACCATCGGGATTACTCGGCAAGTATCCGGCATGCAGGATGGGCTGCCTTGGTGTTAGACCTGATAATTGACGGATACCACTTCACACGAGTCCTGATGGACGGCGGCAGTAGTTTAAACCTGATATATCAGGACACAGTCCGCAAAATGGGGATAGATCCAACAAACATCAGCCATACCAATACTACCTATAAAGGAGTAACGCAAGGCCCAGAAGCCCATTGCATGGGCTCCCTACTACTAGAGGTTATATTCGGCTTTCCCGATAACTTCCGCAGCGAAAAGTTAACCTTCCACATCGCTCCGTTCCAAAGTGGCTATCAAGCACTACTCGGACACGAAGCTTTCACTCGCTTTAACGCAATACCGCATTACGCTTCCCTCATGCTTAAGATGCCCGGTCCACGTGGCATCATTATAGTAAATGGAAATATTGAGCGCTCCTTGCGCGCGGAAGACCGTGCGGCTGCCTTGGCAGCCGTACACTAATGGCCTCACCAACTAGAGCATCTGACAGGTCATTAAAACCATGGACGCGGTTAGACAAGTCCGGTGCAGCTATATATAATTGATACAGGTTTGATGGTTGTACCCCTATAACAATACAAGGGGCTCAACGCGTGCAAACAAGTGCAATCAGGCTCAACTTTACTCATTTTGAACTGTACATGGTTTATTTAGTATAACCTACCTTTATGCACGATAAATTTTCAACTAAGTTCCTCTCTTTTTTAGATGACCATCGTGCTACACTCGTCCAGGATACGGCACAACGGAGACACAGGCGCAGACGTGCAGTAGGGACCCGTTCCAAGGATTCTTTTTAGATTAAGACCCTGCGTAAACCTTTTTTAGTGTCTCTTGTTGATACACATCCCCCGGATTCTCAGTACAATTGAGAAGGATGCTGACGTATTGGCATGTGGCCACGTCAGAATATTGCACATACCTGGACACCAGGGGCTTATTACAAAGGGCACTGCTTAAGCCCGGTTTACATCATAAAAACCGAATACCTTAGGGAGTGTTCAGCGTCGCGAGTTTGGCCTTATATGCATCAGCTCCGAATCATGTCTTTGGTCAAATGTTGGGTTTGCCCGGTGTCGGTGTTAAAACCGGCGGATCTCGGGTAGGGGGTCCCGAACTGTGTGTCTAAGGCGGATGGTAACAGGAGGCAGGGAACACGATGTTTTACCCAGGTTCGGGCCCTCTTGATGGAGGTAAAACCCTATGTCCTGCTTGATTTATTCTTGATGATATGAGTATTACAAGAGTTGATCTACCACGAGATCGGAGAGGCTAAACCCTAGAAGCTAGCCTATGGTACGATTATATGTTGTCCTACGGACTAAAGCCCTCCGGTTTATATAGACACCGGAAGGGGCTAGGGTTACACAAGGTCGGTTACAAAGGAGGATATATACATATCCGTACTGCCTAGCTTGCCTTCCACGCCAAGTAGAGTACCATCCGGACACGAGACAAAGTCTTAAATCTTGTATCTTCATAGTCCAACAGTCCGGCCAAAGGATATAGTCCTGCTGTCCGGAGACCCCCTAATCCAGGACTCCCTCAGTAGCCCCTGAACCAGGCTTCAATGACGATGAGTCCGACGCACAATATTGTCTTCGGCATTGCAAGGCGGGTTCCTCCTCCGAATACACCCCAGAAAAATTTGAATACAAGGATAGTGTCCGACCCTGCAACATAAGTTCCACATACCACCGTAGAGAGAATAATATTTCCACAAGTCCAATCTGCTGACATGTTTTGGCAACACGACATTATGCCATGGCACGGTGATTATTCGAACTATTTTTCTTTAACCAGCCCCACACATAACGCGAGGCGGTTTCTTGACACGTCTTGTCAAAGCAGAGATCGTGTCCCCCTTATTACGGGATTCTCATCAATATGGCCGTGGGTAACCCAACCGCGCCTAGGACTCCAAGATTTTAGGCAAGTCCCAAATGGCTACAGGGAGGACGCTTGATATTCACCCTCTTTATAAAGGGACACGACTTTTACTTTTTCCTCCCGTGCTCAATCGAATCCTTCCCCTGCCTCGAGTTCTAACACCCAAAGCCCAGGTCAAGTGCTTCGAATCTCCAGTCATGTCCGGATCCAGCCTCCAGGGCCGGTGCATGCCTTCCTCCGTCACGGAGGAGGACATCAAAAAATTGAGGGAGGCCGGATATCTGACCGCCGAGATTTCACACAGGCTGCCCGCCCGAGGGCAGGTCATCCCTACTCCTGAACCCAATGAAGACGTCATGTTCATCTCCCACTTCCTCCAAGGACTAGGCCTCACTCTGGATCCCTTCGTAAGGGGTTTTATGTTCTATTACGGGCTTGATTTCCACGATCTAGCCCCGGATTCCTTTCTCCACATATCGACATTTATTGTCGTATGTGAGGCCTTCCTCCGCATTACCCCTCACTTCGGACTGCGGCTCAAGACCTTTGATGTGAAGCCGAAGACGGTCGAGGGGCAGTATGCAGCATGCAGGGGTGCATTAATAAGCAAGATCACTGGAGCTCCGTGGCCAAAAGGTTCTTTTCCAGAGGTGTCCGGATTATGGCAATGGGAGTGGTTGAAAGTGCGTTATATCGACTAGAGGGGGGTGAATAGGCAATTTTTATGAAATTCTTTACTGAGGAATTTGCTGGTGAGGAAATTCCTTAGCGAAGGACTACTAGCATCGGAATAAGTACTCAAAAGTAAACATAACAAAAGACAAGCATAGTCATCATGATGAAATGAAGACACGCACAGAGTACAGGAAGCGTAATCACAGGATAACACAGGATGAAGACAAACAGACTAAAGAAATTGAACTGAGGAAATTGAGAAATTCTTCAGTCAAAGTCTTCAAACACAGATATGAACAAACACACAACACAGTTATGAGGAAATGAAAGAGTTGAGGGAATAGAACCAGTAAGCTTGGTGAAGACAATGATTTGGTAGACCAGTTCCAACTGCTGTCTCAGTTGTACGTCTGGTTGGAGCGGCTGAGCATTTAAACTCGAGGACACACAGTCCTGGACACCCAGTCCTGAACACACAGCTCAGGACACCCAGTCCTCACCGTATTCTCCTTGAACTAAGGTCACACATACCTCGTCCAATCACTCGTGGTAAGTCTTCAGGTGACTTCCAAACCTTCACAAACTTGGTCACTCGATGATCCATAATTCCTCTTGGATTCTCTAGACCATGACGCCTAACTGTCTGGAAGAAGCACAGTCTTCAAAGGTAACAAGCGTCGGATCCACGCAGGATCAATCTCTTCAGTGATGATCAATCACTTGGGGTTTGTAGGTGTTTGGGTTTTTGGTTTTTCCTCACTTGATGATTTTCGCTCAAAGTCCTTGGAGGATGGGTTGCTCTCAAATGACAAGTATCAATTTCTCTCGGAGCAGCCAACCAGCTAGTGGTTGTAGGGGCATCTATTTATAGCCTAGGGAGCAGCCCAACATGATAAGACATAAATGCCCTTCAATGATATGACCATTAGGTGGATAGATATTTTGGGACAGCTGGCGCATAGCACAGCAACGGTCGGAATTTTGAGTAGCCAAATCCTCAGGCTATCATGTTCCTCACTGTGTAGGAAATCTGCACTGGCGAATTCATAACTCCTCAGTCAGAACAAATTCCTCAGAGACCAGAAGAACTTCGTCTCTGTCACTGAAGAAATTGACTGAACTGTATGAGATTTCCAATGGCTTCACTCGAAGGGATTGGTAGGTGTAGGATTTTGAGTTGAGCATCACATGGAAATTTTTCCTTAGTATTTCCTCGGCCCCCTTTAACAGTACGGTGTTTTCTATGACTCAAGAAAGAGAAAATGAAACTACGAAAACAAAAGTCTTCACGCTTCATGTTCCTCGAATGAATACCAAGTCTTCGTGGTCACACCATTTTCTTCACTTCCAAAGTCTTCAGAAATTCTTCAGAATACCAAAGTCTTCAGACGAAGAACTTCATTTTTAGGGGTCGACTTTCTCTGTAAATATCAAACTCCTCATAGACTTATAGACCTGTGTACACTCATAAACACATTGGTCCCTTAACCTATAAGTCTTCAATACACCAAAATCACTAAGGGGCACTCGATGCACTTACAATCTCCCCCTTTTTGGTGATTGATGACAATATAGGTTAAGTTTTCAACGGGGATAAACATATGGAGTGTAACTACTAATATTGAGGAATTTGATTGCAAGATATAGAAGAACTCCCCCTGAAGATGTGCATAGTGAGGAATTGGCTTTTGAAGCAATGCACACTTGAAGAGTTGAATCATGGAGATCTCCCCCTATATCTTGTAATTCATAAACGCATTTGATATATAACAGTGAAGAATTTGAAATGCATGATGAAATATGGTGACTGATGTAATTCAGCATGTGTGCAATAATATTAACGAGGAATAAGCATGCAAAAAACGTATCAAGAGTATTAGAGCACCATCGGGTTTAAGTTTGCAACTCGATCCAATAAAGTCGCAGAAGAACGAGAGTTGTAACTTAACAAAAAAACGCCCATATAGAAAGACCCGCTTGAAGACTAACTCAAAATTCTCCCCCTTTGTCATCAAATGACCAAAAGGAACGAATATGAGGACTAACGCTCCTGAAGAATATCAAGTTGATGAAGGAGCGCCAGCGTTGTTGGGGTCGTTTGTTGTAGTAGGGCCTGCCGCAGTGTCGTCCAAGTCTTCATTTTCATCAGTGTCGCGCGATGAAGAATATGAGCTGGCCACCAGAGAAGGAACCTTGACCTTCTTGAATTTCTTCGGTGGAGGTGCAGACCAGTCAAAATCTTCTTTGAGACCCATGTTCTTCAGATCTTGTTCACCATACAGATGTGACAAGATTGCCTAGGTGCGACCGAAGACTTGATGGAGGTAGTAGTGGTTTTTCTTCACTGCATTGTGTGTGGCAGTCATGTTGTGAAGAAGTGAACCAAACTGACACTTAACCCATTTTTGATTTCGATCCACCTTCTGGTGAAGACTAAGCAGAAGTTCACAGTCAGTCATCACACGCGGATCAGTGGCTTGAGGAGTGGACTTGGGTGCATTGGCAGAGTCATGTGTGGCAGAGTCATCATTGGTGGAATAAGATGTAGCTTTGCGAAACTGACCATCCAATGGACGAATGCCTTCATCTATTACAGCTGGTGCCTTGCCCTTTCCATCAACTGAGGAATATGTCTGCTTGAGGACTTCAATTGGGGGCAAGTAGCTGAGGTGATTCTGGAAATCAGCTTTGTAGTTGAGTGAAGACCTTGTCCTGAGGAATCTCATAATCCAAGGTGCATAAGGCTTCAGCTCAAATGGAGACAGTGCAACATTGGCCATAGTCCTCATGAAGAAATCGTGATAATTGACAGGAATGCCATGAACGATGTTGAATACCAGATTCTTCATGATGCCAACAATTTCCTCATCAGATGAGTCGTGGCCTTTGATAGGACTGATTGTCCTCGTAAGAATACGATAGACAGTTCTGGGCACGTACAACAATTCCTTCACGAGGAATTTGGTTCTTGGTGCCTGACCTGGCTTCAAAGGTTTCATCAGCAACTGCATGTAATGATGTGTGAGCTCAGGTTCACTGTAGATGAAGCGAGCTTCTTCAAGGGGAGGACTGAGTGGTAGAGCACGAAGCAATTCAGAGGCTGGTGTTGTGTAGTGAGTGTTTTCAGACATCCAGTCCAACACCCAGGAATTCACATCTTCAGCATCTCCAGTGATGTGCAGCATTGCATAGAATTGAAGAATCAGTTATTCATTCCAATCGCAGATGTCAAAGATAAAGTTTAGCAGTCCAACGTCGTGAATAACACTGAAGACTGGTGCGAAGCACGACAGAGATTCCATATCCACGTGAGGAATATGCTCATGGTAGAAGATCTTCTCCTTGTTGAACATCACTAAGGAATAGAAATTGGCTTGACTAGCAGTCCAGAAACGCCTCTTCCTAATGTGAGCAGAGTTATATGGGTTGTAATCTTCAAAGAATACGTGCTCGCCGAAGAAATCATCAGCCTTGAACTTTTGCTTGCGTGAGAATGGGTCCTTTGGCTTCGGCAGAGGAGTGTCAGTGAGTTGCATCATGACCTCAGGAATCTCAATCGCAGGTTCTTCAGGCTGAGGAATTTCTGGTTCCTCCTCAGTGAAAGTCTGCGTCGTTGGTTGTTCAGCAGCAGCAGTTTCTTCAGCGCTAGTGGCTGGAATTTCCTCATGGACAGATGCAGTGGGATGAGTTTCTTCAGATCCCATATGTACAGTTTGTGTGGGGGACTGACGAATTTGCTGTAGAGGGGTGAACATTGGTGAGTTTGGATGCTGACTTTCCCAGAATTCATCACTGATTACGGGTGTGGAGCAGCCAATGTTCACATCTTCATATTCCATTTCTTCAACGCCAACCTCTTCAGCTGTGAACTGAGGCATAGGCGAGGAGATGATAGGTGTTGAAGGGATCGCATCCACTTCAATTTCTTCATCCAACGGTTCAGACGAAGCAGCAGAAGGAGTTTCTTCATCAGATCCGCTGGGGATCACATATTCTTCATCAAAAGGAACAAGGTCCTTTGATGGCCTGGTTGAGATGGGAACAACATCAATCGGATTTGCAAATGAACTGGTCATAGGCTTCATTTTCTTCGGAGCTGAAGAATCTGAAGCATCTGATGCTTTTCTTTTCTTCACTGCAGCACGCTCTGCAGCCTTGGTCTTCTTCACATTCGATGCAGATGGAAGGATTGGAGTTGAAGTTGGTGCAGGAGCAGCTGAGGAATCAGGTTGATTTTCTTTAGGCACAACTGATGCAGTTGCCCTGAGTTCTTCAGTTTCTTCAGGCGGACCACTAGTGGGTGCCCTGGCAATTTCTTCAGTGGCTGGAATGCGGTCATCAGCCCTGGAACTCACATTTTCTTCAGCAGCCTGATTGTCATCAGCGGTGCTGGCATTTTCTTCAGTAGGCTGAGTAGATGCTTCAGCCTGAGGAATTTCCTGTTGCATTGGGGCTGCAACATTGGAAGTGAAGTTATCCGCAAGATTCACAAAACGAACCTTGGCTCCAAGCCAATCAGCACGATATGCGTCAAAGTCATCACTGAGTTTCTTAATCTCAGTCTGAATAGTGACAAGTTCTTCAGTTGTCATAGAGACAACGTTTTTCTTCAGATGGCGCTCTTTCTTGTACTGTGCTTTCTTGATCTACCTGGCCTTCTCAAATTTCCACTTTTCTTCTTGAATGAAGTGGGTCAGCATGTGACTCTGGCCAGGAGTTAGCTTGAAGTCAGGCAAGGGAGTGTTGGGGTCCTTGTGCCAGACATCAATGTAGTCAAGGATCAACTTGGGATCCAAAAGCAGTGGCACCTCTGATCCTTTGGCTCTAGCGGCCCTGACTTGCCTGTCTGTGATGATTTCTGCAAGTTCATCATCATCAGCTTCGTCTTCTTCAGGCGGTACTTGGAAAGCGACTTGTTTCTTTTGAGGACTTGGGCGAGGACCTCGTCCAGCAGTGGCCTTTGTCTTTAGCAGTGAGGGGCCAGTTGAGGAACTTGGTGCGGCTGAGGAACTAGCTGAGACACCTGAGGTAATGGAGATGCCTGCAGTCCTTTGGCACAAGGCGAGATGCACAGGTGCTGAGGATTTAGTCGGAACAGCTGAGGGCTTTGGCGGAGGAGCTGAGGACTTTGGAGGAACAGGAGCAGCATGAGGAATTGGCCGTGAGGGCTTTGAGGATTCTGGCCATGAGGGCATTGCTGAGGAACTTGGTCGGGAGGGCATTGTTGGTGAAGCACTTGGCTTGCACGCAGGCTTCTTTGACATAGCCTTCTTTGGCTTAACAGCAGAGGCCTCAGCAGAGGCAGCAGCAGCAGCAGAGTCTTCATTGAATTTCCTCACTGCTTCTCTGGCTTGCTTAGCCAACTTGGCTTGGCGCTTGGCCCATTCATCAGGATAGTCCTCACCGCGCTTGAGGCTGGTGGGATCAGTGATTTGTCCAGGTGCCAATGGAGGTCTTGGGCATGGAGGATTGAGTGCGAATTTCTTCTTGTACTTAGGAGTGACATATATGTATTCCCTCCACTCTCTTGCCCATCTCCTCTCTATCTTCTGAATGCGCACTTTGCGCTCATTCTTGGTTTCCTCAGTAGGTGTGCAGTACCCAGCATATATTTCATCAGGGATCTCAAACGCTGTATTTACCTCAGGCCTCTTTCCTCCCTTCTGTGGCTTCTTACCGTCAGCCATTTTCTTCAGTTGAGAAATTTGAACAGTTGAATTCTCTGAAGAAGTATGCAACTTTTCTTCGAGGAACGCTGCAAATGAGTTAAGTTGATGAGAACCTAGTGATTCAGCAGCTGACATGTGTACCTGTGAATAGAGTATAGTTGCGAGGAATTTGGAGAGGTCATATGCGTTCTCAGAAGGTTTTGTAAAAAGAACAAGTTAGAGGAATTTGACCAGATGAGTCTTGAAGAATTTCACTAAGCGTTCTTTGTCTTAGGTTCCAGAGATGTGTAGATTAAAAATCCACACATTTGAGGAATGTTGAAGAAAAACATGGCTTAGAGAAACGAATCAAGAACAGATGACTTGTGAGGTGTTTAGTGTGTGAATCTATGAAGAAAAACACCTTTGAAGATTTTGAATATAATCATTCGAATCAACGAGGGTAGTAAAAGTAACTTTTAATTACCCTGGACGAAGAACATGACGAACTGGAGTGAGGAGATGTGAAGTTCGTTTGTGCAGATCTTCCACGCCCTAACTTGGCAGAGGAATACGGCTACGACGGCGGTGGAGTGAAGATTTCCACGATCGGCGCGAGTACGTCAGCGACGAGGTCGAGGCAGTGAAGCTCTTCCTCACCGGCGGCGATGAAGTAGCGGCGGCGCTAGGGTTTGAGAAGCTCGAGCTGGAGAGAGATCGAGCAGAGTAAAAGAAGTGAGGAAGGGAAGGAGGGGTATTTATAGCCACGGTGAAAAACTGCTCGCCCGAAGAAATTGGACGAACGTGCCCCTGACCCTTCTCATTCGCATGACAGGTGTCACCCACGTAGTGAGAGGTGGAGATCGTGTTAGATCGTGGGTGAGTGGATAAGTATATTGTGGGATGCGGAGTGGTTTGAGCGGCAAAGCCGAAAATTTCGATAAGATTGGTTTTAAAGTTCTGTTCACAATTTCTTCAGCTGACAAGGACACAGTGAAGATTTTGAACGAGTTTCAAATAGAACGCACATGAAGAATTTGTGAACAGATTGGGTTGAGTATAGCATAGAGGGAAGGGTCCGATCACATTCACTTAGCAGAAAACCAACTTGAAGAAATAGCAATAAGTGAATGCTGTAGAGGACATAAACTCATATATATATATATATAGCCAATGAAGCAAAATGACGGAACCAGTGAAGACTATGCAAAGTTGAAGAATATGAATAATTTGAGAAATTTCAACTTTTGGTGGTGGCGTGACCCACCGTATAAGAATGATGATTTCAGACACCGCGTACAATTATCGTAGGGTTCTGAGAATCAAATTCTTCATTAATTTCTTCACACTAAGAGTGTTATTCTTCATTGGTTGAAGAAAAACGTTTCTTCATGTGTTGCACATCTAAGTCATCAATTTTGCATAAGTGTTAGGATGAGTGTCCTTTTCAAAGAACATTCGAAGATTCTAGGATATTTAGCTCACACCGCAACTTACTAAATCTCTTCTCATCCAAGGGCTTTGTGAAGATATCGGCTAGCTGTTCTTCAGTCTTTACATGCTCAATAGAAATGTCTCCCTTCAACACATGATCACGAAGAAAATGATGACGAATCTGAATGTGCTTTGTCTTCGAGTGCTGAACTGGGTTGTGAGAAATCTTGATGGCACTCTCATTGTCACATAAGAGAGGCACATTCTTCATGTTGACACTGTAGTCCTTGAGAGTTTGCTTCATCCATAGCAATTGGGCACAGCAAGAACCAGCGGCAATGTACTCAGCTTCAGCAGTAGATAGTGATACGCAGTTCTGTTTCTTCGAGGACCAACAGACCAAAGATCGTCCGAGGAAATGACATGTACCAGATGTTGACTTGCGGTCCACACGATCACCAGCATAGTCAGAGTCAGAATATCCAATGAGATCAAAAGCCGAGCCCTTGGGGTACCATAATCCAAGTGTTGGTGTGTGAGCTAGATATCGAAGAATATGCTTCACAGCCTTATGGTGTGATTCCTTCGGTGTAGCTTGAAATCGGGCACACATGTAAACACTAAGCATTATATCTGGCCTAGATGCACATAAGTACAATAAAGAACCTATCATGGAGCGGTATACCTTATGATCGAAGTCAATACCATTTTCATCAGTGCATAGATGGCCATTTGTGGGC
Organism: Triticum urartu; assembly: GCF_003073215.2. NCBI lineage: Eukaryota > Viridiplantae > Streptophyta > Magnoliopsida > Poales > Poaceae > Triticum > Triticum urartu. The sequence goes on from NC_053022.1 coordinate 326,891,048, forward strand.
ATAAGAATTTTGACGCCTTTGCAATCTTGCATGCCGAATTTCCTCAGTACATCCTTGAGGTATTTCTCCTGAGATATGAATATGCCACTGCGTTGTTGACGAATTTGAAGACCTAAGAAGAATTTCAACTCTCCCATCATAGACATTTGATATTTGTGACGCCCCAAGACCGGAGCTTCAGATGCCTTCCATGTTTCCGAGTGTTGTCGGGTGATTTCGTTTTGGTTCGTTGCATCATGTGCAATGCATCATGTCATCATGTCATCATGCCATCAATCTTTTGCAACTCAAATAAATAAACCGTATGGATCTTCGGTCCATTTAAACCGAGGGAATTCACATGGTGATTCTCTTTATAACATATCCTCCCGATATTATGGAGCTATCTTAAATATTCCATTTTTGGAATCACCCATAAACACACTTACAAATAATCACATGTCTTCTCTGATTCGAGTTTGCTCCTCAAACTTCACCCATAAATTCATTTATCTTTTTCCGGAGCTCCACCAAAAATCCGAACATTTTTTTGGACCTTCCCTACCCTCACTTCCTATTCAAATCATTTGAATTTAAATCAAATGAGTTTGAATTTAAATCTTTCAATCATGGCCTTTTTCTATTTTCTCGGAAAAGCACATTTTTGTGAGTCCAGGAAAATTATCCGCGCGTCCAACTTCGTCCCCTAGCCTTTCTTTCTTTTCTTCCTTATCTCTGTTTTTTTCTCTTTTGAGTGGGAGAGAGGGTGCCCAACAGGCCATTTAGGCCCACCTGCACCTCAGGCCAGCCGTGGCCCACTTGGGCCTCCCTAGGCCCACTCCAGCGCTGGCCTCTAAGGCCCAGCCCCTACCTACAGCTAACCCTAGCTCCAGGGAGCTTCTCCCCTCGCGCCGCCACAGGGAGAGCCGAGCGCTCGATCCCAAACTTTCCCTCGCTCGCACCGCATCTCTCCCTCGATGCCCCGCCTCCTTCTCCTACCAGCGCCGCCAACCTCCCTCTTCCTCTCGCTCCTCCCTCCTCTCGCTTCCTCCCTCCCTCTTAGCGTGACCAGGAGGGGGATCCCGATCCCCATGGCCACACACCCTCACCGCCGCATGTCCCATGCCTTCGCCGCCGCCGAGCTCCATCAGGAAGGCCACCCGCGCACGACCCGGCGCCTTGCTGCCCTTCCACGTGTCTGGGACTGCCTCCTCGCCCTCGCTGCCTGCCCGCAGGCCACGCAGCCTGATGCCGGCGACTAGCGCCGCCATGGCCATCGAGGCTCCTCAGGAAGCCGCGCCGCCCGCCTCTGGCCATGTCTCTGACGAGATTCCGGTAGCCCCACGCCGGAGCCACCGTTCCTGTGCTGCCGCCGCACCATCTTGCCTCCTCGCGTGCCTGTGGTCCTCCATAAGTCCATGCTGCTTCGTCCCCACCCCACCAGGGCCTCCCTGCCCTTGCCCTCCTTCCCGCGTCCGCGAGCCCCGTGCCTGCTTCTTGCCGCTGCTCACGCACCGCCCGGCCTTGCTGCTGCCCACAAGAGGCCTTTTTAGCTTGCATTGTTTTGGATCGACAAGGACGAGAACGCCAAGTGCCACAACTACAGCCGGTGTGTTTTTTTGTCAAGTCCGACTACAACAAATGACTACGCGACGAGACGCCAAGTACCACTATGGCCGGAGACCTCGGACCCGTCAAGTTCCCTTTGGATATGCCAAGTTCCACGACGACCCAAGTACCGCGAGAATGTTTGTACCTCTATCGTCGTCTTCGGAATCGCTAACAACGTCAAGCACCCCTTCAAGATGACGAGACCGACAAGTTCAAATGACCCCAAGTACCTCTCCAAAAACGAGACGTATACCGCTACCGTCGCAAGAATCGAGACCGACAAGTCCGAAGATGCAAGTACCACTCCGAACCATGTGTACAACTACTGCCGCCGTGATTTTTGACAAGACGTCATGAGCCTCTACTTCCACTACCGCTTCGATGATCGCCGATGAACGATAGGACGACTACTTCGACTACCGTCGCGTGAACCACTACTTCCCTCGACGTCCCGAGAACGTTTATTTCCCCTACACCGCATCGAACTCGAACCCCCTCTGATAACACACGCTTCGAAGGTATAACCCTCGAGACGCCGCCCGTGAACGAATGCATGTGTGATGTATGAGATGCTCGATCTTGCGCCGTGCCCGAATTGTCGGTGCACGTTGCCCCTCTTTTGCCTTGTCACCGTCGTCGACTCATGGGACACCCGGAATCCAGGAACGCCCCACCATCTTTTGCACGCATCCGCACACTTCTCCTTTGCATCGGTATCTCAATCGAATTACCGGAACCGGAATGTTGCCGTGGCACCGTTTCCGTTTCGCCGCCGTGGCACCCCTTTTCCTTCCACCATGGCGACAAATGCCTCATATGTTGTTATTGTCTACTTTTCCTTAAAACTTGCATAAACTTGCACATGTCATCCGCATCATGATAACAACTTCAAGATTGGTTAAAATTGTTGTTTGCATTAAATTACTAATGCATATGGGGATTTACCGGGTTTGTTGTTTATTATACCCGACCCCATTTAAATTGTTTAGATGGTATAGTTTTGTTATGCTTCACCTCTTGCCATGTTTAAACAACATTTAATATTGTTGAGTACATAACCGAGAGAGGACTAAATAATTGATGTGGTGTTCCATCAATACACAACCCGTTGCATATTGAGCTCCACTTAATTTGTAGTTTTGGTTGTTGCACTTTGCCATGTCATGCATATTTAAACGGACTTGCATCTTACTTGGTTGTGCATCATGCCATGTTTATGTGGTGGTTGTTTACTATGCTATTTGCTTCTTTCCGGTGTTGCTTCTTCGGGTTGGTTCCGATAACGTCACGTTTGTGAGGATTTGTTCGTCTTCATCCGTTTGTCTTCTTCATGGACTCTGTTGGGGATATCACTACTGGGTGTAAACCGGCCTATCTGGGCCGGGTTAACTTCATCAGTAGTTAACTATGTTAAAGCCCAAGAAGGCAGATGAGGGCTCAAGGCCCATAGTCGGTTCAAGGCCTGTAGCCGTAAACCGGCGTTGGTATGTAACTTGTATTGTAAGTTAGGAATAAGTAGAGACCAAACCGGACACATCTATGAGCCGGTATTGGGACTCTGTGAACCGACGGGCGTCACCCGTGTATATAAGGGGACGACCCGGCGGCGGTTCAAGGACAACAGACAACAACTCGAGACTTAGGCGAAGCTTGTTTGCTCCCTAGTCATCGAAACCCCATCAATTCCATCACAACTAGACGTAGGATTTTACCTTCATCGAAGGGGCCGAACTAGTATAAACTCTCTTGCGTCCCTGTGTCCGCTTTAACCCCTTCAAGCTAACCCGTTGCAATGGCTCCATGACTAAGTCCTTTCATGAGGACATCTGCCATGACAAAACCGCGACAGTTGGCGCCCACCATGGGGCTATCGCACGATGGTTTCGAGTTCTTGGAGGGCCACTTTGAAGGACTCGAGGGCTAAGCTGTGGGCCGGATGACTAAGAGTCGTCGCGGCAAGCTCTACATAGATGATGCAGGCTGGGGCCCCGAGGCCGGCTCAGTTGAGTACGGGTACCGGGTCCCCTTTGGTGGCATACACATTTTCATCGGCAAGATCGGTGAACCGGGCCCTGAGCCGGACATCTGCACCGACTCCGTTGAAACGGCGTGCGCGATCCGCCCGGGTTAAACCGGCCATGAAGCGTGCCTTCGTCTTAGTCATCCATGGAGGAAGTTAGGAGGATGGATCGGAATCTCGTGGCGAGACCGTCGTCTATTCCGGTGACGAGTCATCAACTGGAGAAACCGAATCTCTATATCAACTACAAGATGGCCGGATTGGGGGCTGTTCCGATGGTGATAGTATTCCGGACCCCTCTGATCTACCCAACTGAGTTGGAATATTCATGGCCGGCACACAAGCAGCACTTCATTCTTCGACCGCTGTGCCAATAACCTCCGGTTCAGTAGCGGCGACAGCTGCCGGGGCAGGAAGCTCTGTACGCCCACCGGCTCAAGTTCTATCAGATCTATTTGACGCATTGGCTGTGCTTATGGCAGAAGCTAACCCGGCGGATCAAGACGTCCACAATGCGGAGATTGCAAAGGTGAAGGAACAGATCACCCAAGCCAAGGCGGACCTGGCAGCTGAGAATGCCAGGATGACCGCAGAGCGGGCCGCTTTAGACGCACAAGCCTACAGGCTCATGTTGGACCAGAACGCATTGCATGAAGTCATGAAGAGGAAGTACCGATCCCGTTTGCCTTCGGTTTTCGAGGCCAGAGACCTTTTCAACACCCCAGGAGCAGGAACCAGTAACCTGCTAGAGGGAAACCGGGCGGAAGCTCCTGGGACCGGCGTGGCGGTTCAGCCCCGTCTGATGGATCTGCCTCGTCAAAACACTATTATACCTCAGGCTGTTTCAACACCTCCGGGTCACTACTCCAACCCGATGGACAATCTCGTTGCCGCTGCTGCACGGCTGGAGGCCATTCCAATTGAAGATGACTCGCCGCAGGCGGTAGAGACACGACGGGTCAAGGAGCTTCTTAGGATAGCTTTGGTCCAACAGGAAGCATACTCGTACAGCCACGACCGGATCCACTTGACCCCTCGTCCAAGCCGGAGCTATAGCAGGCGTATGGATGAACCGACCGTGTCAAGTAATGAACGACGGGGAGCACCCCACGGCAACAACCCGGCGGGTGGTGCTGATAACGCTCAGGAAGTGGTGGACCGGGCCCGAGCGCGCAGGGAGGCCGAGTTAGCCGCATAGTATCAGGCTCGGCAGCTTACGCCGGTTCGTCCAGCTATCTCGGTCGAACCTTGTGTTACTTCTAGTTCTTTGGGGGTGCCTTGCCTTGTCCCCGCTTTACGCAATGTGCGCCCGCCCAAGGATTTCAAGGGCCCGCGCAAGGTACCAAATTACACGGCGGATCAACCCCCAGAGACATGGGTGGAGAGCTATGAGATGGCCATGGAGATGCTTGATGTGGATGATGCGTCATGTGCGAAGTACTTCACCATGATGCTTGAAGGAACGGCCCGCACTTGGTTAAAAAGCTTTCCGGCCAATTCTATCAGTTCATGAGCCCAATTACGAGCCCGGTTTATCTGTAACTTCAAGGATACATGTAAGCAGCCTATGTCGATAGTGGACTTAGCCGCCTGTGTCCAGGAGGAAGGAGAATCGACGACTCATTGGGTGCGCCGGGTCTCGCAGGTTCTGCATTCATCAGACCGCATTAACGCTGACACCGCAGTTATAACCCTAGAAGGCAACTGCCGGTTTGGGCCCCTAAAGCTGAAGTTGGGACGGATGAAGCGCCATTGCACTGACATGGGGACCCTCATGGCTGCCTTGGTAAAGTATGTTGATTCTGATAGTACCAAGGATCCCGAGTCTGATGATGACAAGACAGGGAAGGGAAAGAAGAACAGCAACTCCAAAGGTCAACAGCACCACTCGGCAGGTAACGGTAACAGAGGCAAGCGTAAAGAGGATGGCAACATGGACTTCGTGGCTAATACCAACGCGCAGGACAAGGGTCAGCGACGCAAGGGTAAACCGCCGAATCGCAGTGGAGCGCCTAACCCTAACCCGGACCGCTTAAATTATCTATTGAACCAGCCATGTCCAAAGCATGGGACGAAGGAGGTGCCAGCAAACCACCTTTGGAAGGATTGCTTCATTATGCAGGAGTTCAAGAATTCTAATGCTTTCCGGTATGATCACAGCTCCGGTGGTGGCTTAGGATCCGGGCCGGGATACGGTGGAGGAAATTCCGGTTTAGGATTTAATGGTAATCCGGGCGGACATAACAATCAAAATAATCAGAACAACCAGGGTGGTTACAACCAGCAGCAGCAACAGTCGGGTTACCAGAGCAACCCAAAGCAGTTGAATAGTGGGCGGTACCATGTTTTCACCACTAGCTTGGACAAGCGAGACCAGAAGGTTCAGAGGCAGGCAGTCAACTCTGTTGAACCGGCCGTGTCCCGTTATGTACGCTGGTCTGAACAGCCAATCATATGGAGCAGAGAGGATCACCCTCCCCAGGTTGATAATCCGGGTCAGTTGGCTCTGGTGGTGGCGCCTCAGGTGGGAGGTTACAAGTTCACCAAGGTGCTCATGGATGGAGGGAGCAGCATAAATATCTTGTACTATGAGACCTTCCGTCGTATGGGACTAACAGATAAAAATCTCAAACCGTCCAATACGGTGTTCCATGGTGTGGTACCTGGCAAGTCAGCATATCCTGTTGGTAAGATAGCTCTGGAAGTGGCCTTTGGAGATGATCATGATTCCAGGTCGGAAACATTGACGTTTGAAGTGGTGAAAATCCAAAGTCTGTATCACGCCCTGTTTGGGCGACCGGCCTACGCCAAGTTTATGGCACGGCCCTGTTATGTGTATTTGTAGCTCAAGATGCCAGGTTACAAGGGGACAATAACGGTTCACGGAAGCCGTAAAATCGCTTTGGAGTGTGAGGAAGGAGATGCGGCCTACGCAGAGTCGGTTTGTGCCACCGAGGAGCTGAAGTATTATAAGGACAATGTTGATCCGGTGGACATGACTCCATTAAAGAAGCCAACTACGGAGCATGATCCGGCCCTGAAGTTCAAATCGGCAGCTGAAACTAAGCTTGTTGACTTCGTGCCTGGCGATTCGTCCAAGCAATTCAGCATCAGCGCCAACTTGGATCCAAAATAGGAAAGCACGCTCATCGAGTTCATCCGTGAGAATCGGGACATTTTTGCATGGAAGCCCTCTGACATGCCAGGTGTACCGAGGCAACTCGCTGAGCACACCCTTAATGTGGATCCTAAATACAAACCGGTGAAACAGTTCCTCTGCCGGTTTAACGAAGAAAGACACAAGGCGATTGGAGATGAGTTAGCCAGGCTCTTAGCAGCTGGCTTTATTATTGAAGTTTTCCACCCTGAGTGGCTTGCCAATCCGGTGCTGGTCCTTAAGAAAAACGGCACCTGGCGCATGTGTGTGGATTACACAGATCTTAATAAGGCTTGTCCAGCAGATCCTTTTGCCCTCCCCCGTATTGATCAAATTATTGATGCTACGGCGGGTTGTGAGCGTTTGAGTTTTTTGGATGCATATTCTGGCTATCATCAGATCAAAATGGCAGTTAAGGACCAGGAGAAGACGGCATTCATAACTCCCTTTGGAGCCTTCTGCTATGTGTCTATGCCCTTTGGGCTCAAGAGTGCCCAGGCAACTTATCAACGGTGTGTACAAAATTGTCTTCACAAGCAAATTGGTCGTAATGTACATGCTTACGTGGATGATATCGTGGTTAAGTCAAGGGAGAAGGAGACTCTGGTTGACGACTTGAAGGAAACCTTTGATAACCTGAGGACGTACAAGATGATGCTTAATCCGGCCAAGTGTGTCTTTGGTGTACCGGTAGGCAAGTTATTGGGTTTTCTGGTGTCCAACAGGGGAATCAAGGCTAATCCGGAGAAGATCACAGCCATCACCTCCCTGGCTAAACCGAAGTGTATCAACGATGTTCAACGCCTGGCAGGCCGGATTGCCGCGTTAAGCGGTTTATCAGCCGCCTTGGTGAGAAGGCAATCCCTTTGTATCAGATGTTGAAGAAGACGGATCAATTCGTCTGGAGTTCTGCTGCTGACAAAGCATTTGAGGACTTAAAGCGGCAATTGGCCAATCCGCCTGTGCTCGCCGCTCCCATGGACAAGGAGCCGTTGCTGCTATATGTTGCAGCTAATGCTCGTGCGGTCAGTGTGGCTATTGTGGTGGAGCGAAAAGAGGCAGGCAATGAGCATTCGGTTCAACGTCCGGTCTATTATATCAGCGAGGTACTCATTGAGTGCAAGCAAAGGTATCCGCATTGGCAGAAGCTGGTATATGGAGTTTTTATGGCAAGCCAGAAGCTCAAGCAATACTTCCAAGGGCACCCCATTACGGTGGTCAGTTATGCTCCCTTGGGGGATATCATCCACAACCGGGAAGCGACTGGCCGGATTGCCAAGTGGGCTATAGAGCTTGGGCCGCACGGGTTGAAGTATGTGCCTCGGATGGCGGTTAAGTCTCAAGCACTTGTTGATTTCATCAATGATTGGACGGAACTGCAAGCACCTGAAGAAAAGCCGGATCACACATATTGGACCATCCATTTTGACGGATCCAGGCAATTGGAAGGCTCGGGGGCTGGAGTCGTATTAACTTCCCCACGAGGTGATAAGTTTTGTTACGTTCTCCGCTTAATGTTCCCTTGTACTAACATTGCAGCTAAGTATGAAGCCTTGCTCCATGGTCTCCGGATGGCTAAGGAGATGAATCTAAGTCGAGTTAAGTGCTTCGGTGACTCGGACCTCGTGGCTCAACAAGTGTCTGGCACTTGGGATTCCAAGGACCCACTCATGGCAGCATATCGTCGTGAGATGGATATTGTTGCAGGTCACTTTAAAGGCTATCAGGTGGACCACATGGACCGACGGAAGAATGAAGCGGCGGACGCTTTAAGCCGGCTCGGCTCTCAGCGCAAACCGGTCCCGCCCAATGTTTTTCTGGATGTGTTGCACAACCCGTCGGTCAAGCTCCCTGGTGAAGCGGATTTGGCTATTCCTGATCTGGAGGCTCAATTGGTGGCAGCTCTTCATGTCATTCCGGATTGGACGCTTCCTTACCTGGCGTACATGAACCGGGGCGAATTACCAGAGGATGAGACTCTGGCCTGACAGATAATCCGGCGGTCCAAGTCCATGACTATTGTCAATGGCGACTTGCATCATTGCAGTGTATCAGGGGCGTTTCAACGCTGTGTGTCTCCTGAAGAAGGCTGTGAAATTTTGCGTGAGATCCATGAAGGAGATTGTGGTCACCACGCCAGTTCAAAATCTTTGGTGGCTAAAGCGTTTCGCCATGGCTTCTATTGGTTAACTGCTCATGCTGATGCGAAGGATCTGGTCAGACAATGTGACGGTTGCCAAAAGTTTTCAAGACGTGCTCATGTGCCGGCTCAAGAATTGAGAATGATTCCAATTACTTGGTCATTTTTGACTTGGGGGCTGGATATGGTTGGGCCTTTCAAAAGGTCCAAAGATAAGAAGACCCACCTCCTGGTGGCGGTTGACAAGTTTACAAAGTGGGTGGAGGCAGAACCTGTTAGCAAGTGTGATGCGGCCACGGCGGTTTAGTTCGTCAAAAAAGTGATTTTCCGGTTTGGCTTTCCACATAGTATCATCACAGATAATGGTACCAATTTGTCCAAGGGTTCCATGAAGGATTTCTGCGAACGGGAGCACATCTGGCTTGACGTTTCATCAGTGGCACACCCACAGTCCAATGGTCAAGCAGAAAGGGCTAATCAAGAGATCTTGAGAGGCATCAAGCCCCGGCTTATGGTTCCTTTGCAAAGAACACCGGGTTGTTGGGTAGAAGAGTTACCATCTGTGTTATGGAGCATCAATACTACACCCAACAGATCAACAGGATACACACCGTTCTTCATGGTCTACGGAGCGGAGGCGGTTCTCCCCAGTGATATCCGTCATGACTCACCTTGTGTGGCGGCTTATGTTGAAGCGGAAAACGAGACAGCACGGCAAGACGCTTTGGACTTGTTGGATGAAGAATGTGACATAGCAGCCGCCCGCTCGGCGATTTACCAACATGATCTTCGTTGTTATCACAGTCGCCGAGTCAAAACCAGAACCTTTCAGAAAGGAGATTTGGTGCTTCGGCTCATCCAAGATCAGACTGATATGCATAAGCTATCCCCACCTTGGGAGGGACCTTTCGTGGTCAGCAAGAATCTGCACAATGGGTCATACTATCTGATCGATATTCGAGAGCATAAAGACTGACGTACATCAGAAGAGGAGACCAACAGGCCATGGAACATAGCTCATCTTCGGCCTTACTATACCTGAGCCATTGGCTCTACTTATGTACATATTACGATGATGTATATATTATGATTAAATATAATAAACCGGAACCTCAGCTAAAGCGGGGTATCTGTTCTTTTACATCATGTGTGGTTAGACGGAGTTGTTCTAAAGCGGCCTCCGGTTTACCCCTTGAGTTAGCTTTTCAAAGCATCATGTTATATCACTTGGGGGCTTGGTCGTGTCTGAACCAATGCAACACCTCTTGATAGGCGAGAGCCACCAGATCACTTGGGGACTTGGTCACGTCTGAACCAGTCACGCCTCTTGATCGGCCTAAGGCCACAGAATCACTTGGGGGCTTGGTCGAACCCGAACCATTGCCACGCCACTTGATCAACATAAATGCCACGGTTTCATTTGCGGACCTGGCTGACTTGAACCATAGCTACACCTATCGGGAGCTTGGTCGTGTCCGACCATGGTAACGCCATCTGATCGGCTCAAATAAAGCCTCTTTTTGCAAACGGTTTTATCATTGCCTTTGCTTCACAATTTTCTTTGATAGATATTTCTTTCTTTTTGTTGCGTTTTTTAAACCGACAAAGTTTTAAGCCGGTTCAAACTGTCAATTGACGGAACACGGTCCATTTTTAATCCGGAGACTATTTGCCCGGTTTGATTTTTTATTAACATCTTATTACGGAGTAACACGGTGTTTTATTATAACCTGGCATGGTTTACATGGTAAACCGGCATTATATATATACAGGAGCTGCTATCTCCTCCAACAGTGTGGGTTTATAAACCTCCACTTCAAGATTGGCCAGGCCAACTTCATGCCCAATTGATATTGCAGAAAATACTTTGGAAAGTTCATCACCCAAAGGAAGAACAAGTTGCAGTAATTATGCACGAAGGCATATCAAAATCAAGAGTATCGGCTAGCCTATTACAAGGCAACACGGTGCCCAAAATAAGATCATTGTTTTTCAAAGGAGAGACAGTTTAAACCGGCTTCCGGTTCAAGCTTGGTCACCAGCCTGTCCTGATGGTTGTGGGTCATCCCGCGCTGCTTCAACTTCAGTTTCTCTACCCAGCGGCTGGAAATCAACAGTTATCCAGTCGATTCCCATTAATGCTCGAAAGACATCTTCATCGTGGATCAACAACGACGGTTCAATATCGGGAGCGTAAGTATGCTTACGGATTGGAGGGATAAGATTTTCCGCTTCAGGAATTGGGGCAGCTACTCGCTTGTTTTGGTTGTCATATTGGGCTTGATAATGAGACAAGTCTGCTTCTTCAACCAATTGACAAGCTAGCGGACGCACCTCCTAGTTTATTGCTCGCAGATCCGCTTCACTAAACTCTGACCCGTCTTCCTTCAAGCTGGGATAGCCCTGAGCCGCTTCAACGGGATCAAAATCCGGCACCCAAGCTTTTGCCCGGATTAAGGCATTGATCGCACCGGTTCGAGCAGCAGATTTCGTCAGCTCTTCAACCCGGGCAGGAAGCATCGACAGTCTCTTCAGAGTGTCCTGAATCAAAGTGGGCACCGGATTGTTGTGGGATGCAGTACAAATGATTCGCTGTGCACTAGTGTACAGTTGTTCGACCAATGTGTAGGCGGCTTTCAATTTCTTCCGCACATCTGACCCCAAGGGACCAATGCGTGTCCCTGAAATATTGCAAAGGGTTAACAAACCGGCAGCTCTATAAGACGGCCGAATCAATCCAGAAATCAAACCAGCTTACCAAAGATAGCCGCGGTCATGGCATGCACATGCCGCTTTATGCTGGTCAGTTCGTCCACCACCGGTTTTAGTGCAGCCTCGGCATCTTCTGCTCGTTTGGTTAAAGCGGATTTTTCAGTGGCCCAATCCGCCCGCTCTTTCTTGAAGCCCTCCTTAAGCTGTTCCATGGCGCTTAAAGCGCTGGTTAATTCCTCTTTTGCTTTGGAGGTTTCATCTTGTTGGGACTTCAGATTTTCTTGGAGATCGGCGACTTGGTTTTCTTTTGTCTTCAGCTCAGCCTTCATACGGACAGTTATATGATTCAGCAAGCAGTGCAAGAATTGAAGCACCAACCACATAACAAGTCATGCACTTGGCGCTTGGGGGCTAATGCCTATTTGATCTTAATCTTTCAATAGATTCTAAAGTCCCAAGATCAATACAAGTATTCAGCTTGGCACTTGGGGGCTAATGGCTATTTGCTCAAATAAAGATGACAATTACTTAAAGTCCCGGTTTAACTATGCTAAGTTGAACCGGCCCTTGGGGGCTACATCAGCGAATTCCGAAGTATTGAGATTTATATTAGCAAGTCCTGGTTTGAATGAAGATTATAAACCGGCCCTTGGGGGCTAGGAGAATTAACAAGATTGAAATATCCAAGCAAGGAAAAGCACATGGAAGTTACCTCAAATTTCTCTTTCATCATATTCACCAGACCAGCTTCAAAATCACGGCTGGTATACAGCCGGTTCAGGTAGCCAGAATGAAGATCTTGGGCATTCAGAGCAGCATAGGTTGCCAAGTCAACATTCCACTTGCCTTTGCCCATGGCAGCAAATTCTTCTTTGGCGGTATGCTTGGATAAAACAACAGGATTGCTGGGCTCTATACGGCCAATACCAGTAATTACAACTTCATCATCCTTAGCATCACCGGTTTGCACTGGCGCAGTCGGTTTGTCAATAGGCTGGGATGGACTGGTGGATCTTCCAAACCGGATGGGGCTTGTGGGCTGGTTGACAGGACTTGAGGTATCAATAGGCCTTTCTTCAGCAATAAAATCGCCATCTTGCTGTGGTGGATCATTGGGTATATCTTCAGGAATAGCCGCTTCAAGATCTGGTGTTTTACCCGGTTTAGGGACGGCGTCCTCCTCGGCCGCTTTATCCAGGCGAGCCTTCTTGCTCGGCCTAGGCTTGGCCCTGAAAGGAATAACAAAGTCAAATACAGCATATGTTCCAAGGTGATGTACCGGAAATATTATGATAAGTATAGCTTACCAAGCACCATTTTGAGCGGTGGCAGCTGAGTAGCCGATGACTCGCCAAAGGATGAGTGGGAAGTAACCTGATAATCGGAGTCAGATGGATTAAGAGGTTGACGAAAACAGCCCGCTTTAGGACAAGCACTGACAAGCAAATTAGAGACCTCTGAACGGCGTTTCCGAACCGGACTGTTCGGTAAACCGGCGGAGGTAACTACCTGGCTGTTGTGCCGGGTTGTGCGGCGAGCTTCGTGCTGTTGGGTCTTCATAAGAAATTTGGGATCCAAGTAAGCAAGAGGATGAGAAAATTTAACCTTCCGGTTTGCCTGACGGATTTTTAGTGAAGGCAAAGAGTCTGAATCGGAAGAGAGAATAATTACCTCTGCAGCATCAGCATGGCTGGCTTCGGCATCATCCTGACAAATATCATCATCAATAAGGCGCATGAAAAATAAGCCAAGTGAGTCAAGCTCTACCTCAAGGTCTGGATTACCCACATCATCATCAGGGGCCGGATCAGAAGATGTAGTGGTTTTCTTCTTGTGAGCAGGCCGTTTCACGACTTTAGTCTTTGGCCGGGTTGGTCGTTCCGGTTTGTCTGTTTTTCTGGCTTCTCCTGTGGAAGTTTCTAGCTCCAAAACGGATCATTACCCTGTTTAAACAGACATTGATATTAAACAATGACCAGATATATCAATAACAGGTTCAGTAAAAAGAAAAATCAAACTCTTACAGCTGGCGGTTTGTTGGTGGCACAGAAGGGAAGCAGGCCGGTTTGAGCACAGACGTGTTCCGATTCATTCAGCATTTTATTCACAGCCTCTGTGATTTCTTCGTCGGTGAGCTGGATGTTAGCATGTCGCAGTGGGTCATCAACACTGCCAGTATACTCGCACATCAGACCGGAGCGCTGACTAAGGGGCAGTACGCTCCACGATATCCAACAACGAGCGAGATCAACTCCTGTTAAACCATTGGCCATGAAGGCTCTGAGCTTGGACAGTTGAGGAGCATATTTGCTTCCCTCCTTGGCAGTCAACCTTTGCGGAAAGGGGTGTGTATTGCTAAGCCGCTCCGGACGAAAGCCAGGCAAAGGATTTTCACCAGCAGGGGAGGTGTCTTTGCAATAGAACCATGTTTGATTCCACTCTTTGGGGTGGCTGTGCAGTTTGGCGTGAGGGTATGTGACCTCTTTCCTTTTCTGAATCGCCACACCACCCAATTCCGTATTGGAACCGTCAGTAAACTCAGTACGGCAGTTTAGATGGAAGCAGTCTTTGAACAACTCCACTGTGGGCTCCTCTTGAAAGAACACCTCACAGAGCACTTTGAAGTGACTCATGTTTGTAACAGAGTTGGGGCCAGTGTCTTGTGGGCGGAGTTGAAAATCGGCTAAAACGTCCCGGTAAAATTTAGAACCGGGCGGCTTAAAGCCCCGGGCTAAGTGATCTACGAAAACAACGACCTCTCCTTCTTGAGGTGTGGGAGGGCATTCTTTGCCAGGGACCCTCCAATGGATGGTGTTTTTGCTGCCTAAAGCGCCAATCAGGACTAAATTGTTCAGTTGAGTCTCTGTGACGCGAGAAGGAACCCAGTTGCACTCATATACTTGCTTGGTCATGATGAAATCTACAAGATAGGTGATTCCGGTTCAAGAATGCATTGATTAAAGTACACTGGTATGAACAATGTTAAACCGGAGACAGCTCTATCTAAACCAGAGTTTTATGAAGCAACAGCATCTGGCGGTTCAACAAGGGGACTAATGGTATATACCGGTTTGTTAATTTTTTTCTACACCAAGTTAAATCGCCGGATCTAAGCATTGAAACAGTTGAGATTGCGGATGGGTAAGTGTACAGAAACAAATTTCACAAGATTTCTCTACAGCGACGGATCTGAAGCAAGTTCAGAAAAGAAGGAAAATATTCAAGGTTCAAAAAAGAACAGTACCGAATCAATGGGCAGAGATACAGGTAGATCTATGGTCTTGAGGCATGTAAGTGAAGGCGGATTCTAAAAACTACCGCTACACAGAGCAAAGGTTCACAGTTTCATCTAAGATCTATCATATGAGTACGAAGCAGACGATGAACACTGAAGAACTTGGAAACCCTAGAACGGATCTACGGAGGAAAAGGTGAAGAACTCACCGGAGCCGTGGAAGAAACAGAAGGTCGCCGCGATGCTCTGGTACAATCAGGGTGATGCAGCGGCCAAGGTTGGAGCAGAGGTCGTCGACGGCGGCGGAGCTCCGAAGCTGGACGACGCGAGGAAGACGAAGCAGAAGGGCACGAAGGGGAAAAAAGAAATGACCCTTCGGTCCTATTTATAAGGCAAGGGACATGTGTCAGGCGCGAAAATCAAAGGACCGTGGGTTTGGAAACGAAGCTGTCGCCTCGATTGTCGTAGACCTATTAAACAAAAAAGGTATCATGGATAAGTTTCTTTATAACAGGTGACGTCACGCTGGTTTACAACGACCAGAGAAGATGACATCACGGCGGTTCAACAAACTACAAGAAGATGTTGAAGATGAAGATTTTTGCTAAGGATTGACATGAACCTGTTCAAATCAATCTGGGGCCTAATGTTGGGGATATCACCACTGGGCGTAAACCGGCCTATCTGGGCCGGGTTAACTTCGTCAGTAGTTAACTATGTTAAAGCCCAAGAAAGCAGATGAGGGCTCAAGGCCCATAGTCAGTTCAAGGCCTGTAGCCGTAAACCGGCGTTGGTATGTAACTTGTATTGTAAGTTAGGAATAAGTAGAGACCAAATCGGACACATCTATGAGCCGGTATTGGGACTCTGTGAACCGACGGGCGTCACCCATGTATATAAGGGGACGACCCAGCGGCGGTTCAAGGACAACAGACAACAACTCGAGACTTAGGCGAAGCTTGTTTGCTCCCTAGTCATCGAAACCCCATCAATTCCATCACAACTAGACGTAGGCTTTTACCTTCATCGAAGGGGCCGAACTAGTATAAACTCTCTTGCATCCCTATGTCCGCTTTAACCCCTTCAAGATAACCCGTTGCGATGGCTCCACGACTAAGTCCTTTCACGAGGACATCTGCCGTGACAAAACCACGACACCAGGTGCCCGCAACCAATCCACCCAGCTGTGTATTTAAGTAGCCACCTTAAGTTTACCATTAGTTAATAACCTCACATCTGTCATGGATACTCTCAAACCCAATCCACGTCTACGAGCATAGCATGGCGATATAAGCATAACGTAGGAGTAACTCCCAAGGGTTTGATAATAAAAGGGCAATAGATTCTACCTCATCATCTACTTCCCAAAACCCACATGTTAAGAGATCCTAGTCATGCAATGTTTGAGGGTTGTAAGTAATGCATGAAAACTTGGTAAGGAAAGAGTATGATCAAAGCGTTACTTGCCTTGCTCATGATCCGCAAAACCTAGTGACTCATAGTAGCATGCTGCGCACTCCGAGAATTCTATCGCAAACAAACAATAGCATGCATAAGCAATCAAGCAAAGATACACGGATAAAACTCAAATAAGAAGATCAAATCTGAAAACTCAACTGAAGAGATTCGATCTGCAAAAAGAAACAATCAAATCAGAGCTACGAAACTGAAACTATGATCAAAAGAACTTCAAAACCAAATCTGCTTGCAACCAAAATTTTAGTTTGTCAAAACCTTGTTCAAGTTGATTAAACAGAAAGAGGGGTTCGAGATGAAGATTTTGGCGTTGGTTTCACTGGATTTGGACAAACGGTTAAGAAACAACGGGCGTTTGAAGATCAGGGGCTAATCTGCGATAAAAGTAATCGCGGATAGGTCCCTGGGCGAAAAATAAAAAGAAAAGACTAACGAATGAACGTTTGCTGTGAGAACCTAAACGGCGAAAAGTGTTCGTTTAAACGAACGAACGGACGAACGTCTGCTAAATAACTAAACCGAGAAAACCGAACCGATAACAATAAAAAAACACACCTAGGGTTTCTAAAAAACCGGTCGGTTTTTATTACCTAAACTAAAAAATGGTGGCTCGGATCCGGCGAACGGCGGCGGCGGCTCCGGCGTGCGGCGCGGCGGCGAGAGGCGCGTGCGAGCGGGTGGCGACAGCGGCGAGCGGCGGCGAAGCGCGGGCGACGGCGACCTGCGGCACGGGCGGCGGAGCTCGGCAGCGGGGTGCGGCGGTGGCGCGGGCGGCGGAGCTCGGCGACGGGGTGCGACGGGGTTAAATAGGAGGGGGGAGGGGGTTCAACGGCTTGGGGAAGGGGTCGAGCAGGAGGAGTCCTCCCTGGACTCGCGGCGGCGGCGGCGGCGACGTGCGCCGGCCGGAATCGGTCGGGGCGAGGCGGTGCGGCGGCTGGGTCGTGGCCTGGCGCTAGCTGGGCCGGCCTAGTTCGGCCGCGAACTCTCTTTTTCCTTTAAAAAATAGATTTCGCCGGAAAAATCTTAATAGATAAAATAAAAATCTAAAAATGCCAAAACAAATTTTCACCATCTAAAGAAAATATTTAGGACAAAGTGAGCATTTTCTTGGCCTAATAATGCAATTTTGGAAAATGCATATTTTTCCAATTCGAAGAAAATTGCAATAAAATCCAAATAAAATTATTTATTTTAATATTTTTCCTCTAATATTTGATTTATTTTGGAGAAGTCATATTATCTCCTCTCATATATTTTAATATGAAATATTTTCGGAGAGAAAAATAATTAAAACCAAAATAATCCTTATTCTGATATTTGAGAAAATTCAAATATGAAAACGATGAAATCCTCAACTCTCTCCGTGGGTCCTTAAGTTGCTTAGAATCTCGAGGATCACGAATCGAAATGCAATAAAATATGATGTGCATGAATGACTTACGTATAACATTCCAAATTTGAAATTTGGGATGTTACAGTGTTGATGCACTTTTTAAAAATTGATGAATTTTTTACAAGTGTGTGATTTTTTTCAAAATCAATGAAATTTTTTCAAACTTAATTAATTTTTTAAAATTCCATAACTATTTTTCAAGATTGATGAACTTTTTTCAAATTTGTGAACATTTATTCAAAATCGATAAACTTTTTTTTAAAAAAATCTGAACCTTTTCAAATCGAAGAGCTTCTTTCAATTGGTACGAATCATTTTTTAAAGAAAAGTTGATTTTTTCCTGTTTTTGTGAATTCCTTTTCAAATGTATGTTTTCTTTTTTCAAATTATTTATACAGGGTATATACTACTACTATATGGTAGTGTTGTTCTAAAAAAGGGGTAAAATAGCACTGTTTCTAATAGGAGGCGGCAAAACTGAGCTTGGTGTAGCCTAGTGATTAATGCACGAGTGCGGAGATCGCCAAGCTACTACGCGGCCGCTGCGTGCGAGAAAAAAGAATCGGTCCATAGGAGCTCTCCGAATTGGAAAAAAACCCGTTACGAAAAAAAGGAAAAAACTCGCTAGAAGGAGGGCTCGAACCTCTGACCTTATGTTTAACAGCCATACGCTCTAACCACCTGAGCTATTCCAGCGATTTTGGCTTTGTTCTGTTTCTGTACTATATATCAGAACCGTCCCTTTGTATTCCTTCCCGGCTATGCCATCAGGCAGGCCATACTGTGCCTAGAGGCCGGAGCCGAGAGATCAGCAAGAGCTGTTGGGCTTGACTGTCATGTTTTTGAGTGATTGAATTGTTGGGCTGGTTCGTTGGGAGTGACGACCGAGGTGCCTAGCAGCCGGGAGAAAGTGATCTGCCCCGAAAGCATACGAATATTCGTGTCGCGGCACTGCACGGCGACAGGGATTTCGGTCCAGCAAACTGCGTCAGCACGTTCGTCACACATTTTGTCAAAGCTCAGCATGGATTGGATTCTTTCTCATGCGTGCAGTCGTCGTCACTGCACCGGGTAGTCGATTTTCTGTTTAAGCATCAACAAAGTACAGTACTTTTTTGCGCGGGAATCAACAAAGTACTCCTTGACTGAGCACACAAACAGCGGTACCACTTAACTGAGCACACAAACAGCAAAACAAAGAAGAAGAAGAAGAAGAAGAAGAAGAAGAAGAAGAAGAAGAAGAAGAAGAAGAAGAAGAATTGTGCACACAAACAGCAAAACAAAGAAGAAGAAGAAGAAGAAGAAGAAGAAGAAGAAGAATTGTGCACACAAACAGCAAAATTATTCAGCATCGTTTGCCCTTGGTACAACACACGACATGCGGTGCATTTATTCAGCACACACTGGACGGACTCAGACACACACACACACACACACACACACACACACACACACACACACACACACACATGCATGTCACGGCCTCACAGTTCGCTTGGCTTTGGCGGCGACCCAAGCGAGCACGGTGGGCAAGAACTCGAGCATCTTGTCGGCGTCGTCCGGCACGACGCCCTTGGCCGCGTCCGCCGCGCGGAACCGCTCCTCCCACCGGGCCAGCAGCGGCGTCCTCGCCGGGTCGATCAGCCGGCGCCCGATGATCTTGTCGATCGCCCCGAACCAGCCGAGGTAGCCGCCGAGCACCACGTCGACGAACCCGATGGCGTCGCCGCCGAAGAACGCCTTCCCCTTGGAGCATTCCGCGAACGCGCCCTCCAGGGTCTCCAGCGCCGCCACGGCGCGGGACACGGCCTCCGCCCTCTCCTCCTCCGTCTTGCACGAGAAGAGCATCCCCGTCCACGCCGGCCCGACCTTGTCGTCGACGTACGCCGCCCAGAAGCGCGCCACGGCGCGCTCGTAGGGGTCGGCCGGGAGCACGGACGGGCCGGCCCCGGACCAGACCTCGTCGATGTACTGCACGATGACCTGGGACTCGTTCACGGGGCGGCCGCCGTGGAGGAGGACGGGCACGCTATGGTGCACCGGGTTGGAGCCCAGGAGGAGCGCGCTCTTGCTGCCAAGGCTCTCCTCCACGTACTCGTACGGCAGCGACTTGAGGTTGAGCACCACGCGCACCCTGATGACGAACGGGCTCGTCCACACGCCCAGCAGCTTCAGCTCGCCGTCTCCCGCCATTGGCAAGTCCTGCTGATGTGCGGAGCAACGAACGGTGAGAGCAGGAGACGTGTGTGGCGTTGATGAATGTGGTTGCAGAATGCTCGGGTTGTGGTCTGATTATAAGAGCCAGCCCACGTTGGTTTATACGTCCACGTTGGAGTATACAGGAAGAGTTTGGCAGGTAAACTAGCTGTTTGACGAGAAAACTGGCTGTTTGACTGTACGTGGACGTCTTTGCTGGGCACGTTCGACGTTGCTACAGAAATGTTTCAAGTTTGTTGACTTTGATTGATGTCGTCAGCACTGACGTGGTACGATACTCAGATGGTAAAATCAAACTGTTGTTTTGTCCTGAGAAAAGTAGCAGCCACCAATATTATGTAAAAAAAGGGGGAAAAGTGGCAGTCATACATTTTTTAGGGGCAAAAGTGGCAGCTATACTTCGTAAAGCTTTGCCTATCTTTTCCGGGTATCTTTTTTTTTTAAAAGAGAGCCATCATGGCGATTTCATTGATCTGGAATTAAAGATACATCATCAGCAAGAGTAGCTCGTATAAAAGTTGGGGGTTCCTGCCATTGAAGATTCCCCTCGCTAAACTTCGCTAAACTATGAGCTGCTCTATTTGCTTATCTAGGACAATGAGAGAAAATTACATGAGTAAAGCTACGACACAGGAAAGTACACTTTTCGTATATAGCTACCGTCACACCTAGAAAATTACCATCATTCTGCATGATTTCCACAACTTTCATAGTGTCACTTTCAACTAGCAATCACTCTATTTCCCTTTCGCAAAAAAAAAAAAACCCATTCTATTTCCGAGCATCTCTTTCGTCTGCCCTTTCACTAGCATTGCATCGAATTAGCCGTTCAACGTTTTGCAAAGAAAAGTCACGGTGAAATGGAACCTTCAGCACAGGAGCACGCACGTTTATTAGGAGAAAACTAGATCCATCATCTGTGAATTTGCTAGCGCATAACAAAAATATCCCTGAACTTGAGAAATACAATAATTCATCAATACTTAACATACGAATTCCACTCAGATTTAACCACCAATTTCCATCACTAAGGGCGACGGCAAGCTAACACTGATTAAGTAGTGATTTGAACCCTAAAAGAAGACCAATTTTAAGCCCTAAATACTGATTTCTTCATATGTCGTTGTCGTCGGTAAACCCAGCTACCCCGAGTCCTGTCGTCATCGTCGCCAACTCGCCATACAAGATCTCGCATGCCATCACATCGTTGATTGCTGCATCGATGGGCCGCGCCCGCAACGCTCCTCGGTGTCTGGACTCAGCCTGCTAGGCGAGGTAGTTGACCTCATGCGCACTCACCGACACCATGGATGCCACTCACACGACTTCCTCCGCCTACGCCTGCGGCCTGAGCGGTGATGATGGACGCGTGTAAAAGGGCAACTCCAACACACGATCCCAAACGAACGTTCATTTTGGTCGGATTTTGTTCGTTTGAGGATGGTAATAAGGTGGTGTCTGTCCGAATTTGTGGACGAGCCCAACGCACTGCTGCATTTCGGCCGCATCACATCCAATAGAGGCCCTATGCATTCTGTGAACTAAAATGATGTATAGCAAATAGTTCATAATCAAATAGTTTCACATGCGAAATAGTCATAGAAACCAATCGAAATACAAACAATATCTAATAGTCTTACAGCCCAATCAAAATTGTTTTGCATGAAAGGAAATTGAACCGATAGATCTACTGGTTGCCAATGTGATCCCACATGTGCTCAACCAATTCATCCTGGAGCTACATATGAGTCTGTCAATCACGCATTGCACAATGAAATTAGACAAACTATTCAAAGGTTGCAGGAAGCGGGTGCTCGGGCTCAACATTCTCACCCAAAAAATCAAATCCTTGGTCGTAGATGCTATCACCACGCTCATCCTCCACGATCATGGTGTGCATGATCAGAAAAACGGTCATCACCTCTCAAAACTTTTGAGTGCTCCATGTCAATGCAGGGTTTTGAGCGGTACCCCAATGAGATTGAAGCACACCAAAAGCACGCTCCACATCCTTCCTAGCACTCTCCCGCATTTGGGAAAATCTCTGTCTCTTCTCTCCTTGCGGATTGGCATGGTTTTCACAAGAGTTGACAACTGAGGATAGATACCATCAGCTAGGTAAAATGCTTTGTTGTAATGGTGGCCATTGATGTCAAAGTTGACCTCTGGGGAGTGGCCTTTTGCAAGACTTGCAAACACTGGAGATCACTGAAGCACGCTGATATCATTGTGTGAACCAGACATGCCGAAGAAGGAATGCCATATCCATAGATCTTGTGAAGCCACCGCTTCTAGTATGACAGTGGCACCTTTCACATGCCCGTTGTACTACCCTGCAAAGCAAATGGATAGTTCTCCCACTTCCACTGGATACAATCTATACTACCAAGTATGTCTGGAAAGCCCTCATCGGCATTTATCGCCAACAACCTCTCTGTATCGGTGGTAGTTCGCTCTCTCGGGTACTCAGGGCCGAACGCTGCCCCCACGGCCTTGCAGAAACTCTACATTGAGAGGATACACGTGGACTCACTCATACGCACATACTCATCCACAAGATCAGCAGGAATTCCATATGCAAGCATGCAAATAGCTGTAGTGCATTTCTGGTAAGAAGAGAAGCCAAGCTTGCAAAGGGCATCCTCTTTGCACTCAAAGTATGGGTCATCTCCTACCACTCCCTTCCGAATACGATTGAACACATGTCTCCTCATTCACAAGCAGCGACAAAATTGATGTGTTTCAAAAAGTGTGGTATTCTCAAAATAATTGGCATAGAGAAGGGTGTGGCCTTTCTCCCTATTGCGGTTCAAGGCGAGAGCATGCCCCGAGATTGATCCCCTGAGCCGAGGCCGCTGCCTACCAATGTGGTCATGGACGACCAATGCAGCCACCACAAGCTCTTCATTATCCAAGGACGAATCATCAGATGAAAAAATGAAGTTGTGAAAGAAATACTCATCCCCGCTATCCATGGTACCTTTTGAGAAAAGCGCCGAACACCTTGCGGCTGCGTTGGAGACTTAAGATGCCAGGGCATAAGGGTACTATCACAGTCTATGGTAATAGGAAAATTGCTCTAGAATGTGAAGAAGGAGATGTTGTTTATGCTAAGTCAGCTTGTGCCACAGAAGAACTTAAATTTTATAAAGATAATGTTGACCCGACGGATATGACCCCTCTGAAGAAACCCACTACTGAGCAAGACCCTTTGTTGAAGTTTAAGTCGACTGATGATACTAAGAAGATTGATTTTGTCCGTGGCAACTCATCTCAGCAGTTTACAATGGGAGCTAATATGGATCCCAAATAGGAAAGCGCGCTCATCGAGTTCATCCGTGAGAATCGGGACATCTTTGCATGGAAACCTTCTGACATGCCGGGTGTACCGAGGGAATTCGTTGAGCACACTTTTAATGTGGATCCTATGTTTAAACTAGTCAAGCAATTTCTTCATCATTTCAATGAAGAACGACATAAGGGCATTGGTGAAGAGGTGGCCCGGCTCTTGGCATCTGGGTTCATTGTGGAAGTGTTTCATCCGGAGTGGTTGGCTAACCCGGAGCTGGTGCTTAAGAAAGACGGCACTTGGCGTATGTGTGTTGACTACACAGATCTTAACAAAGCTTGTCTAGCTGATCCGTTTGCTCTCCTTCGTATTGACCAGACTATTGATGCCACGACGGGTTGTGAGAATTTATGTTTCCTGGATGGTTATTCTGGTAATCATCAGATCAAGATGGCAGTTACAGACCAAGAGAAGACGTCTTTTATCACCCCTTTTGGAGCCTTCTACTATGTCTCTATGCCTTTCGGGCTTAAGAGTGCCCATGCGATTTATCAACATTGTGTTCAAAATAGTTTTCATAGTCAAACTGGGTGTAATGTGCATGCTTATGTGGATGATATTGTGGTTAAATCCAGAAAGAAGGAAACACTCTTGGATGATCTAAGGGAGACTTTTGAGAATCTTTAGGGCTATAAGATGATGCTTAACCCGGCCAAGTGTGTTTTTGGTGTACCTGCATGCAAGCTCTTGGTTTTTCTGGTCTCAGAGAGAGGTATAGAAGCTAACCCGAAGAAAATTAAGGCTATTACTTCATTTGCTAAGCCGACGTGTGTCAATGACATCCAGCGCCTAGCGGGTCGTATCATGGCTTTAAGCCTGTTCATAAGCCGTCTGGGAGAGAAGGTCATTCCCTTATACCAGATGATGAAGAAAACAGATCATTTTCTCTACAGTGATGCCGCGGATAAGGCGTTTGAGGCGCTCAAAAAGCAGTTGGCTGAGCCGCCCGTCCTTGCGGCCCCCATTGATAAGGAACCCTTTCTCCTGTATGTGGCGGCTAATAGTAAGGCTGTCAGTGTGGCGATTGCGGTGGAACACAAGGAAACGAGTAAGGAGTATCTAGTCCAGCGGCCGACTTATTATGTCAGTGAGGTGCCGATTGAGTCCAAGCAACGATACCCACATTGGTGGAAGTTGGTATATGGGGTGTTCATGGCGAGTCGTAAGTTGAAGCATTATTTTCTTGGTCATCCTATTACTGTGGTCATCTCTGCTCCCTTAGGAGACATTATTCAAAACAGAGAGGCCAGTGGCCGGGTTGCCAAGTGGGCAATAGAGCTCGGACCTCATGGTTTGAAATATGTGCCAAGAACAGCTATCAAATCTCAAGCTCTGGTGGATTTCATCAACGATTGGACAGAATTACAAATGCCTGAGGAGAAGCCTGATAATACATATTGGACAAGCCATTTTGATGGGTCCAGGCAGCTGGAAGGCTCGGGGGTTGGAGTTATTTTGACTTCCCCACGAGGTGACAAATTTTGCTATGTTTTAAGGCTGATGTTTTCTTGTACTAACAATGCAGATGAATATGAGGCTTTACTCCACGGCCTTCGCATGGCCAAAGAGATGAATTTAAACTGGTTCAGGTGCTTTGGCGACTCAGACCTGGTGGCTCAGCAAGTTTCAGGCACATGGGATTCCAAAGACTCGCTCATGGCAGCTTATCGCCGGGCGGTTGACAACATTGCTGGTCATTTCAAGGGGTACCAGGTGGAGCATATGGATCGAAGGAAGAATGAGGCAGCTGATGCTTTGAGCCGGCTTGGGTCTCAATGTAAGCCGGTGCCTCCTAATGTGTTTCTGGATGTATTGCATCATCCTTCAGTCAAGTTACCATCAGAAGAGGATCTTGCTATTCCTGACCCCGAGGCATAGTTGGTGGCGGCTCTCCATGATAATCCTGATTGGACGCTTCCCTACTTGGCTTATATGACCCGGGGTGAGTTACATGAGGATGAAACTTTGGCAAGGCAGATAACCCGGTGGTCTAAGCCTATGAACATTGTGAATGGCGAGTTACACTGATGTAGCGTAACAGGTGTGTTACAGCATTGTGTTTCTCCTGAAGAGGGTCGTGAGATCTTGCGTGAGATTCATGAAGGCGATTGTGGTCATCACACTGGCTCAAAATCTTTAGTGGCCAAAGCTTTTCGTCATGGGTTTTATTGGTTGACGGCTCATGCTTATGCAGAGGATATCGTCAGTAAATGTGATGGCTGTCAGAAGTTTTCTTGACGGGCTCATGTGCCGACTCAACAGTTGAGGATTATTCCAATCACTTGGACATTTGCATTTTGGGGGCTTGATATGGTTGGACCTTTCAAGGGGTCTAAAGATAAGAAAACCCACCTCTTGGTTGTGGTTGACAAATTTACCAAGTGGCTTGAAGTAGAGCCGGTCAGCAAGTGTGATGCGGCGACTGCAGTCCAGTTTGTTGAAAAGTTGATCTTCCATTTTGGTTACCCTCATAGTATCATTACTAATAATGGCACTAATTTGTGTAAGGGTGCTATGAAGGAGTTCTGTCAACAAGAGCATATTCGTCTTGATATTTCTTCTGTGGCTCATCCGCACTAAAAAAAAAGACACATCCATGACAGTTTGGGCCGAATGAATTTTTTTTCTGTCATACATATGACACTTCTATGACGATAATTGTGACAAAACCCGGTATCATCATAGATGTGGTGGGCTCCTACTTCTATGACAAAAAATCATGACAGAAAATGGGCTTTTCGTCTTGGGCGGGCCGGAGACGCAGCTGCATGACATTGTTTGGGCCGTCCATCACGGAAAAAACCGTGGTAGAAGCAAGGGGGAGGAAAATTTCGGGGAGTTCCCGGTTACGGTGGGAGATCGGGGGCCGAGCGATGCACGTTTCTCTCGTACACGTACGCGCGTGTGTGCGAGGCGTCGACTCTAACTGAACCCAAGCGAGGCGTTGGGTTCTAACTGAACCCGAGCGATTGCACTGCAGGCTACGCGTTACCAAACCCGAGCGATCGATCGATGCCTGTTAACTGAACCCGATCGAGCGATTCCTTCGCTACTATTGCTAACTGAAGCCGATCGATGGGATGAACGGTGAGCGTTGCGGGGGGGTTTGGGTGAACAGTGAGCGGTGGCGTTGCCTCTGGATGAATAGGACCCCGTGGTGTGGTGGAGGGCTGGATGAACAGTAGATGGTGGAGGGGTGCCCGTGGAGGGGTGGATGAACAGGACCCCGTGGTGTGGAGGGCTGGATGAATAGAAGATGGTGGAGGGGTGGTTGAACAGGACCCCGTGGTGTGGAGGGCTGGATGAATAGTAGACGATGGAGGGGTGCCCGTGGAGGGGTGGTTGAACAGGACCCCGTGGTGTGGAGGGCTGGATGAACAGTAGACGGTGGAGGGGTGGTTGAACAGTAGCCGGTGGAGTAGCGCGTGGTGGAGGCTGGATGAACAGGAGCCTGTGGAGGCTGGATGAACAGGAGCCCGTGGAGACTGGAGGAGGTCGACGGTGGAGATGAACAGTATCCCGTGGAGTCCCATTTTGCGGTACGCCACACCCCTCCCGACGAACAGGACCCCCGTTTCGACCGTAGCGCTCCAACACAAATCCGTTTCCTCCGTTTTGCAGTATGCCACACCCCTCCCGATCCACAGGACCCCCGTTTCGACCGTAGGAGGTCCGTTTCCTCTGTTTTGCGGTACGCCAGACCCCTCCCGATGAACAGGATCCCGTTTCGAACGTGGCCGGTCGAACACAAGGCCGTTTCCTCTGTTCTGCGGTACGTCAGGCCTCGTTTCCATCGCCTATTCCGTCCAAGCCCTCCCGATGAACACGACGCATTTCGTTGCCTCCCCATGAACACGACACATTCCGTTGCCTCCCCATGAACATGACGACGACGTTGTTTCTCCGTTCCGACCCAGCCATGTACACGAGCCCTCGCCGTACGTATGCGCGAGAAGGCGTTCGAGACCCCGCCCGTATGTACACATACGTGGCCGTATTTTCTTTCTTGCACCCTGGCCGTTGTACGTACGTGTAAATGCTACGTGCGCGCCTCTACTACGACACATGCACGCCTCTACATTGACCAGTATGTACGTACATGTTCGCGACCAGAATGATACCGCTACGTACGCTTCGACCAGGTGGGTCCCGACTGTCAGGCACTTCCTTGCCTGCGAAGATGTAGCTGGTCGGTCCCAGCAGTCAGGGGGCGAATCGTTTTTTTTGCCCGGACGCACTTCCTTGCGTGCGAAGATGTAGCTGGTGGGTCCCAGCAGTCAGGGGGAAACGTTTTTTTCGTGAAATACGGTGGCCCGTCCGGTGGGTCCTGCTGTCAGGTGGAGGAATAATTATTTTGCACATAATAAGGAGGCACTTCCTTGCTACGGCCGTGGACCCAGCTGTCAGCCTCTCCACGTACTGTCCACGTTCGATGCAAGCAGTTCCTTGACCATGTTGACCACGCTGCGCCGAGAGCACCAGGGCGGTGGACGACGGCGAGGCCTAGGAAGGGGACGACGCGGAGCCAGGGAAGACGCGGCAGTGGATGCCCACGCGTAGAGGAGTATGTGGGTTCGCTGGTTCGCTGCGATGTGAGGCTGACGTCGCCGCAGAATAACAGGGGTGTGTGTGAGTAGAGGGATGCTCTGGCCAGCAGTGGGAGTAGTAGCGGGCGGTGAGGCCTCCGCCGCATCGCAGCCGGCCACGGGAGGCAGGAGCACGAGGCACGACCGGCGCTGGTTTGTGCGGCTGGAGCAAGAAGACCAGAGGTTGAAGAAGCACTACGACCGTTGGATGGACATCGTACGGTCACTGGAGCTAGAATCATGCATATTGACTAAGTTGACAAAGCCCTCCGTCCCCGTCAACTTAGTAGGCCCACAAGTCAGCCTCCCACCAAGGTGGGTACCAGCTAGCAGGGGGGTACTCATTTTTCTGAGCGTAATAAGGAGGCACTTCCTTGCGTGCGAAGATATAGCTGGTAGGTCCAAGCTGTCAGCGGCAGTAACGTTTTTTTCACGAAATACAGAGGCCCTTTCGGTGTGTCCCTGATGTCAGGGGAGGAATCATTATTTTGCGCATAATAAGGAGGCATTTCCTTGCGTGCGGCCATGGACCCAGCTGTCGGCCTCTCCACGTGCAGTCCACTTTAGATGCATGTCGGTCGTTGACCACATTGACCAGGCCGCGCCGAGAGCACCAGGGCGGTGGACGACGGTGAGGCTTAGGAAGGGAACGACATGGAGGCAGGGAAGACTCAGCAGTTGTTTCCCACGCGGAGGGGAGTACGACTGTACGAGGGTTTACTGGTTCGTCTGCTGTCGCCGGAGAATAACAGCAGGTGTGGGTGAGTAGAGGGATGGCTAGGCCAGCGATGGGAGTACGGTGGAGCGGTGAGGCCTGCGCGGCAGCAGAGCCGGCCGCGGGGAGGAGGGAGTAGGCAGTCCCGCCGGCGCCTGTTTGAGCGGCTGGAGCAGGAAGAGCAGAGATTGAAGAAGCACAACGGCCATTGGATGGCCATCCAACAGTCACTGCTTGTGTGTCAACCTTTTTTTAGGAAAGGCTCAAATCTGTGGAAAACAGCATACAACCCATCTGCCATCATTTCTAATAATTTACAACCCATTTGCTAATTATTAAGGTTTTTTTGGAGCCCATATTCTTTTTGTTAGCATTACATCCCATATTGTGGCCACAGTTAAAAAATTATACGAAATTTTGCATATTTCTGTGCGGTCCGAACTATTTTTAATCCCGAAATTTCGACTCACATTCAAACTGATTTTAAAAATAAATGTATACCAATATAAAATCCAACAAATTCTCCACGCATAAAAATTAATGTAATTTCAAATCTCGAAATGAAGAAAAGATATTTGAAACTAATTGCCAGTTTGATGTGTTTTAAAAATGTACAACCCATTTGTCACTACTGATGGGCCATTTTCTCCGCCAGCCGAATGAAAGCTCTCCTCGTCTTGAAAGATTTGCAGCCCAACAGGCCTGACAAAGCGAATTACTTGACAAATCACAAAAAAACTGGGCTGTGGCCGTGGACTCAGCTGTCAGCCTCTCCACGTACAGTACTCTTCCGATGGAATGTCGTTGACCACATTGACCACGCCGCGCCGAGAGCACCAAGGCGGTGGACGACGACGAGGCCTAGGAAGGGGACGACGCGGAGCCGGGGAAGACGCGATAGTGGATGCCCACGCGGAGAGGAGTACGAGGGTTCACTGGTTCGGCTGCGGTGTGAGGCTGCCGTCGCCGCAGGGCCTGGCTAGCGGTGGGAGTAGTAGGGGGCGATGAGGCCTCATCGGTAGCACAGCCGGCCACTGGAGGCAGGAGCAGGTGGTCTCCCCGGCGCTGGTTTGGGCGGCTGGTGCAAGAAGAGCAGCGATTGAAGAAGCAGTAGGACCGTTCGATTCAAATCCAACGATTACTGCTGTTAGAATCGTTTGTTGACTAAGTTGACAAGCCCTGCGTACGCGTCAACCTAGTAGGCCCACAGGTCAGTCTCCCAACCGGTGCGCCCCAGATGTCAGTGGGAGGAATCATTTTTTCGCGTAATAAGGAGGCAGTTGATTGCGTGCGGCCAGGCCAGCGGAGGGAGTAGGGTGGGCCGGGGAAGCCTGCGCGACATCACAGCGGGCCACAAGAGGAGGGAGCAGGCAGTCCCGTCGGCGCTAGTTTAGGCGGCTGGAGTAGGAAGATCAGAGATTGAAGAAGCACGTCGGCCGTTGGATGGACATCCAACACTAACTGCTGCTAGAATCGTGTGTTCACTGACAAAGCCTTGCGTAAACAAGTCAGCCTCAAAATTTGTGGCGTGTACAACTCATTTGCTATTATTTTTATAATTTTTACTCATTTTCTAATTCATATGGAATTTATTGCAGCTCGTTTTCCATTTTTAGAATTGCTGGCCATTTTCTGGTCAGTACGAGGGTCAAAAAATTAACTAAATATGTGGGAAATTTTGAAAATTCGCAAATTTTTGCTGGGGAACGAAATATTCTTAATCCAAAAATTAATAGCCATACTAAAACAAATTTAAAAATAAATTAGTACTATGTCATGTTAAATCCAATGAAATACGTATAAGATATCAGTGAAGAACAAAAACAAAAAAGAAACTTATATCCCATTTGCTATAATTTTCAACCCCTTTTGATATTACTTTTAACAAACATTGACCATACTCTTAAGCCAGGCCAGAATGCATCCCTCCTCGTCTTGAAAGATTTGCAGCCCAGTAATTCGGAGAAAACAAATAGGCCTAGCTTGGGTATTCTTCAAAAAGAAATACTGGGCTACCTATTTTCCCAAAGAACTGGTGCATGAGCATTTAGCTTTATTTATTTATTTATTTCCTTATTTATGTTTAGGGGACCACGAGCATGTACCTGGGCTGGATTCATGTGAGAGCCTCTCTTTCAGTTAATTATGGGCTTCTCTATTGGGCCTTCATCAGTGGGTTGCATGTTATCAACAAGTGGAAAATGTGTTCCGAGTTTCAAAAAAAAATGTGTTCCGTACAATAAATAGTATATGCGCTACGTACGGTACGGGGCACTAAAGGATCGAACCGTGCAACGACTTCCAAAACACTGTGTTTGTCATTCTAACAACACATTTATTCAACCAACAGACGAAATATACTACTGATTGTACATTGAAAACAGCAGCAACAGCAACCAGGGCTGGGGGTGCAACAGAAGCAGTAAGCAGGCCAGAAGAGTGAAGACGCAGCTCTCTCTTCCAAACCAAACATCAGCCATCATTACAAAAGGGCTACCAAAAAAGAACAAGTGTATGCATCAAACTAAATAAAGATCCTACTACACCAAGTGTACACATCTAACTAACTGGCTCAGTTAGACGTTACTATTTATTAAGCTGTGGAGATTGGCTGACGGCTTGAACCAGATGGGTGCCTGACGGGGGAAACTCCAGCCAGCAGGTCGAAGTCTGATACTTGCGACCCTCTCTTCTACTTTGGGCTGCAGAGCATGGCGGCACATATCAGGGTATGGTGCATGCAGAGACGCATGGTACGCTGTGTACACACAGTTTTGCCTAATGAACGAAACCGTGCTGCCATCATGATCCTTGTCGTCGGTTATCTCCTGGTTAATCAAACAGAGAGCGTTTACCAAGGCTACTTACCAGCCTCCAGTCAAAAATTCCTGAAGGCCCAGAGAAGCTGGGATCCTGCTCAAAGACCTTGCAGTGACTGTGATTGTATTCCGCGAAATAACACGTCCGGTACGTGCGAACGATCATCAATCTTTCGTCGTCGTCTGATCGAGCCAGGAACCACCTGCAACTGCCATGCCGCTTTTCTTTGAAAGGTTCTGGGATTAGGAAGGGTAGGGACACCAGGCGGCCTACAACATCATATCAAGTTGGAGTCAAATAAAAAAGGGCTCTTGGTTTAGTCAATCTTAAGAATAGCATGTTATGAGCATGAGTATTTTTTCAGCAAATGTTGGCAGTAATATAAGCAAGCCATCATGATATTATAGGAAAGTAACATACTACTGTAACAGCCGTTTGTAGCGATGACTGGAGTAGGCCAGCAATACGTCCAGCCATAGAAGGAGTCGACAGCGTAAATGAAGCCCTTGTGTTCAATGGCATCAGAGAACCATGGAGGATGTATGATCCTGCGATGGACATGTAGATTTATCCACTTACCGCAGTGACCTATCAGATAGGCGAGACCGCGGTTGAAGAACGCAATTAGCCTGAAGTCTTTATAATTCGCAGATCTTGTGAGCACTTGGCAGATTACAACCTTGAGCAAATCAAACTTGGTATCATGTTGGCTACTGTAAGATTCCGAGTATTCTGGGCCGCGGTGCCAAAGCAGTGCAGTGTTAATCAAAGGAAGGGGGATCAATCGCCGGGTGTAGACCTCCACGAGCATCCAGCTGCCGCGACCGTCGACGAGCACCATCCAAGACGTGTTCATGCCGACCCAGTACATACCGTTAATGTAGTTGAGGCTGACGGGGATCGGATCGCAGTCAAGGGGGTTGATGCTCGCCACCCTACGATCGTTATGCTGCGTGACACGCCGTTTTTGAAGATCAGGCGGCATCAGCAAGCAAGGAGCTGGCTTAAAAAGCTCCGGCCTGAGGGCTTTGAGTAAACGGTATAGCCCCGACGAGCACGCGGCGAGCGGCATGGTACTGAGATTGTCCACACGCGAAACAATGAGCTTGATTACCTCTGTGGGGAGCGAATTCCAGCCACTCTTTCAGCGGACGCTGCTCGGTTCTTCCATTGCTAGTGCTTGGGTTTTGGACGAGGGGGGGAGGCGCCTTAGCGGGGATGGAAGATTGGACGAGATTATGTGCGGACAAAGATGGAGAAGCGAATATGTGCTACGGGAAGTGGACAGGTGATGATGACTACAACACGCCGCTTGACTTACGAGACACATACCAGCAGCGTAGGGTCATGTCGATGCCAGACAACTAGCTTGAGTGATCACAGTACTGGTACTCCCTACAATGCTATGCCCTAACTTGCTTGAGTAGAGTAGTAGAGTAGGATTCTGCTCTACTACTAGCACCGGAGGAGTAGTATATTCTAATCTAAAATAGTTACAAACTTCAATGCCCGAGCTTGGAATGACTACGAACCGTTCTCAAAGACCATGTCTACGTGGTGTTTGGACATGGGCGACAACCTCAACGCCAACGGTGCAGCTCCCGTTGCACCGTATGTGTTTTTGTCCTTCCTGTTCGAAATCGTGGTAAAATTCATGTTTCTACTCTGTATCCTACTACTATGCTAGTCCACATGATTAGTTGCGAACGACGACTTCTTCCCCGACCTTGGCAACCTCATCCTCGACGACATGGGCAACAACGTCAACGCCGGCAACCAGTGAGATACAGGGTGTAGGAAGCGGTTTGGGAATTTGCATGCCTTTCCAACCAGTGAGATACTCCATACAAAGTACGACAGAGAAATAACCACAGAGAAGGAAGCTAAAAGTAAATAATCAAGAGCATTTTTGCATTTGTTTTGCATTGAATTGTTTCACAAGCTTGACTAGTGCTATTTTTCTACTTTTACAAAAACCGCATCGTAATGTTAGTACTCCCTCCGTCTAGGTGTATAAGTCTTCCCTCCTTCTTGGTCACGGTGCACAACCGAAGATGACTTATTGACCTGGACGGAGGGAGTAGCACAGTCTGCAAGCATATATCGAGAGAGACGTGTAGTGCGATAGTGGAAAAAAATTACTCGTATATGAGACCAGGTCTCACGGTTAGCAGGTGAGACCCGTCCTGATGGATGACACGTGGCTTTTAAGTGGGGGGTGGGGGATGCTTTGTGATTTGTGAATGCCACGTGTCATCCATCAGGATGGGTCTCGCGTGAGACCTGGTCTCATAGAATTCTTTTCCTGCGATAGTATATAGTAAAGTTTGTGCTATATGCACGTACTTGCAAAATGCGTACGAATACACAAGGTTTCCAAACTTTCCCTTTTACATACTTAATTAAGGATGCTAAAAATTTCTGAACGTTCGGGATTTATCATTTGTGTCCCAAAACTAATGAGATCGCCTTACGAAACAAAAATTATACTCCTCCTAAAAGCCACGGTGCTCGCAGGAGCGCTTGCGGCGCGCCACGAGTGCCCTGGTGCGCGGCCGTTTCCCAGCGCGCCGACACAACACCTCTTCCTCAGCCTCGCAACTCGCGAGGTGCTGATTGGCGGCTTTCTGGCGGGCGAGCGCGATCTCACCGGTGTGGTGATCCGGCGCAAATAGGTACTCCTCCTCGCCGGAAGCGTGCACCCGTTCCACGTACCGCCAAGCGTAGATGATGCGCTTGGGCCCGACTGCACTTAGGGCGTCGGCACGGGCGTCCTCCGCCACCCTCACGGCCCTCGCACGAGCCTTCTGCCAAAGAGCCAATTGCCTGACTCTCTCGGACGCGACATAGGCCTCCCAGGAAGCTTGTTCCGCGGTGCGCTTCTCTTCCTCGGCCTTCTTCTCCACCTCTATTTTGGCGCGCTCTGCTAGAGGCAAAGCCTCCCACAAGGTGACATCCATTTCTTTCGAAAGCTCCTCAAGGCTGGGGGGGCTCGGCAGGCGGCGCGACGTTCTCCTCGTAGCGGGGAGCCGACGCGTCCTCCGGCGCACGTGCTGGTGAGATTGGGAACGCCGACGTGTCCACCTCGACGCGTCGCGGCGAGGAGTGGAATGCCGATGCGCCCTCCTCGTCTAGTGGCGGCGAGGAACGGAACGGCGACGCGTCGCGTAGCGGCGAGGACCGGAACATCGACGCGTCCTCCTCGACTAGTGGCGGCGAGGAACGGAACGGCGACGCGTGACCGTCCGCGCGGTGCAGCGAGGGGCTCCTAGGGCTTGGGAGGGGCGATGCCATGGTGGTCGATGTGAGAGGGAGGGGGAGGAGATAGCGATGAACGTGATCGTGAGGGGGAGGAGATAGCGATGTCGTGGGAGGCGCAATATTTATAGCGAGCAATGGCACACCTACGTAAGATATGGACTGAGCTGCACTGACTTAACTGCCGGTCCAGTTGCGTCACTGACATGTGGGCCAGACCCCTGTTGGGCCCATATGTGAGTGACCGAATGCACCTGCAGTTAAGTAACAACTACGTGGGCATATTTGTTTGGAGTAAATTACGGGGGAACGAAGGGGTGGAAATATTGCTGGTCACAACGGATTGGACGAGCGTGGGGGGAGGAGAGTCATGCATGCAAATTTTTTCACACGGGGTGGAGTGGTGGGACCGCCGGAGGGAGAAGGAGATTTTGGCAGGCATATTGTTTCCACACATGGAGAGGAAAAAAATTGGAGACGAACGGGCTTCCTGCAGGTATGGGGAACGATGCATAATAAGTCATCTTGCATGCCGGGCTAGGTATAGTCTCAAGTCATTAAAAACAAACACGCCCACACATGTTCATATTTCAAGCTGCACTAAATTATTGCATGCGATGATTAAGGCTGGCCATAATGGTGGTATCTTAGCTGGTATCATGCACACGGGAATAGCAAACATGCTGATGTGGCAAAGAATTAAAGAAGAGAGGGGGGTTAGAGTAAATAGAGTTCATGCATACATTGGTAAACACATTTTTGTGGAGAATGACAACACTAATTGAGTACTTTTGCAAACTTCAAAAACTATTCCACAATGTGTCAACATTCACAATGTCAAATCAATATTTTTACACTCATTATAAAACATAGTTCTTATACTCCCTCCTTCCATCTATATAGGGCCTAATGCGTTTTTTGAGGCTAACTTTGACCAAATGCTAGAGCAATAATATATGACATGCAACTTACACAAAGCACATCATCAAATTCGTATGTGAAAGGAGCTTTCAATGATATAATTTTCACATTATGAATGTCATGTAGTATTAGTTTTATCAATAGTCAAAGGCGGTCTTGAAAAACGCATTAGGCCCTATATAGATGGAAGGAGGGAGTACTCATTATAATCAGTACTCCCTCCGTCTAGGTGAGCAAGTCATCTTAGATTGTGCACTATGACCAAGGAGGAGGGGAAAGCGAGAGATCTTAATGTTTATTTGCTAATTAATAGCATTGCATGCATTGAACTAACCACTGCATGTCGTGTTTGGTAGTCTCAAGTCATTAAAAGCATGCACACCCACATCTCCTATTGGTTGATATGTCAAGAAACAAGAAACGAGGTCGAAGTTAATGCACCGCGCCTAAGTGTTTTGGGAGTATTGTAGATATTGATATTTTTAGTATAAATTTGGTCGTGGGATTTCATTGATGCCTGTCAAAGCGTTGACAGGTCTGCTATGCGTGACTTGAAGATGAAAGCGTTGAGCATCTCGAAGTTGATCAACAATCTTCAAATATCAAAGATTAGCCATTCGGCCAATAAGGTGGCACACTTAATCGCTAAGTATAGCTTTGACAATAGATTAGATGGTATTCTTGTAAATAACGTACCGCCCTGTGTGGTGAATATTGTATCGAATGAGTGTACTGGTGTGGCTGGTTAATTAATATAAGGTGGTGTTCAAAAAAGTATAAATTTGTTCAAACACTTTGCAAACGGTTGACGGGAGTAAAAAGGACCAGAGGGAGTATCATGCATGCGGAGTAGGCAAAAAAATGCTTGTCTAAAAAAAGGCAAAAAAATTGCTCATTTATAGCCGGTCAAAGTTTCAAAGGGCGCGACCGCACGAGGGAGGCAAAGGTCGTGGGAGGCGCGACGTTTGACGGAATTAAGTGAAGTTACATCCACGCGCCGGCATGGCGCGCGAACAGGCAGAAGCTATACCGTCAGGCCTACGATATGGGTCTAGTAGACATGACATCTAGTGGGTCCTGCATAGTTCTCGAGAACTCTTTGGGGGCTTGCAGCCGTTTATCCACCGGGCAAGCCAGAAACCCCACGCCGTTCGCACGCCCTACTCGTCCCTGTCTTCTACCTTACAATAGTTCGCTCCCAGTCATCCCGTCCTTTCACATTAGTTCGCTCCCAGTTTTTTTTGCGGGGTACAACAGTTCAACTTCTCCTAACCCTCCTCCAAAATCCATGGCCTCCCAGATCTCCATGGTCGCCGCTGAGTACCAGGTTAGAGCCATCACCGGCGATCAGTTCATCGTCATCTACACACATGGATCCGAGACGGTGAAAGCATGGCTTGCTCGCTTCCTACGCATGTTCAACAGTTCAACGGATGAGTGGGTCGCTGGGCTAGATGTTGAGTACACCACAGTCCTGGGA
Organism: Triticum urartu; assembly: GCF_003073215.2. NCBI lineage: Eukaryota > Viridiplantae > Streptophyta > Magnoliopsida > Poales > Poaceae > Triticum > Triticum urartu. Next base: position 326,928,117 of record NC_053022.1, read on the forward strand.
CGAGAGAAGGATCTAAAGGACGAAGAGAGGAAGAAGCCCGCCGTGATCCAGGTTTGCGTACATAACGTTTGCTTGGCCTACCACATATGCCATGCTGACGTTGAGTGCCAAGATTTTAAGAACTTCCCCAAGGACAAAAGAGTGAAATTCATTACTGTAGGCTTTAAGAACGACATTGACGTCCTGCATCAGATAGGTCTCATTGTAGGTCAGCCCTTCGATCTCCAGAAGGCAAGCCTGGTATCCTCTTCTCAACCTTCAATGCTGACCCTGGCAACAGCCATGATTGATCCTTCGTATGCTAAACTGAAGAAACCTCATCACGAGTTTCATCATGCATGGGAGTCGAAGACATTAGATGAAGATCACATCCTGTATGCAGCAATGGATGCCTACCTTTGTTTAAATATCTACAAGGGTTGGATGAAGAAGCAGAGCCCAGTGTCCGGTTCAAGCAAAGAAGCGTCGGCGAAGAGGAAGAGGAAGAGGGACGAGGACGAAGTCGAGGACGTGGACTCGGACTCCAAGTAGGTGGCAGTGCCGTCGCTCATGCTGGTTCTACTGCAGTGTCAAGCGGACTAGTTGCTTATTAGTTTATTTTCAAGGGTGTGTTGTGCTGAGGCCCCAGCAGAACTATGGGGCTGTTTGGATTGTGACTATCTTTGCCATATGTTGCCACATGATTTTTGCCACATTTGTCACACTTGCCTTACTCGAGTTGCTCAAATTGTTAGCCATACTTTGGCTTGCCTAAGGGAATCTTGCCACACTTTTTGTGTCTATGACATGTGGGGTTCACTGCTCATAAAAAATTCCTTGTCTCAAATGTGGCTAGAACCAAACACCTACCTAACTTGGTCAAACTTGCCTAAGGTTAGGTGTGGCAAAGTGTGGCAATGTGTGGCTAGGAACCAAACAGCCCCTATGTTTATGTTCTTTCTCGTTATTTGAACTCTTTAGTACGTACAGTAGTACTAGTACTATGTCTTACTACTGTTCTTCTTGCAGTTGGTACTACTGCTCGTATCTTCGTGTTCCTACTATACTTAATACGTTCATACTAGTAGTATAATTTGGGTCAGTCGATTTGTGAAAGAAGTTCGACGGAGCAAAGGAAGAAGACGATAGAAGAGGTGGAAGAAGCCCTTCTAGCCATCCATGTTGCATCAAATGGCTCACATGATTCGACTGACCCAAATTGCTCCTTCAGATTGCAGGATCCACGTGGCATTCAAGGTCTCGGAGGTAGATTCCGCGTCCGCACCCGGTTTGCGGGCTCGACGCGCGCGCGACCGGCTTCCGCCGCGATAGCCACCATGCGCGCCTCCTCCGCGCGAGCGGAGACGACAATGACACGCTAGTTCCTCCTCGCCGGCATGCTGGAGCATGCGGTCGTCCTCCTCTTCGTACGCTGCGTGCATAGACGCGGCTCCACCAGCTGCTCGCGTGCTTGGAAGCACGGCGGCATCGCGAGGAGGGACTGCAGACGACGTGATCGGGCGAGCCTTCGGCTTCATGGCACAGGGATGGCGGCGACACGGCGGTGATGGGCGAGAAATTGTTGGCCGGAGCAGGCGGGCGCCGGCATGCGCAACGGCGGCGGCATATTGATGAGTGCGCGTGTGGGAGCTTACTTTAGTTTTATATATAAGTTTGGTCAAACTTAAAAGAAAACCATACTAGTACACGTAAACATTAGACTTAGGCAGCGCTTTTATTAGTTACTAGCTTATGTTCTTGCCCATTGTGACCAGCCTTAGTACCACGGCCACGATACGGAATCCTGTGCAAGCGCGTGAACCGCGGTCGCGCGGTCGATTTAACGGTGCGTCACCGTGTCGTGCTCGAAGGACATCCACTGAACCTTTTTGTGTGTGTGAAAACAATCCTCAAATATTACTCAACTTTTTTTTTCCTGTGAAAGTTCTTGACGCTGCAATATTTTCATATATTTGAATTTAGCTCCAGTTCATGTTTATTTGGATCTGGACGTTTTAGGTGCGCCCTAGTTTTTTTAATACTGATTTTGTGTGTGTGACTGAGAGAGAACGTGTGTATGTGTCCATATGTGTGTTGTGGCGGAAGGGCAATGTGGAGACGGTGTGCGTGTGATACAAACATAGAGAGGTGTGAATGTGCAAATGATCGTGCATGAGTGAGACATAGACATATGCCGATATGTTGTGTATACATGAGAGAACGGTCTTCTAGTTTACTTGTGTGTGTGTGAGAGAGAGGGGGAGAGAGAGACAGAGAGAGGAGCATCCGTAACACAACAACCATCTCTCTCGATTCGTCCGTCCCTCGCACGGTCGCATGCAACACATGCATCAACGCGCACATTTTGACACCCTCACCCGGCCCCTGCCCACCTCAAGGCCCGCACAATCTCTTCGTGAATACCCATTTCTCTCCTTAGGTTTGTTTTCTCTCAATATCTGACACACACACGCACACACACACACACACAGACACGCAGCACAACACACACACACACACACACACACACACACACACACTCCCCCGAGCACACAATTCATCCCCATCCAAGGTTATACGGCGACCACTCTCACTTGTGCTTCTTTGCACCCCAACATGCACAACACCTCAATCTTCAAAGAGGGCAACGAGCAGATCGAAGATGGCGACCACACCACGCTAGAGAATGCGGGGTCATTTGGAAGCAGGGTGATGTGACGATGGCTGACTGAATCCTCCCCCACCCTCTCTCTCTCCTGCACAAAATTACCAATCGCTCTCTCCGCCGCACAAAATTGTCAATCCCTCAACCCACGAGATCCATCCCCTCTCGTCCATGTTTTTCCTGCTCTCTCATCAAACATGTTGTCTCTTCTCCTTCCACGTATACAGAATCCAGAAGCACACGCATCTCATGTATATTACATGTATGCATCTTTCTCATAGACCTAACTTCTTCCTCTCTCTTTCTCTCTCTATCTCTCTCTCTTTGTCTCGTTAGGTTTGTCTCCTACTCTCTCGTCCACATACATACAATCTTTCCCGCCCAATCTGCTCCATCTTCAAAAGCTCTCTCCGCACGTTTCATTCACACATTGGGATATGTCAAAATGTTGCTTCTATAATGGCTGATGTAGAGTTATGGTTGTTCTTGTTGCATCCTACAAAGTAATAACTATGAAATGCATTTAGATTTTCATTTGACTGGGATTATGTGAGTTTGAGCATGTTGTGAAGTACTATATACCTTGTATACATCTTGGGGTTCGACAATGATTGTAACTATTGAATTGTATAGACCATTACATTCGAAGTCAATAGCCTAATATATTTATTTCACAATTTCAACAAATGATTAGTTCACTACAAACTAAGAAAACTAATGTGTACTCCCTCCGTTTTTATTTAAGTCTGCGTATTAGCATTAGTCAAAGTCAAGTTTTGTAAACTCTCAGAAAGCTTATAACAAAAAATATTAACATATACAATAACAAATAAATACCATTAGATTCATTATTGAATGTACTTTCACATCATACATATTTTTTATGGTAAATGTTTATATTTTTCTATAAACTTGGTCAAACTTTAGGAAGTTTGACTTCGTTCAAACCTAATATGTAGAGTTTACTACTACTGCTCGCTAGTTGCTTAGCCGAATCACTCAACACGCCACACGGGGAGTCCAGTGTCACAAAATTTTGAGGTCGGCGGGAAAATCTCCCGCGACCCTGATTCGAGCAGTGGGAAGTTACCATCATAGCCTTCGGAATAGGCCTACGGATGACGCTTGGTAGGGGGCTGTTTTCGTAACTTCAGGTTCACCCTACCCAGCCAACCCCACCCCGGCACCCAGAGTAGTACACCTGAATACTCCCCAATTTCTATCCCCACCGCAAAATAGACTTCTCCATGACACTGCAGCCTTCGTGCTCCTCCCCTTTACATCAGCGCACTCGTCCATCGCAGCGCATCTGCCTAATCGACGACCTCGTATGCCGCACTGGAGCCGGTCCACCGTCATCGTCGTACACGGAGCCTCTTCCCCGGCATCGTCTTCCATGGTCTCATATATGCTTCCCGGAAGCCGACGCCAAGCGCAGAAGTACCACTGTCGTGCACAATGAACCGACTCCCGTTGCCGACCATGACTCACAGAGGCCACCGCGACCATTGTTCTCCTCCTCGATTGGTAATGTGTGTATTGAATCACTTAGCAGTACATGTGTAGTTCCAATTTTGTTCATACCTACCCTTCAAATTTCATGGGTGCTATTGTTCCCGTAAAAGTAATTGGTTATAGCCTCCATTGTCCAACAGAATATCAGCTTGTAATTGTGTGTCGCTCCTGTATCGCGTTGTGCTTGGGTAGGTTTTTCATCTGCAACCAGTAGTGTGGCAAATGATGGAAAGGTTTTTAGAACTAGCAAAATGCCCATGCGTTGCACGCATCAAGATGCATTTGTATGAGTAGTTTATCTTGTTGTAGATGCTCTAACATGGCAGACGAGTGCTTTAATATTGCCCACAAGATGCGCGAGTATTACTAGTAGTATATTTTTCTTGCCATGTTGAGATTTTAAAACCATGAGTGCGAACATGCAGAGGAGCAATGAAGATCAAACACGGGATATTCGGGACATCTTCAAGGAGCGTGGCAAGTTAAAGAGGAGTTGCACCGAACCTGTAAAACGAGCTTTGGTAAGTAACACCCTTTCAATTAGTTTCGTGTAGCCTCGTGTTCTTCGATGTGTATATGTTGTAGTTTCTGTTTCTCTTAAGCGTGGTGTTATTCGATGTGTAATAAGAAGAGTCTTAATCGTCCTAATGCTTTCGTTTTTAGCTTGATGTAGGAAGTGGGTGTTCTCACCTTGTAGTCTATTTTTATTTATTTATTCCTTTTGAATTCACTTCTCTGAGTTCTGTTTATCTGGCTTCTACTAAATGGATCTAGGTTGCTCTGAGTATTGATCTAAAAAAGAAGTAACTTCATGTCAAGATGCAGTTCCTGCGAGGAGGGAAGTATGGTCAACCTTGAGATCATGTTTCCAAAATGAGGCTGGATTACACACAAGGTGCCAGTTCCCTAATGATGCTGGATTAGACACAAGGTGCAAATTCCCAGATGATGCTGGATTACACACAAGCCAGGTGGAGTCGTCAGCTGTTCGTGTCCTCGTGGCATTAGTAAAGGCTGAAAGAAAGCATGCAACAGCCCTTGAGAATGTAACTGAGTTCCTGAAGAAGCGAAAAGAGCAATCAGATTCTCTCTTCACCCAAGCCAAAGAAGAGATGGAAGAAGCCAGAAATAAGCTAGCAGAGGCAGAGCAGGCTAGGCGTCTCCTGCTATCTAAAACTATTGTCAATACAAAATTTCCTTCATAATAGCTAGGTTCAAATGTTTATCCAGTCAGCATGCATGTTGTGATGTTCGTGCATCTACTGATGTGGCACAAAATGTTTTTTTCGTGTCATGTAATAAGAGCAATTACTTTCCAAACAATAACAGATGAATCATTGGACATGGTATAGTTCACACGCAAGCCCGACATTCCAAGTTCAACTTCTACATCAAACTCATGTTCACAGATATTTGCACATTCATACATAATGTCCACAACCATGATTCACTTCAAAGCCAAAAAAAATGTGAGGAGAGTTATAAATAAAGAAAATCCTCTACTAGTTCCTGCTACCAGTGTGAGCACAACAAGTCAAGACCATGTGTAAATTAATTATATTGTAGTCATTTTTTGTGTTCTAGAATGCCTGTCGGCTCGCGGAAGGACGTGTTGCCGGCACACGCGCAGATTCAATGAAGGCAGGCGGGGCAGTCTTAAGCTGGTTGCACGCGGCGAGGAGGCGTGCTCAGCTGGGCCTGCAGCGAGTGTGGCCCTCTTAGCTGGCGCGTCGGTTCAATGCCTGTGCTATGAGAGGTCGCGTCCGTGTCAGAGCAATCACTCCCTCCAGTCCTTTTTTTGTTTGGGTATAACAAAATCTCGTTTTGCATTCACATTTTAGTGGTAGGAGTTGTGCGTGTGTGTGTCTGTGTGAGAGAGAGAGAGGAGACGGTAGTCGGGGTTGTCTGATCGGTAAACAAATGAAGAATGTCAGTCTGGGATGGAGACGAAAAGGAGACCGCAACAAATGTTGTGTCTACAGGAGAGATAGAGAGAGTAATTTTAGTGGTACGAGTCATATGTAGAGACATATAGGGTGTGTGAGAGAATCCCATAGAGAGAAAGACAAAGTGAAAGACGAGTGGAGACTGTGTGTTTGGCGGTGAAAAAGAAAGCTTAGGTACCGAGTGATACCAGAGAACAGTGGAGACGTGAGAGATAATGAAAACCGTGTAATTTATAATGATAGGGAGAGTGTGACACTTCTCAAGGGAGACGTCAAGAGACCATGTTTGCAAGGATAGGAGCAACATGAAGTGAGCATGCGGGTGAGCTGGAGAAAAGAGAGTGATAGCTACCTGAAGGAGCATGCATGCGAGAGAGATGGGCATGAAAGGAGTGAACAAAAAAGGGATTCAAATATTTGAATTCGAGATGATGATACATGTAATCCATACTCAAACCAAAATTGATCTATCAAACATGCATGCTCATATGAATTCACGCACATCTATGTTATTTAATATGTAGATATTACTGATCCATACATTTTAGTAGAACATAATTTGGTTAAATTTTTTTGAATTCAACCTTAAGATTTTGAGATCATTGTATTTGTAAATCATATTATACATATAAAGGAGCAGAATTCTTTGTTGTGCTTTTGAAAGTATATATATATATATATATATATAAATGAGGTATATAGAATGTAATTCCAATTGAAAATGGATCCCACCCGAAAAAAATAGAATACAAACGGGATTCGAATTGAGTTGGCACGGTAAACGTGCACTCTGCAAAATTTGAACAAAGCGGGGAAAGTCGGAGTAACCACCCGAAACCAAAATCTGCGAGATGGAAATCACTACTGCCAATCCCTGCCACGCAAAGCCCATATGCTGGATTTCTATAGGTTTCGATAGGGGTAGGTTTGTAATTTCACCCAAACATGACGTAACCGCCTCTCACCCGGATTCATACACGGTGGGCGCCAAAACACAGTGTGTCCTCGGCCGAAATCGACTCCCTCCCCGATTCATATTCATACACGGTGGGCACCAAAAACAAACTCTCGTCGACAAATATTCGGTGTATGCGAGATTACCGTCCTATCCCCAACCGACTAGTGTTGCTGTGATGTAGTAGAAATTTGAAACGGGGGCTAAGTTTGTAAATTTCCTTGCATTGGAGACAAGCGCGCCCTGAATACATGGTTCCCCCCTTCCTCTCTACCTCCCTTTTCCCCATTCGTACTCCGTGGGTGCCAAAACACCCTCTCCACCCCACCCTCCTCCGTCCGCCGCCGTCCGCCACCCCATCCACCACCATCCTCCTCCACCATGCCGGAGCTGATACCCCAACGCCGCCGTCCATTACAAGAGATCGACCTCTCTCATCCACGGCTTCGGACCGGGATCCTTGCATCCCGTCCTCTCGCTTCATCCCAGCCGTCGTCCACCTTGCCGGCGCCGCTCCTACGACCGTCTCGTCCACCGCGCCCCGCCGCCACCGTCTACCTCCTAGATCTGCTTCCACGCTGCCGACAGCCATTGCTACCGCAACACCGTCAAATTCTCAGTAGATGCCTACACGGCGCCGCACCAGAGGCAGTACTCTTTTGTATCTGCTCAACTTATTTATCGCAGCAAGAAAATAGATCGCCACTTCTTTACTCTGATTTCTTGTCTTGGTTGCGAAGTTGCCTTTGTCCAGTTCGCACCTTCAGATCCGCCATGGCACGCTCAACACCATACTCGCAATGCTTATGGTTTTCCCCTTTTATATTCCACACTAGTTAAATCACAGTAGACTAAATTTCAAAATTGGGTCAGTCAATTTTTTAGAGCTCGCCGGAGTTCGCCGGTGCGATCAAAGGGGCTTAGGTGGTTGTGGGGCCTCGCCGAATGAAGAAAACTCGGGGGGGGGGGGGGTGGGGGGGGGGGGGGGGGGGGGGGTGGTGGAGGAACACAGGCGGTGGGGGCTGGTGGTCCGGCCGGTGGCCCGTGCGGTGTTCTCTATGGGAAGAATCAGAGACGAGGAAGAAGACGGGTTAGGAGACGTAGGATCTTCATCCAACCGCCTGAAATGGTCGAGATACAGCTAGGAGTTGCATTCTTAATGCGCTCTGGTTCATCATGTGTGGGCACTGCGCAACCAACATTTTATCATCCAAAATTTGCTTGCTCTTCTTTACCATGTTCCTCTTCCGTTCTTCTTTAATATGTACTCTCTCCATTCCTAAATACAAGTCTTTGTATAGATTCCACCATGGACTACATATGGAGCAAAATGAGTGAATCTACACTCCAAAATGTACCTGGATACATCTGTATGTGATCCATATATAGTGGAAATCTCTACCAAGACTTATATTTTGGAACGGAGGGAGTATGATAGTAGTACAGTATGTTCCTTGTACTGAAGATGAGCAGGGACATTTGCAGTGTAGAGGTCTATACGGTTGGTTGTGATGGGCACTTTGAGCCTCTTTGATTCGTAGGATATTGTAAACATAGGAATAGGATTTGTAGTGGCCTGCCCACTTGAATCCTATAAGAATAGCAAGTAAATGCGGGGAGCTGTGTCGCCTTTGAGAGTTACATTGATATTAACAGTACCGCACCTTCACTTGAAGAGAGCTGGTATCCGAAGCCTTTCTAGCCGTACCGGAAATACTAGCACATATATTCCAGCAAGTTCCACTTTGCTGATTTTACTCTGATGCTTAAGGTTTTCCCGTTATATCTACACTATGATCTGTGTAGCTGCTTTGTGTCGCACTAGCAGCAGTCCACTCTTGAAGCTAAACACTGCAATGACTTACAAAATTGGCACCAAGGCATTGAGTGCCATTCTGTATGCAATGAAACTCATATGCTCCCCACCTGTTGATTCTTGTTCAGAATATCATCCTAATGACTATTCTAACCTCGAGGAGTCAAAGGCATATGGCCTGTCCTGTTCACCCATCAAGGTGCCTGTTCTAATTTGGCAATGTTTTATTGATTGCGGGTATCTTGCATATGTTGTCTTGCATTTCTTCTACTTTGTTGCACCGCCATCTGCTTAGTTTACTCATCATATATGTCGAGATGCCATGCCCATCCATTATCAATACATATTCCATCTATTATCATACCATGTTTTTCCACTCAAATGTTGTTCTTGTGCATCAGACATCAAAAAGGAAGAGGGTGATTGCCGAACCTGAAGGAGCACCAGCAAAGTCCTTGAAAAACATGGTGGTGCCGGAGAAATCAGACAGCACCCCACTTATATTGGCTGTACAACCAGTGACACAAAACATAGGACCGACTCCAGCAGACTGTACCCATACTTCACTGGCCACACCACTAGCCCCACCACATAGGACCTGCACTCCAGCAAAAGGTATACCGATTTCATTTGCCATAGCACCAGCTGTACCACAGAAAAATCCCACTCCAGCAAAAAGTACAACAAGTCCACCGGCCGAAGACCTATCCCAACTGCAGAGACGGCCAATTCCTGCAGATTGGAACACCATTCCATTTATTCCTAGTTTAAAAGACAATGCTTTGAATGTTGTTTGGGACTACGTGCATATATTCCCATCATGGGAAGATTATTGTGAAGACAAAACCATTTTCACATCTTCCTGTCCAACTTACGTGTAAGTGCTATTATTCATGGCCATTATTTTCCTGTTTTCTGCTGATTGAACACATCAATGATTTAAATTACATTGTTGTAACTAGGCGAGAGTCAATCTGGATAGTCATGACGAGCAAAGCTTGCTTGTGCTTTTTAAGGAAGCATTGCTGCGGTATCGGTGTTACCTGAGGAAATCACACTTTGATGGCAAGTCTATAAACGAATTTCTGGTGAAGTCTCCTGTGCTAAATTTAGAAGACATTGAATGGAAAAACCTTGTTATGCACTGGTTTCGTTCCCAAGATGAGGTACTCTCTATGAAATCACATGACAATTTGAACTTCTACTTTTCCGCATGTGCCTTACAGATCTTTTTTGCAGGAAATCTGCTCGAAGAAGAATTCTGGTTTGATAAGAACAACAGGATATCTCAAATATGCTGCCCGCTGCTTTGCTCTTGTTAGTACCTGTTGTCCTGTATCACTGTACTTGCATACATACCTGGTTCGTTATGTGACAACAGTATGCATGATAGCTTGCTTATCAATTGTTCGCTCCAAATTATCTGATCTGTATGAATGGTTACATTAATGTAGAATATATCCAATGCCAATGTTTTTTTAGCTCTGCATTGTTCTTGTAAGTACATGCTGTCCTTTATCAGTGTACTTATAATGACAGGTAGTTGTTCATGTACCATCACTCTGCAGCTTATTTTCCTTTGCCCTCCATTTTCTACACATCAGATCTATATTTACTCTTACCATAAGGTTGGTACTGAAGAAGTTTAGCTGTGCATTGCTCTTGGCTGTACCTTTTGCCTATATCGCTGCACTTACATTTATAGCTACTTGGTTATGTAGCATCACTCTTCATCTTATCTTAAAGATTCTCCATTTTTTTGTATATTATCACATCTATATTTACTCTTAACAAAATGTAGAATAAAGGCAATGCTTTTGAGGAAGATTCTATGGTAAACTTTTGAATTGGCCCCCCCATCAGCATGGACAAGGCCTTTATAGAGCCTGTCTTCACCAATAATGTAAGTTTGTCCATCTCAAGCCTTCAAACTTTGTTGTATATATTTGGTTAGGCATGACTGCAATAGCTATTTATTTTTGGTGTTTGTATCAAATTGCTTGTTTAAAGTTTATTATATGTAGTTCATAAACAAAAGTTCGTCCTTTCTCAATTTAAGTTTTCAGTTGTACAACCAAGTTCCTTCTTCATACCATGTAAATTAAACTATACAAAGCAAGTGATCTTCTTTTGCACTGCATGTATGCTTCTGTTCTTCATCTGTAATCCAGTGGCGTGGTGAACCTACCCACTATAGCACAATGTCATATTCTGCAATGTCTTAACTATGAAAAATGTCATATCATTCTACTATTATTTAAACCGTCTCTTTATTTGCCAATCTGAAATGGTATAAATTGACAGCACACTAACCATTGATACTTATGAGTTCTTCATCTGTAATCCATTGGTGTCGTGAAGCTGCCAACTCCTTCACAATGTCATTTCCTGCCATGTCTTGACCTGAACAATACCATATTGTGTTAATGCAAATTTAAACTGTGTCACTTTATTCGTCAGTAAGAAATGCGATGAATTGTCAGAACTGGTACTTTTATGTGCAAAACCTGTCACCTGTCTGCTTGTTTATCTTTCAGAGTGAGGAAGATATAAGTGTTGAACAAGCGCAGTCTCATCATCTTGCCCAGCTGCTTGCGCTGCAGCTCCCCAACAGGGCTAACCTTTCTTGAACTCTATTGAAGTGTTGTCGGTTTTGTATATTATTTTGTCGGCGTGTTTATTTGCACTGGTGGCGATCTTTGATGCCCAGTGTATGTAATCTGCTGTCTGCTTGTGCTTTATTATCATAGTGGCGAATTTTGATGCCCAGTGGATGTAATATGCCGTAATTTCTTTATTGTATAGTATAGGGTTTTTCTTATTCACAATGCTGCAGTTATTTTACTGTATATATATCCTGTCTTCGCAGTAAACCGGCCAAACCATAAAATTACGGTACATAATCGGGCCGTCATGCAATCACGATGTAGGTTGGGCCTGAAACGTGCCGATCAGCTCACGGGCCGGCAGCAGCCCAAAATGAACCCCGGCCCATGATTGTGCGAATCAAATCACGGGATTTTAACAGGCCGAAAAATTGTCTCGGTCCTTGTTTGGCCCAATCAGATATCGGCTGCGAGCAGGCCGGATGCAAACCGGGCCGTAGTTAGGCCCAACTATATGACGAGCTTTTAACAGGCTGAAATTAATATAGGGCCGAAATGTTAAACGGGCCCTTAACAAGCCAAAACTAATATCAGGCCGAATTACTAAGTGGGCCTTTAGCAAGTGGGCCCAAAAGCATAGTGTTTAGTTGACGGGCCGAATCTGATATGGGCCATAATTAGGCCCAAAACCTCTTAAAGGGTCGAACCTAATCTGGGCCATAATTTGGCCCAGAACGTGGTAGGCTTTTAACGGGCCGGATCTCATATGGGCCACTATTAGGCCCGGAGCGTGGCAGGCCATTAATAGACTGTATCAAATATGGGCCGGCATTTGGCCCAAAACATGGCAGCCAGTTAACGGGCCGGCCTACTAGGGTCCTCAAAATCTTGTGGGCCTACAGCTGGGCCGACCCATTAATGTCAGCGAAATCTTGTGGGCCTTTAGCCGGGCCGGCCCATTATGATCTGCAAGAATATTGTGGGCCTTTACCTGGGCCGGCCTATTATGGCACACAAAATCTTGTGGGCCTGTACCTGGGCCGGCCCATTATGGCCCACGAAATCTTGTGGGCCTTTAGCTGGGCCAGCCCATTATGGTCCGCAAAATCTCGTGGGCCTTTAGCTGGGCCGGCCCGTTATGGTCCGCAAAATCTTATGGGCCTTTAGTTGGGCCGGCCCATTTAAACTTGTTGGGCCGTGCCACGTGTCGACGTATCATAGGCCCCTTCTGTCCAGTGAGTGGATGACATCTGTCCCGATGATGAGCCGACACATGTTTCCTCTAGCCAATGATGATTTTACACGTGGAAAATCCCCATTGGTCGGGGCTGTTAACGGGTTATCGGATCCAAAACCCGACCCGATAGCTTAACGGCGTTCCGTTATGGTGGATGCCACGTGTCGGTCACCCTTGACGAAAGCACTTCTGTGACGCGCGATTTATCATCATGGAAGTGGACACTTCCGTGATGATAATTTTGGTAATGCCATGGAACACTTCTACGACAGCACAGGTATGACTATCTTGATTCTGTCATAAATTTGTCATGGATGTACATGCATGACCAAAAAAGCGACCTACTGTGATAAACACGTATCATCACGGAAGTGTATTTTTTTTGTAGTGGCAGTCTAATGGTCAAGCTGAGAGGGCTAACCAAGAAATTTTAAGAGGCATAAAACCTCGGCTTATGGTTCCTTTGAAGCGAACACCGGGTTGTTGGGTTGAGGAGTTATCTTCAGTACTCTGGAGTATCAATATCACCCCAACAGGTCAACAGGCTATACGCCTTTCTTCATGGTTTATGGGGCAGAGGCGGTTCTTCCAAGTGATATCCGTCATGACTCGCCTCGTGTGGCGGCTTATGTTGAAGCTCATGATGAAATAGCACGTCAAAATGCACTCGATGCTTTGGATGAGGAGTGTGACCTAGCGGCGGCTCGTTCGGCGATATACTAACAAGACCTGCGTCGCTATCATAGCTGCAAAGTTAAGACCCGGGCGTTTCAAGAAGGCGACTTGGTGCTCTGGCTGATCCAAGATCAAATAGATATGCACAAGTTATCCCCACCTTGTTAAGGACCCTTTGTGGTCAATAAGACCTGAATAATGGGTCGTATTACCTCATTGATATACGAGAACACAAGGATACATGCAACTCGGAGGAGGAGACCCGCCGACCCTGGAATATTGCTCATCTTCGGCCTTATTACACCTGAGCCACCGGCTCTCATCTTTGTACATACATTTGTGAGTGTATATATTTTATGATCAATATAATAAAGCCGGCATCCCTGATAATTCAGGGCCTCTATTGTTTCATTTATGTGTATTTAAGTCTTTATTATTTGCTCATAGGGTCACTTGGGGGCTTCCAACCCACCGGGTTTAGCTTTCATACCCTCTTGACCCGGCGTGGACGCCAAATCCTGAGTTATCCTGCCTATTTGCAACTTGCTACTCCGCAAGGTGACCCGCCGAACTCTTAACAGTCAATCTTTTTCAAGATCCTGAACTCGTTAAGGTTAAAACGACAGCTTGTGTCACGTGAGAGCCGGCTTACAGTGAGCTAGGATTAACTCAAAGACTGTGTGGCCTTTGAAAGCACATGGCCTTGAGAGCCAATTGGTTTGGTCGTGCTTTGGTAAGCCGACCAGGCAATTATTTGAGATTTTTTTGAATCTTTTGTTTGAATCTTTTGGATTTGTGTCTCCTAAAGATTTTTTCTGTTAAGTGAACTTTGATAATCTGGATGATAAAGGTCCAATTCTATGACTCATGTCTGAGTATTTTGGGTTTGGTAACCTGCCCTGGCTTTGGACTTTAAGTCACCAGTATACTTCGGTTTGAACAATTGAGGTCATGTGATTAAACGCCTTAGGGTTGTCACCTGCTCTGGATATTAATGTTCAAAACATCAATGTGATCTAAATTTACAGGTATGTTTTTTCAATGGTTATATGAGTATTTGAGGTTTGGTAACCCGCCCTGGCTTTCGACTTTAAGTCGCCAGTATGTTTCAGCTGGAATGGCCTTGATTTTAGTCTCATCTGTAGGCTATATCATGTTTTGGTTGTTAACTGCCATGGCTTTTGATGTTAAGCCTCTAGGGCATGTGTTGTTTAAACTTTGTGCAGGACATTCAGAGCTTTACACATAAGTAAGAGTGCCGTTTTGGCTCGTATGAATGATTAAAGATCAAAATCATCATAAAAGATTAAAACTGGTGTTTTAAAAGTTAAGATCAGCATGCACGAAGGCATGACAGGGTGGATCATTGTTTTAACCTAGCCTATTACAAGGCCATCATGAGCCCACAGGTTTAAAGGAAAGTGTTTTCTGAAAGAGTGCTCTTGTACCCTAGCCAGAGAGCTGCCTGGTTCCTCATTGGTTTCCTCATGGCGAGTTGACGACTTTGGATCATCCTGCGCTGTCGGCGTTCTGGGAACGGGGGTCCCCAGACTCGCCTGCCTGCGGCCTGCGGCGTGGCTCAAGCAGGGGCCCAGCGCGGCCCATCTTCATCAGCTCAAGCTCAAGACCCTCGCGAGGGGCCAAGCCTCGCGGGGCAGACGACAGGAAGCTTTCTCAGAGGTAGCCTCATCAGGCAGGCTCATGAGGAGGCGGAGAGATCAAGGCAGGGGTACCTCGCGAGGAACCCGTGACACAAGCTATGACGATCGAGACCAGGCGGGCGCCGGCCTGCGCAGTGTCCTTGTTTCCCCTTTGGTGCAAAGGGGGCAAGCACAGGCCAAGGCATCAGGCAAAGGTTACCATTCCGGTGCAACGAGACCAAGACCAGCCGGATGGTAGGACGGAGGTCACCGTCGAGCCCAAGACGGCGTCATCGCCAGTGCTTTTGGTAGCCGAAGACCACCTTTGGTCAGGATAACTTGTACCAGATGTTCCCCTTCAAAATGGCCAATTGTTGGCGCCCTTCCCACTCATTATTTGGGGAGAGGCCCAGGGCCTCTATAAATAGAGCTAGCCACCACAGAAGGAGGGGACGACTGGAAATCTAGTAGAACCATAGCAGAGAGAGAGGAAGAGGCGACTGAACTCACCCTAGCAGTTCATCGCACCAGCTCAAGAACACCTCTCGCAAGGCTGTTCTTCCCTTGTACTGTCCATCATCAGCCCCAGAGGCAATCCACCACATCACACACTGGAGTAGGGTATTACACCACAACGGTGGCCCGAACCAGTATAAACATCATGCCCCTTGTGTTGTTCATCATTTTCATCCTAGTTCGCACGAGAGGATCGGACGTAGATCGGTAGGGGAGAGATCTCTGCGCGCACCCCAGTGTTCAAACCTCAAGGGTCTGCCGGAACCCGAAACCCGACATTTGGCGCGCCAGGTAGGGGTGCACCGGAGTCCTCCCTCCTGACGACCCGCTCTCCCCCGACATCGCATCCCGCCCTCATGGCGGACAACACGCCGCCCGCTCCAGCAACGGATGCCGACACTGGGGCCAGGGGGCTCCGGGCCTTGGCCCCCGCCTTGCGGCAAGTGCAGTGGCCGCGCAAGTTCAGGCCCGAGATGCCGCCGCGCTACGACGGCGCGACGGACCCGATGATTTTCCTGCTGGCGTACGAGGAGGCCATCCTCGGAGCCGGGGGCGACGATCGGGTGATGGCCAACTGGTTACCCATGGCCCTCGCCGGCATCCCGCGTGCGTGGCTCCTCCACCTTCCGACGACCTCTGTCACCTCCTGGGAGGAGCTGCGCGACCTCTTCCTCACCCATTTTGCCGCACCAGCGCCGCCCGTCGTCGCAGCTCTCCTGGGTGGCTCTCAGGCACCACCCTCGAGTCATCACGTCAAGCCGTTCGCCCGCCGGATCAGCACCGCGTCCAGGCGCCAAGAATCCCCCCGGGCTGGGTGGCGCCCGCGGCCGATCTAACCTTTGACTCGGAGGACCACCCCTTCAACCTCATTGGTTCGGGCGCGCTCCCGATGCTATTCACCCCCACCATCTGCCAGGTAGCCGTCACCAGAACCCTCATCGACGGTGGTGCCGGCCTCAACGTGCTCTCGGTGGAGGCCTTCAACCTACTCCATGTGCCGCCGGAGCGGCTCCAACCCAGCAGGCCTTTCTTGGGCGTCGGAGCCGGTTCCACTGCCTCCTTGGGACAGATCCGCCTCTTAGTGACCTTTGGCACCTGCGAAAACTTCTGCAGGGAGCTGATCGACTTCGACATCGCCCCTATCGGCCTCCCCTACAACGCCATCCTGGGCTATCCGGCCTTGGCTCGGTTCATGGCAGCAAGTCACCCGGTGTACAACCTCATGAAGATGCCCGGGAGCAGCGGCACCCTCACTGTGTCAGGAGACACAAGGGATGCGCTGCAGGTGCTCCGGCTTGTTTTCAGGGCAGCCGCGGTGGCGCGGCCCACTAGCACCGATGCCCTTGAGCCCAAGGGGGCTGTGCCGGCTAAAAAGAAGCAGTTGTTCACCCAAGATAGGGCGGAAACCAAGCAGGTACCAGTCGACGAGGACGGGTCCACTGGCGCCACCTTCACCATAGGGGCCAACCTCGAGCCCGAGCAGGAGAAGGCCCTAATCAGGTTCCTGCATGCGAACAAGAAGGTGTTCGTGTGGGAACCAGATCAGTTAGCGGGGGTCCCAAGGGAAGTGATTGAGCATCACCTCAACGTGTGCCCCAATGTACGCCCCGTGAAGCAGAAGGCAAGGCGGCAGTCTACTGAGAAACAGGCTTTCATCGTTCAAGAGACCCGGAAGCTAGAGGCGGCAGGGGTGATCCGCGAGGTCCGGTACCCCGATTGGCTGGCTAATCCTGTTGTCGTGCCAAAGAATGGGGGGGGGGAAAGAGCGCATGTGCGTCGACTTCACCAACCTCAACAAGGCCTGCCCGCAGGATCCATTTCCGCTCCCCCGCATCGACCAGATAGTCGACTCCACCGCAGAGTGTGACCTATTGTGCTTCCTGGATGCCTTCTCGGGCTATCACCAGATCAAGATGGCAGTAGAAGACATGGAGAAGATGGCTTTCCTGACCCCGTGTGGAGTGTACTACTATACGTGCATGCCGTTTGGGCTGCGCAACGCAGGCGCGACCTTTCAGCGGCTGATGCACGTCGCCTTAGGCCGGCAGCTCGGGAGGAACACTGAAGCTTACGTCGATGACATTGTGGTGAAGTCTCGTGAGGCAAGAACCCTGATACAGGACCTGGAAGAAACCTTTGCCAGCCTCAACAAAGTGGACCTACGGCTCAACCCTGAGAAGTGCGTATTTGGAGTCCCCTCGTGCAAGCTCCTGGGTTTCCTCGTATCCCACAGGGGCATCGAGGCCAACCCGGAGAAGGTCAAGGCAGTCGAAGATATGAGCCCGCCGAGGACCCTCAGAGAAATGGAGAAGCTCACCGGGCGTGTGACTGCGTTGGGGCGCTTCATCTCCAAGCTGGGGGAACGAGCCCTGCCCTTCTTCAAGCTGATGAAGAAAAAGGGCCCCTTCAAATGGACTGAAGAGGCCGACAAGGCATTCCAAGACGTCAAGAGGTACCTTACCAGTCCGCCAGTGATGGTAGCTCCGCGTCCTCGGGAGCCCCTGGTGCCCTACCTTGCGGCCACCCCCTACTCCGCCAGCGCAACCCTGGTGGCGGTCAGGGAGGAGCGTTGTGCCAAGGCCGCATCGACCGTCCGAACTAAAGCAAAGCAAAGCCAGGAGGGCCTCGCGAAGGCCGCAACCATAGCCGGAAAGGGACAGCCGCAGCAAGAGAACGCACCCGGAGCAGGAGAGGCCTCTTCGGGTGACCAAGCCCCGGGGGCTCCGTCG
This sequence comes from Triticum urartu, assembly GCF_003073215.2. Classification (NCBI taxonomy): domain Eukaryota; kingdom Viridiplantae; phylum Streptophyta; class Magnoliopsida; order Poales; family Poaceae; genus Triticum; species Triticum urartu. The sequence continues at coordinate 326,946,396 of NC_053022.1, forward strand.
TCTCCAGAGATGCCTCGACCTCTGGAGGACGCAAGCAGCGCCAACACCCTCAACCTCGTCGAGCATCCCGTGTACTTCATCAGCACGGTGCTACGGGACGCAAGGGACGGTATCCCATCCCTCAAAAACTCCTCCTCGTGCTACTAGTGGCCTCGCGCAAGCCGCGCCACTACTTCCAAGGACATCCCATCAAGGTCGTCTCAGCATACCCCTTGGAAAGAGTGCTCAAGAGCCCCAACTTAGCTGGAAGGGTCGCCGAATGGAACATTGAGCTACAGGCATTTCAGCTAGAATTCAGCACGACCAGAGTTATCAAGGGAGCTGCACTTGCAGATTTCATGGCAGAATGGGCAGAAGTGCCGGGTCTCGAGGCAGGCGAAGACCGATCACTTTCCCCGGGAAGTGAAGCACCGGACGGATGGGTCGTGTACTTCGATGGGGCGTTCTCCCGACACGGTGCAAGAGCCAGCGCAGTGCTTGTGTCCCCTACCCAGGACAAACTCTATTACGCCGTGCAACTCTGCTTCCAGCATGGAGAGAAGGTCTCCAACAACATAGCAGAATACGAAGGCCTGATAGCAGGCTTGAAAGCTGCGATCGCCTTAGGGGTAAAGCGTCTCACCATCAAGGGCGATTCACAGCTCCTCATCAACTTCTCCAACAAGATATACGAGCCGAAGGACGAGCACATGGAAGCTTACCTCGCTGAAGTCCGCGGGATGGAGAAATAGTTCTGGGGGCTGGAGCTGCAGCATGTGCCTCGCGACACCAATCAGGAGGCTGACGACATTGCCAAGAGGGTGTCTAGGCGGCTGCCGCAGGAACCTGGCGTCTTCGAGGAGTGGCTCTTCAAGCCCTCGGCTGCGCCGTCGCTATCAGGCGCGACGCAACCAAGGGAGGAGCCTCCTCAGCCGCCGGCCTCGGGAGCTTCGGTCTGCGGCCCGGCATCAGGGGCATGCCTGCTCCTAGCGTTGGAGCCTCAGGAGGGATGTTGGATCCCAGAGCTCAAGGACTACCTGATGCAAGGGATTCTGCCGGAGAACGAGAAGGAGGCGGAGCGTGTGGCATGACAGGCCACGGCTTATTGCATCCAGGATGGAGAGCTGTACAGGAAGCGGCCAAATGACGTGTCCCTACGTTGCATTTCTAGGGAGCAAGGAAAGGAACTGCTGGCGGACATACACAGCGGAGACTGCGGGCACCACTCGTCGTCACGAACCCTCATCGGCAAGGCGTTCCGCAGCAGGTTCTACTGGCCCACAGCACTCAGCGACGCCGTTGAGCTGGTGAAGGCTTGCGAGGCCTGCCAGTTTCACGCTAAACAGATCCATCAGCCTGCGGGGGGGTCTGCAGACCATACCCCACTCCTGGCCGTTCGCAGTTTGGGGGTTGGGCATTCTGGGCCCGTTCCCTCGGGAGCCAAGGGGCTATCGCTACCTCTACGTCGCTGTGGACAAGTTCACCAAGTGGGCCGAGGTGGAAGCTGTCCGCACAATCCCGGCAGGCTCGGCAGTCAAGTTCATCAAGGGCCTCGTGAGCCGGTTTGGGGTGCCTAACCGCATCATCACTGACAACGGTTCGTAATTAACCAGTAATCTCTTCAAAACGTACTATGCTAACCTTGGAACGCAGATATGCTATGCTTCGGTAGCACACCCCCGGAGCAATGGCCAGGCTGAACGAGCCAACGCGGAGGTCCTGAGGGGCCTCAAGGCCAGGATCTTCAAGAAGAAGCTGGAGGCCTGTGGCAGGGGCTGGCACGACGAGCTCCAGTCCATGCTATGGTCAATCCGCACGACAGCGACCAAGCTGACTGGCGAGACCCCGTTCTTCCTCGTCTACGGAGCGGAGGCTGTTCTCCCTCACGAGGTCAGACGTCGCTCCGCACGGGTCCTGGCATTCGACGAGGCTCTGCAGGATGCCATGCGGGGGACGAATCTCGTGCTGGGGGAGGAACGCCGTCGGGAAGCCGCACTGCGAGCGGCAAGGTATCAACAGGCGCTACGACGATACCACAGTCACAACATCCGCCCCAGGACCCTTGAGGTAGGGGATCTCGTGCTCAGAAGGGTTCTCTCCAGGGAGGGGTTGCACAAGCTCTCTCCCATGTGGGAGGGCCCGTTCAAGGTTGTTCATGTTTCCAGGCCTGGCTCCGCGCGATTGGAGACTCCGAAGGGAGTACCCATCCAGAGCCCATGGAACATTCAACATCTCCGGAGGTTCTACCCCTAGGTAAAGCCGCTGCGTTTTGAAAAAGGGCCGGTGCCTATGAAGAAGGCGAATGCCTGTGAAGCCGCTGCGTTTTGGAAAAGGCCCAGTGCCTATGAAGAAGGCGAATGCCTGTGAAGCCGCTGCATTTTGGAAAAGGCCCGGTGCCTGTGAAGAAGGCGAATGCCTGTGAAGCCACTGCGTTTTGGAAAAGGCCCGGAGCCTGTGAAGAAGGCGAACGCCTGTGAAGCTGCCGCATTTCAAGAAAGGCCCGGTGCCTGTGAAGAAGGCTAATGCCTGTGAAGCTCGTCGCCCGTGACACTCTCACGTAATAACGAGTGGGGCTGTACACGCCCCGAAGTCTCTGGAGTGCCACCCTCGGGCCTCGGGGGCTCCCGCCCACGCCCAGTGGCAGCACTTAGCTCCGCACTGGTGAGAAGACGTCGAAGACTAGAATAGGCGCCGGACGCGGCTTTCCCATTTGCTTTCTGCAGTTGGCTTGTTTATTCCCGTTTGAAGTTTTTATTGGAGTTGCTGATGTTCTTGGCTTGTGGCTCTTTGTCTTTCTCGCTCGCTCACCTCGTTTTCTCTCGCGAAGTCTCGCGAGGGAGGATTGCGGGCGCCCTCGCGAGTGTTTTCTGCCCTGATCGTTTGGAGCTTCCTATCCGAGTCCTCTATGGGAGCACCCCTCCCAGTCCGTGCCCCACGGGCATCGCGACACGAGCGCAGGACCTGGGCCGATCGCCCCCACAGCTAAGACCATAAGTTACCCTACTGATCCTTGCAAGGCACGAAGCGCACGAGAAGGCCACGACCTCGGTAGGCGAGGACCGCGCCAAGCCCCACCGAGCTAAAATAGTTCCCGGACATGGGAGCGCGACGCGAGAACACGACGCCGAAATAGCGGAAACATCGCGATGGTTAAACAACAACAGTTCTAATACGCCCCCGCGGGGCCCTACATTACTTACTATTTTTGCGCAGGATAAGAAAGAAAACAAAACGGGCACGATTCGTCCTGCGCCAACCCACAATGAAGGCTGGAGCTGCTCTTGGGGCTCAAGCGGATCCCTCCTCTCGCTTCGTCGGGGCGCGACGGCGGGCTGACCCGCTACCTTCACCCAAGCGGGCGTGATGGCGAGGAGGCTGGTCGCGGCCACCGCTGGAGGAGCTGCTGCCTCAGAGGGGGTTGCCGAAGCTCGGCGAACCCTGAGCACCGCCGTCTGTACGCCAGTCGCCATCTTCATCCTGGTCAGAGCCAGGGCTGGGCAGGCGGCCGCGGTCGTCGTCTTCAGGGCAACACCCGGCACGGCGACCGTCTTCCCCGAACGCCCTCACGTAGAGGGTGGCGTCGCCACCAAACTTGAAGTATAGGGTGCACCACCGGCTCAGGCCACGCGCGCGGGCAAACGTTTGCCAGCCGCGTGTCAGAGCCCCGTTCCCAGAAAAGGAGACCTCCAGCGACGCCCAGGAGGCCCTGCTGCAGCATCCGTCTGCCTGGAGCCAGAAGCCGCACCGGGCGCTGGCCGGCAGTTCATCTACGAAGAAATGGGGGAGCTGGAGCCTGGTGCTGGATGGGTCTGCCGACCACACGACAAACTCCGGCAGCACCTTCGCAGAGTGAAAGCGTGGCCTAGGGGGGCGCACACCCACGGCGTGCCCCCCGTCGGCAACCTGGCGCTCACCACCGCACCGAGAAACGCCTCCATGGCCGTGGGAGGCCACCACGGGGACCGTGATATACTTGCGAGGGCGGCCTCGGCCGCGCTTGGCCAGGGGGGAGTCAGGCCCAGCCTGGGGGGCCTTTCCTTTCTCCGCGGCCGAGAATCTCTTTGGAGCCATGGGAGCGATGAGTAATCGAGAAGAAGGAAAGGAGCAGCAAGGAGGGACGAGCCGAAGGGGGTCGCCCAGCCCCGTACTTATAGCCGGAGGAGGCCAACCGCCATGCACCATGATCGCAAGTAATCATGACCGATTTCTCTGCATGCAGGGACTTATCAAGTCATGTGGTCGCCGAGGCGTCGTGGGGAAGCACAGTCGCAAACGTCCAATCAATCGCCACGCGGCGCCCAAGGCCGCAGGCTGTTAGGGCCCGCGGCGCTTCGTGCTTGCCCCTTAGCTTCTCTGCTAAGACAAGCCCGCGCGCGCCTTGGGCCCAAGGGCTACTGTCAGCATTCTGGGAACAGGGGTCCCCAGACTTGCCTGCTTGTGGCCTGCGGCGTGGCTCAAGCGAGGCCCCAGCACGGCCCGTCTTCATCAGCTCAAGCTCAAGACCCTCGCGAGGGGCCAAGCCTCGCGGGGCGGACGGCAGGAAGCTTCCTCAGAGGCAGCCTCATCAGACAGGCTCGCGAGGAGGCGGAGAGATCAAGGCAGGGGTACCTCGCGAGGAACCCGTGACGCAAGCCATGACGATCGAGACCAGGCGGGCGCCGGCCTGCGCAGTGTCCTTATTTCCCCTTTGGTGTAAATGGGGCAAGCACAGGCCAAGGCATCAGGAAAAGGTTACCATTCCGGTGCAACGAGACCAAGACCAGCCGGACGGCAGGATGGAGGTCAACGTGGAGCCCAAGACGGCGTCATCGCTAGTGCTTTTGGCAGCCGAAGACCACCTTTGGTCAGGATAACTTGTACTAGATGTTCCCCTTCAAAATGGCCAATTGTTGGCGCCCTTCCCGCTCATTATTTGGGGAGAGGCTGTAACACCCTCGATGCGACTATAGCTCCCACGTGTCGAGGCACGACTTAGAGACATAATCGCATTGAAGGCATATGTCGCAAGTTAGGCAATCTTCACAACATCCCATGTAATATGAATGATAAAAGGGGAGAACATAGTTGGCTTACACTCGCCACGTCACATCAGAGTACATAAATAACATCCATCATTCAAACACTCATGGCCCGACTACGGCGCCAAAAAAATAGAAAAGAACCCAACATGCGACAAGGCCCTGAATCGAACCCCAACTAGGCACCACTACTGATCATCAGGAAAAGACACGTAGTAACGCTGAGAGTCCTTGTCGAACTCCCACTTGAGCTCGTACTCGTCACCTAGAGCGGAATCACCTGGACCTGCATCTGGAGTTATAGTATCTGTGAGCCACAGGGACTCAGCAATCTCGCACCCTCGCGATCAAGACTATTTAAGCTTATAGGAAGGGTAAGGCAAATATATATGTGGAGCTGCAGCAAGCGACTAGCATATATGGTGGCTATCTTATTCGCAAAAGAGAGCGAGAAGAGGAGGCAAAGCACGAGCGAGAAACTAGAGAGCAACCTGCGCAAACATTACTCCATCACCGTGTCCACTTCCCGGACTCCGCCGAGAAGAGGCCATCACGGTAACACACTCAGTTGATTCATTTTAATTAATTAAGGTTCAAGTTATCTACAACTGGACATTAACAAATTCCCATCTGCCCATAACCGCAGGCACGACTTTCGAAAGTTCAATCCCTGCAGGGGAGTCCCAACTTAGCCCATGACAAGCTCTCACGGTCAACAAAGGAATAGACCTCCTCCCAAGACGTTCCCATCAGACTCGGTATCTCGGTAACTCAAGACACTTCGACAGGTTAAAACAAGACCAGCAACACCGCACGAATGTGCCGACAAATCCCGATAGGAGCTGCACATATCTCTTTCTCAGGGCACACTCAGATGAGCCAGACGTCGGGTAAGCCAGCCCAGAGTTGCCCCTGGTAGCCTCGGACATCGCTCAGTGGGACCAACACTCAGAGGAGCACTGGCCCCGGGGGGGGGGGGGTTAAAATAAGTTGACCCTTGAGTCTGCAGAACCCAAGGGAAAGAAAAGGCTAGGTGGCGAATGGTAAAACCAATGTTGGGCATTGTTGGAAAAGCTTTAATCAAGGCGAAAAATCAAGGGGTTCCCATTATAACCCAACCGCGTAAGGAACGCAAAATCCGGGAACATAACACTGATATGACGAAAACTAGGGCGGAAAGAGTGGAACAAAACACTAGGCGAGAGGCTGAGCCTTCCACCCTTTACCAAGTATATATATGCATTAAGATAACATAGCAATATAATGATATCCCAAAAAATAAGTAAATGTTCCAACAAGGAACGGCTCCAGTCTTCACCTGCAACTAGCAACGCTATAAGAGGGGCTGAGCAAAGTGGTAACATAGCCAATCAACGGTTTGCCAGGACAAGGTGGGTTAGAGGTTTGACCTGGCAATTGGGAGGCTGACAAGCAAAAGGTAGGCATCGTAGCATTGGCATAGCAAAAGAGCGAGCAAACTAGCATAGCAAAGATAGTAGTGATTTCGAGGGTATGATCATCTTGCCTGCATAGTTGTCAGAGTTGACTGGATCCTCAAGAGCAAACTCAACGGGCTCCTCATTAGCGAACTCGTCTCCCGGCTCTACCCAACAAGACAAACAAGCAACAAGGATACAATCAACCACGTGCAAGACCAAGCAATATGATGAAATGATGATATGCTATGCGGGATGCGATGTTGGATGCAAAATGCAAGATATGACAGGAAATGCATGAACCTGGCCTCAACTTGGAATTCCAAGGATGCCACTGGAAAGAGGGGATGAAATCGCTTGAAAACGATATAAAGAACGCCGGAATCGGAGTTACGATTTGGAAATGGCAAGCGTTTCAAAAATGACACCGGTCTGCGATTTACAGCAAGTAGGCATCTAAATGCAATGAGATGAACATGCTAAAGCACCCAAACATGACAAAAAAATGCATGGCAGGGATGCACACAAGATGCTTAACAAAATACTAGCACTGAGCCACGGCCAATTCATCCATTATGAGGTTCAAACAAGCATGGCAAAAATGCAAATGCAAACAGATTTCAGACTTAGTGAAATTAACACTTGTCTGAAATTTCAGATCACGAAGCCCTCTTCGGAGCAGCAAAACAACATGATACATGACCTGATTATGAAAAATAAGAACATGGCATGGAGCTAATCAACAAGATTAACAAAAGACCCAAAGGGACCTGGGGCCAAAAGGGTTCACAAAATATACTAACGGGCACACGAACATAGCTAAAACACAATCAGTTTTCAGAGTTAGTGAAAACTGAGACATGCTGAAATATAATTCACGAAGGCATGTAAACGAGCTCGATGCACTCACCACGGTACAAGTCATGGCAAGACAAGCATACATCCTTTAAGAAGGCACAAAATTCAAGCTATAAATGGCAAGAACAATGGCATAGCATGCACGGATCAACTACAACAACATCGGCAAAATCGCAAACGAGTTGACGATCTGCCCAGATTCACAACGAAGCCAAAGTAGAGCTCAATTGACTAAAGCTAGACTGATTCATAATTGCAAAAAAAGACATGGATGGATAGAGCATAACATTATTAACAAAACTCCTTTACTGATCATCCTCAAAAGAGGCACGGATCACTAGGAAACAAGCTGAACATATGGCATCATGAACTAAATAATCTCAGACTTAGTGAAAACTACTAAGTCCCTGAAAACAGATTTACCGGGTGCCTCACTTTGCAAGCTTGCACAAGTCACCACACGCATACTAAAAATGCACGGGTTGCACCTCTAGATAGATGACAAAATCCTTAACAAAACATATAAAGGACTCACAGGCATAGCATGCACACAATAATCATGGCAAAAATGACAAAAGTCTAAGATGAACTAGCAGATCTGACAATTAACTCACGAAGCCTCCTTCTAACAGCATTTTATGCATCAAGATGAGATCAAATGAAAATGATGCAATGAAATGAAATGATGTACTCGTCGAGGTGAACATTTTGATATACTATACGTCCAAATCGGAGCTACGGATGCGGAGATACGGCAGGTCAAAGTAGGCATAAAAATTAGGGTTCGGAGGGAAAAAGTCAGCCCCGATTGAAAATATCTCAGATCTGCACGGAAACCGAGGCATGGATGGATCCGAGCTCGCCGGAGCTGTCGCGGTCGCCGGAGTGAGGAGAGGAGGGGCCGGCCGGTGCGGAGAGCTCGCCGGAGTGGGGCGCCGGCGGCGAGGCGGCGCGGGCGCGGCGACCGAGGCGGCGGGGTGGTGCGGCGGTGGCCGGAGGCGGCGACCGCGGCGTGGGGCGGCGGCCGGCGAGAAGATCCGGCACAGGGGCGCCTAGGCGACGGCGGCGGCGCGTGGCGGCTCCGGGCGCCGGCGCCGGGAGAAGATGGCGGCGGGGCGACCGGACGCGGGCGGCGGGGCGATGGGCTCTCGGGGGCCCTGCGCGGGCCGAGCGGGCCGTGGCGGCGGCGGTGGCCGGCTGCCACGTGGCGCCTCGCGAGTGGCTGCGGGCGGCGGCGGGTGCAATCCGGACGTTGTCTGGCCTGGCGCGGACACGTCCGGCGGCGGCGGGATCTCTTTTTTAGGGTTTCGGAGAGAGGGAGAGATCCGAAAATGGAGGGGTCTATTTATAGACATAAGTGGAGCTAGGAGAGTCCAAATGAGGTGCGGTTTTCGGCCACGCGATCATGATCGAACGCTCTAGGACATGGAGCAGAGTTTGGTGGGTTTTGGGCCAAATTGGAGGGGTGTTGGGCTGCAACACACACGAGACCTTTTCGGTCCCTCGGTTAACCGTTGGAGTATCAAACGAAGTCCAAATGGTACGAAACTTGACAGATGGTCTACCGGTAGTAAACCAAGGCCGCTTGGCAAGTCTCGGTCCAATCCGGAAATGTTTAATCCCCACACACGAAAGAAAGCTAGAAATGACCACCGGAGGAGAACGAAGCGCCGGAATGCAAAACGGACAACGGGGAAAATGCTCGAATGCATGAGATGAACACGTATGCAAATGCAATGCACATGATGACATGATATGAGATGCATGAAAACGAAAACAACACATGGAGACAAAGACCCGAACCCGAGAAATAAATATAACTTAACGCCGGAAACGACAAGAGTTGGAGTACAAATTGGGAAAGTTACATCCGGGGTGTTACAGAGGCCCAGGGCCTCTATAAATAGAGCTAGCCACCATAGAAGGAGGGGACGGCTGGAAATCTGGTAGAACCATAGCAGAGAGAGAGGAAGAGGCGACTGAACTCACCCTAGCAGTTCATCGCACCAGCTCAAGAACACCTCTCGTGAGGCTGTTCTTCCCTTGTACTGTCCATCATCAGCCCCAAAGGCAATCCACCACATCACACACTGGAGTAGGGTATTACACCACAATGGTGGCCCGAACCAGTATAAACATCGTGTCCCCTGTGTTGTTCATCATTTTCATCTTAGTTCGCACGAGAGGATCGGACGTAGATCGGTAGGGGAGAGATCTCCGCGCGCACCCTAGTGTTCGAATCTCAAGGGTCTGCCGGAACCCGAAACCCGACACGCGCCGGCCATCTGGAGGTCAGGAGACATCTAGTCGATGTCGGTTAAGGCCTCGAATATGGCTTCATCATTTATAATGGGAGAAGAGTCAAGATTAGGGGCAAAGAGGTGCTTACGCCTGGCGGGAACAAGATTACTCACTTCATGAGTGGGAGGCTTAATTTTGTTGTTCTGATCATCATAACCCGGTGTGTAGTGCTTCAGATTCAGCTCTTCAGTAAGCTTGCACACCACAAGCCGCATCTCCCTCACGCATTTGTTAAAATCCTGTTCTTCAAAGGCTGACCTATCATCTTTCAACTCGGGGCATCCGATGGCTATCTCCTCTAGGTCAAGTTCTGTTGCCCATGCTTTGGCTCGACCTAGAGCGACGATAGCTCCAGCTCGGGCGGCTGACAATCGACACTGTTCAATTTGAGCCGGTGCTGTGGAGAACTGCTCTAGCATAGTCTTGATAAGTGTTGGAGGCTTTCTTCCACCTAATAGGGCAACAAGGTTGCGTAGAGTCCCAGTGTATGGCTTCTCAGTCAATGAGTACACTGCCTTTAACTTCAGCAACATACTTTCACCAAGGCTGACACTTCTGGAGCCTGTTTAGTGGAGGCATAAGAGTAGCCATGCGGGTTAAACGCTTTGCATTTTATAAGCCGCGATGCAAGTCAAATAAATACATAAACATAAGGAATTAGGCATGAATTTTACCAAAGATGGAAGACGTCATTTGAAAAATATCTTGCTTTAAGTCGGTTAATTCTTCAGTCACCGGCTTAAGCGTAACTTCAGCATCTTTGACTCTGTGCTGCAGGGCAGCTTTATCAACCTCCTAGGTGGTTCTTTCGGTGTCAAAACTTGCCCTAACCTTCTCAAACTCTTCTAATGAAGTCTTTAGCCATGACTCGGCCTTGGCAGTTTCAGCCTGTTGAAGTTCAATGTTCTTCAAATCACTTAGCTGTGACTCTTTCATGGTCAGCTCTTCCTGGAATATAGCATTGAAAAAATGGTTATTATACCATAGGCAACATTAATGACATATAGATATTTAAGTCCTAGAGCACATTGCAAGCAATATCCTTGGCACTTGGGGGCTAATGTAGGTCATTTTCAATTCTTAATGCAGACCCGACTTATCTTGTCAGATTAAGTCGGCCCTTGGGGGCTACAGGTTTGATTTTGTTAAAAGATTATTGGTGACCCGGCTTATCTTGTCAGATTAAGCCGGCCCTTTGGGGCTACATGTTTGATGTTGTTAAAGGTTATTGAAGATCAGGTTCATTCTTGTTAGGATAAACCGGCCCTTGGGCGCTATGTGTTTGAATTGATTAAAGGCTATTGAAGACCCGATTCATCCTTGTTCAAATAAACTGGCCCTTGGGGGCTACATCAGTATAAGCATATAAACAGGAGGAAAGGGGTATAGTTTGTGCCTCATATTTCTGACTCATCAGATTGACTAGGCCAGCCTCCGTGTCACGACATGTGTGCAGGCGGCTTAGGTACCCTATGTGCAGCTCGCCTGCACTAAAATCTGCATAGTTCTGTAGGTCCAACTTTAATTTGCCCTTATCTATAGCTAGCGGCTCTTCTTTAGCACTATGTTTGGCCAAAACAGTAGGATTCCCCGGCTCGGCATAGCCTATGTCAGTGATGAGGACATCGTCAGTGACCTTGTCAGAAGGAATTTCTTCAGTCAACCTGGCAGGGCTTAGCGATTTAGTAATTGGCGGGTGAGGGAGTCCTGGACTAGGGGGTACCCGGATGTCCGGGCTATGTGATATGGGCTGGACTGATGGGCCAAGAATATACAAGATCGAAGGCCTTCCCCTGTGTCCGGGTGGGACTCTCCTTTACGTGGATGGTGAGCTTGGCGTTTGGATGTGAAGATTCCTTTCTCTGTAAACCGACTCTGTACAACCCTAGGCCCCTCCGGTCTCTATATAAACCGGAGGGTTTAGTCCGTAGAGGCAAACATAATCATACATGCTAGACATCTAGGGTTTAGCTATTATGATCTCGAGGTAGATCAACTCTTGTAACCCCTATACTCATCAAAGTCAATCAAGCAGGAAGTAGGGTATTACCTCCATCAAGAGGGCCCGAACGTGTAAACATCGTGTCCCCGGCCTCGTGTTACCTTCGATCCTCAAACACACAGTTCGGGCCCCCTACCCGAGATCGGCCGGTTTTGACACCGACATTGGTGCTTTCATTGAGAGTTCCTATGTGCTGTCGACAGAAGGTTCGATGGCTCGTTCGATCATCCACAATGATGCCGTCTCTGGGAAGACTTTCCTCCCCAGCCAAATTTCCATATTTGGCAGCTTTGCACTCCGTGCCAACTCGACTGGCCACCTTGAGCAGATCGACAGCTACGCCCCTAGTCGTCGGATCGGTTTTGGAAATCTAAACTATGTCGCTGATATCCGAGGAGACTTGATCTTCGAAGGGTTCATGCCCTGACCGCCGCTCTGGCCTTAGATCTACAACAGACTACCAGGTCTGAAGACGGGAGTTTAGAGCCCGCTGGACTCAATGCACTTATGGAACTTGCTGCCGGATATCTGGAGGGGACTGCGTCATCGGCAAACCCGAAGACAAACCGGGCTCCGCTTGTCGCTAAAGTGCCGGACTCCCCCTCGGACTCCAGATCCAAATTCTTGAGGCCCGCATCAAGTGTGTGTGGCTAGGAGGCTCTTACCCCTGCCGCCCCCGCGGACTCTCGCTTCCCTGTCCAAACCTCGCTAATAAACGAGGCTCTGGACTTAATGCGATCCCTCACCATTAAAGAGGAATCGCTTCCGAATTACGCCCAGCCCGGACTAGGGGCTGAGAGCGGGGAATTTTACGTCCCACCCACCACCCACTTCATAGCCAGTGTCGAAGACTTAACCGACATGTTGGACTACACCTCCGAAGACATCGACGGCATGGACGACGATGCCAGAAATGAACAAGGCCAAGACCCTCCATTTACCGGATGTTGGGTGACCACTTCCACATACGACATGTACATGGTAGACACACCCAAAGAGGATGACGACGACGGCACGAAGGATTCGGTTGAGGACAAGCCTGCTGAGGCACCTCCAAAGCGTCGACGTTAGCGGCGCCACTCAAAATCGCGCCATGAAAAAGACAGCAATACCGACACCGAAGATAATAACACTCCGGAGAATGCCGAATACCCTGAAGCCCCTGTCGAGCCAACATCCGAACATGATGATTGGGAGGATGGGCAAGTTAACCATGACGATCCTGTCGGGAACGAGGAATCAGAGGATAGTAACTACCTACCGATCTCCGAAGAGGATGTGAGCCTTGACAACAAAGACTTCATCATGCAAGAGGAACCCCTCGAACAAGAGCGCTTTAAGCGCCAGCTAATCGCCACCGCTAGAATCCTAAAAAAGAAGCATCATCAACTCCAAGCCAATCAGGATACGCTCAATGACAGATGGACTGAAGTCCTGGCAGCCAAGGAATATGGCCTCGAGCACCCAAAGCAAGAGCTACCCGAAGCGCAAGCTGCTACCACAATTCGACGACGAGGCCCTTGAGCCAATACCGCCAAAGTATAAACCCACTGACGAACCTGACCGACCATCACGTGGACGGGACAGATCGACCACTTACGCCGAACACTAGCCCGCGCCACCCCGCCATTGAGGCAGGGAGGCAGCGACCCCAGGCTATACCTATGACCTATGCAAGGACCTGGACAATAGAGCTGGTCAGACAAGATCAATCTATGAGTCAAGGGGGGCGTGCTCCAACACGAGAGAACGGCCATCAGGCCTGGCGCGACAGGCACAACTCCACCCGGCCGAAAACCGCATTCAGATTTCATCCGAGCTGCGCCACGACATCGCCCGATACAGAGGCGCCACACACCCCTTGTGCTTCACCGATGAGGTGTTGGAACACTAGTTCCCTGAAGGGTTTAAACCCGTGAACATTGGATCATACGATGGTACTACAGATCCTGCAGTATGGATCGAAGATTTTCTTCTCCATATTCACATGGCCCGAGGTGGTGATCTCCATGCCATCAAGTACCTCCCGCTAAAATTAAAGGGACCAACATGGCACTGGTTAAACAGCCTCCCAAAAAACTCTATTGGCAGCTGGGAAGACTTGGAGGAGCCTTTAGAGACAACTTCCAGGGAATCTATGTTCAGCCTCCACACGCCGATGACCTTAGTCACATAGTCCAGCAACCCGGAGAATCAGCTCGGAAGCTATGGACCAGGTTCTTAATTAAAAAGAACCAAATTGTGGACTATCCGGATGCCGAAGCCCCCGCGGCCTTTAAACACAGCGTCCGAGACGAGTGGCTTGCCCGACACCTTGGCCAAGAAAAACTGAAGTCCATGGCAGCCCTTACCGCACTTATGACCAACTTTTGCACGGGAGAAGATAGCTGGCTAGCTCGCAGAAGCAATAGCACCAGCGACCCTTGCACCTCTGAAGCCAGGGATGGCAATGGCAAGCCACAACACAACAAACATAAGCGTCGAAGCAATAACAAAGATACCGAAGACACGACGGTCAATGCCGGATTCAATGGCTTTCAATCTGGTCAACGGAAGAAGCCATTCAAAGGAAACAAGGACGATCCATCTAGTTTGGATAGAATACTCGACCGGCCTTGCCAGATTCATGGCACCCTTGACAAGCCTGTCAACCATATCAACAGAAATTGTTGGGCCTTTAAATAGGCCGGTAAGTTAAACGCCAAACATAAGGGGAAGGGACTGCTCAGTGAGGACGATGATGAAGAGCCTCGCCCACCGAACACAAGGGGACAGAAGAAATCCCTCCCCTGAGGTAAAAACGGTGAATATGATATACGCTACGCATATCCCCAAAAGGGAGCGCAAGAGCGCACTAAGGGACGTTTATGCCATTGAGCCAGTCGCCCCAAAATTTAACCCTTGGTCAGCTTGCCCGATCACTTTTGATCGCAGAGACCATCCGACCAGTATCTGTCATGGGGTCTCGGCAACATTGGTCCTCTATCCAATTATCGATGGATTCCACCTCACGCGCGTCCTTATGGATGGCGGTAGCAGTCTTAACTTGCTTTACTAGGACACTGTCCGCAAAATGGGCACTGATCAGTCAAGAATCAACCCCACCAAAACCACCTTCAAAGGAGTGATACCCGGCATAGAGGCCTGCTGCACAGGATCCATAACGCTAGAAGTCGTCTTCGGCTCACCAGATAACTTTCGAAGTGAAGACTTGATCTTCGACATCGTCCCATTCCACGGTGGCTATCATGCACTGCTCGGACGAACATCCTTCACCCGTTTCTATGCAGTCCCGTACTATGCTTATCTAAAGCTAAAGATGCCTCAACCACGTGGCGTTATAACAGCCAATGGAAATACAGAGCGCTCCCTCCATACTGAGGAGCATACGGCGGCCCTCGCAGCCGAAGTACAGGGTGGCCTCATTAAGCCGAATACTACATCGGCAGTCAATCCCCTGGACACTGTCAAACGAGTCCGGTCTATAGAATGAAAGTCCGACTCGTCCAAAGCTAGATAGCAATCCGGCCTCCATCAAAACCCCAACTTGATAGCGGCATATGTACCGCGCGTACATAATTACACACTAAAAATACCATGGGCAAAGACAGAGGCCTACTGAAAATAAGGTCCACAGTACGGTTCAACCCTATCCGAACCCTCATATTCTTCCTTTCCTTCTTCTTATTTTTATTCTTCAGGTTGTTTACAACCCACATCACTCTTCGATGGTACCTAGGGTCCTTTTCCAGGGCCCTTACATACACTCGATTATCGATCCTCTCAAAGGACCATATACTACAGGAAAAAGCAGCGCATACATGCGGCAGAGTGTCCAAAAGATCTTCAAGATCATATTTTCAAATTTAGACTTGTATACAACTTTCCCTTGTTTTCGGCATGTAAAATGGCCCTGATGCTTATAGCATCCTCTGTAAAAATATGTTTTGACGTACCAATCATACTATAATGCAAACCGTTTTCGCCCAACCTTTTTCGGTATTGGCTTATTTCTTAATCCGTTTTCCCACTTTATATCCGAATTGGCATATCCACCTCGGTACGACTTAAATTGCTAGGGTCTCTATTTCAAACATGTTGGCGTTTTGGGAACGGGGGTCCCCAGACTTGCCTGCCTGCGGCCCATGGCGTGGCTCTGCAAGCGGGCCCGTATGACCCATATTCACCAACAAGCATTCAAGACCCTCGCGAGGGGCCAAGCCTCGCGAGGCGGCCGACACAAGACCTCCTCAGGAGCGGCCTCACCAGGCTGGCTCGCGAGGGGTGGAGAGATCAGGGCCAGACAAACCTCGCGAGGTTCCAGTGACGTGAGCCATGACGACTGAGGGAGTCCTGGATTAGGGGGTGTTCGGATAGCCGGACTATACCTTCAGCCGGACTCCTGGACTATGAAGATACAAGATTGAAGACTTCGTCCCGTGTCCGGATGGGACTTTCCTTAGCGTGGAAGGCAATCTTGGCGATGCAGATATTCAAGATTTCCTACCATTGTAACCGACTCTGTGTAACCCTAACCCTATCCGGTGCCTATATAAACCGGAGGGTTGTAGTCCGTAGGCAATCAACTCCATATACAACAATCATACCATAGGCTAGCTTCTAGGGTTTAGCCTCCTTGATCTCGTGGTAGATCTACTCTTGTACTACCCATATCATCAATATTAATCAAGCAGGACGTAGGGTTTTACCTCCATCAAGAGGGCCCGAACCTGGGTCAAACATCGTGTTCCCTTTCTCCTGTTACCATCCGGCCTAGACGCACAGTTTGGGACCCCCTACCCGAGATCCGCCGGTTTTGACACCGACATTGGTGCTTTCATTGAGAGTTCCTCTGTGTCGTCGCCTTTAGGCCCGATGGCTCCTTTGATCATCAACAACGATGCGGTCCAGGGTAAGACTTTGCTCCCCGGATAGATCTTCGTCTTCGGCGGCTTCGCTCTGCGGGCCGATTCGCTCGGCCACCTGGAGCAGATCGAAAGCTACGCCCCTGGCCATCAAGTCAGGTTTGGAAGCTTAAACTACATGGCTGACATCCGCGGAGACTTGATCTTCGACGGACTCGAGCCACGGCCAAGCGCGCCGCACTATCTCGAGAGGCATGATCTAGCTCTGCCCCCGGACAGTGTCCTGGAGGCCGCACACGCATCGGTTCCGACCCCTAACTTGGAGCCTATTGCGCCAATCGAGGATGAGCGGTTGGACGTCACCTCGGGGGCTGCGATCCCAAAAGTGATCGAGCCGAACGCTAGACCCGCACTCTGCACGACCCATGACTCCGAGGATCCGGACTCCTCCCCGGACTCCGAACCCCCAGCGCCCCTGCCAATCGAATCCGATTGGGCGCCGATAATGGAGTTCACCACCGCAGATATCTTTCAGCATTCGCCTTTTGGCGACATCATGAATTCTCTTAAGTCTCTCTCTTTATCAGGAGAGCCCTGGCCGGACTACGGTCAGCGAGGGTGGGATACGGACGATGAGGAAATTCAAAGCCCACCCACCACGCACTTTGTAGCCACGGTCGATGATCTAACCGACATGCTTGACTTTAGCTCCGAAGACATCAACGGCATGGACGACGATGTAGGAGATGAACAGGAACCAGCACCTATAGGGCGCTGGAAGGCCACCTCGTCATATGACATATATATGGTGGATACTCCAAAAGATGGAGATGGCGATGGAACTGTGGGGGATGACGCCCCCAAGAAACAGCCAAAGCGCCGGCGTCAGCGGCGCCGCTCTAAATCCCGCCAAAACAAAAACGGTGATTCCGGCACGGGAGATAATACTACCCTGGATAGCGCCGAAGAACACCCACCTCAGCAAGATTCGGCACAGGAAGATGGAGAAGCCAGCCCTCATGAGAGAGCGGTAGACCGAGAGGTCGAGGATGATAACTATACGCCTCCCTCCGAAGACGAGGCAAGCCTCAATGACGACGAATTCGTCATACCATCAGACCCCGCTGAACAAGAGCGTTTTAAACGCAGGCTTTTAGCCACGGCAAGCAGCCTCAAGAAAAAGCAGCAACAGCTTAGAGCTGCCCAAGATTTGCTAGCTGACAGATGGACTGAAGTCCTTGCGGCCGAAGAGTATGAACTCGAACGCCCCTCCAAGAGTTACCAGAAGCGCAGGCCGCTACCGCGATCAGAGGAGGAAGCACCTACATCACCAGCGCATGACATGGCAGACCGGCCACCTCGCGGCCGCGACAAAGAGGCCTCTCGGGCCTCCACCCAAGCCATGCCCCGACGCCGCTCAACTAAGGCACGGGAAAATGCGCCCGACCTGCGAGACATACTGGAGGATAAGGCAAGACAAACAAGATCGATCTACGGATCGTGTAGGCGCCCTACGACATGTGACAATGATCTTCACTCCGGATATAACAAATCCGGCCGGGCCGAACACAACAGACATAGCTCTTCCGAGCTGCGTCGTGATATAGCCCAGTACAGAGGCGCCGCACACCCGCTATGCTTCACGAATGAAGTAATGGATCATAAAATCCCAGAGGGTTTCAAACCCGTAAACATCGAATCATACGATGGCACAACAGATTCGGCGGTATGGATTGAGAATTATCTCCTTGACATCCACATGGCACGCGGCGATGATCTACACGCCATCAAATACCTCCCGCTCAAACTTAAAGGACCGGCCCGACATTGGCTTAACAGCTTGCCAGCAGACTCAATTAGTTCTTGGGAGGACCTGGAAGCCGCATTCCTCGACAACTTCCAGGGCACTTACGTGCGACCGCCGGATGCCGACGACTTAAGCCACATAATTCAGCAGCCAGAGGAATCGGCCAGACAATTCTGGACACGGTTCCTAACAAAGAAAAACCAGATAGTCGACTGTCCGGACGCAGAGGCCCTAGCAGCCTTCAAGCATAACATCCGCGATGAGTGGCTTGCCCGGCACTTGGGACAGGAAAAGCCGAAATCCATGGCAGCCCTCACGACACTCATGACCCGCTTTTGCGCGGGAGAAGACAGCTGGCTAGCTCGCAGTAACAACTTATCAATGAACCCTGGTAATTCGAATACCAAGGACAAAAGTGGCAGGACACGTCGGAATAAGCAAAAACGCCGCGTTAACAGCGACAGCAATGAAGACACGGCAATCAATGCCGGATTCAAAGGCTATAAATCCGGTCAGCGGAAAAAGCCAGTCAAAAAGAATACTTAGGGCCCGTCCAGTTTGGACCGAATACTCGATCGCTTGTGCCAGATACATGGCATCCCCGAAAGGCCAGCCAATCACACTAACAGGGATTGTTGGGTGTTCAAGAAGGCAGGCAAGTTAAGGGCCGAAAACAGAGACAAGGGGCTGCACAGCGACGACGAGGAGCCCAAGCCGCCGAACAACAATGGACAGAAGGGCTTTCCCCCACAAGTGCGGACGGTGAACATGATATACGCAACCCACATTCCCAAGCGGGAGCGGAAGCGTGCACTACGGGATGTATACGCGATGGAGCCAGTTGCCCCAAAGTTCAACCCATGGTCCTCCTGCCCGATCACTTTTGATCGAAGGGACCATCCCACTAGCATCCGTCATGGCGGCTTCGCCGCATTGGTTCTCGACCCAATCATCGACGGATTTCATCTCACAAGAGTCCTCATGGACGGCAGTAGTAGCCTGAACCTGCTTTATCAGGATACAGTGCGGAAAATGGGCATAGATCCCTCAAGGATTAAGCCCACAAGAACGACCTTTAAAGGCATTATACCAGGTGTAGAAGCCAACTGTACAGGCTCAGTAACACTTGACGTGGTCTTCGGACCCCCAGACAATTTCCGAAGCGAAGAGTTAATCTTCGATATAGTCCCGTTTCGCAGTGGCTATCACGCCCTGCTCGGACGAACCGCGTTCGCAAAGTTCAATGCGGTACCGCACTACGCATATCTCAAGCTCAAGATGCCAGGCCCTCGAGGAGTAATTACGGTCAACGGAAACACCGAACGCTCCCTCCGTACGGAGGAGCATACGGCGGCTCTCGCAGCGGAGGTACAAAGTAGCCTTCTCAGGCAATTCTCCAGTCCGGCCATTAAAAAGCCAGACACTGCCAAGCGCGCCCGGAGTAACCCACAGTAGGACCGCCTGGCACACTCTGAGCAAGCGTAGCAATGCGGCCCCAACCCCAGCTTTCGCGACATAGCGAAACTAGTACCTCGCGTACATAACTACGCCCTTGAAATACCATGGGCACAGTGGAAGGGACACAATAACGGCACGCCCAAAATACGGCTTAAAACGTACTAGGGGCTGCCGGATTCTTTTTTTAATTTTTTCTTACTTTCAGGACTCCATACTTCGGATGACCTGTTCGGCAATTTGACTGCCGCACAAATGATGCAAGATCCAGGGAGGCAGACAAGCCATGCCGCATTATGGAACTCCCAGGTGGTCTCTATTACGAGCGGTATACCTGTTTTAAATACAATTCCACGGCCTGCCCCTAGTCAGGACATACTGAATAGTCCAATATCTTTTGCTTACCGCACTATTTGTATCGTTCGGCTTTGATAAATGGCCTCTCTATAAACAATGCATAGCTTTTGTCTATTTTATGCATTACTCTCTTTTATATATGTTCATCAATGACATGATTGCACCCGTACACTATGGTATGGCAAGTACGCCAGGGGCCTCAGTACCCTTTAATATGGTGTGAGAAGTCCGTACACTTTCACAAGTGCGGCACCCCGAACTTATAGCACTATATGCATCGGCTCCGAATCATGATTTGGGTCAATAGTTGGGTTTGCCCGGCTCCTATGTTTTGGTGCCTTACATTCCGCTATATCGGCTAAGGTAGCACTAGGAGAACCACTGCGATTGTGCCCCGGTTGAGCTAGGTTAAGCACCTCAGTGGAGAAAGCTAAAACTGACTGTCATGATGAGGCGAGAGACGGGTCGCTGTTCGAGAGGTTTTTCGAGTCCCTAAAGACTTATGCCGCTTCGAACGAGGAGCCGGATTTGTCCGGCCAAGGCGTGGATAGCGCCCCGAACTCGGTCTTCCGAACTAGGGGCTTCACCGTAATTTAAAATTATAAAGTTCTATGGCTAAGTGAGAGTGTTCAAGAATTATAGTCCGATTGCCTGGTTCGTTGTGCTGAGCGCCTCCCTCGAAGGACCCAACTATGGGAAAAAGAGCGCTCAGGTTTATCCCGAACACCCTAGCACTAGTGGCATGGGGGCAGAAGCCGACGACTGGCCATCTCTCAATTTTTTGATAAACGGACGCACAGAAAATAATATTTTAAATTCAACAAGCATTGCTTAAGCGCCTATGAACAAGTTTTCAGCGCACGGGATAAAAACGAGCGAGTTTATTCAAAAATTACATCCTTGGTACATTCATCCGCCACAAGGCGGGCACCCGCAAGAACATCCTTGTAATAGTTCTCGGGCTTGTGATGCTCCTTCCCCGGCAGCGGCCCGTCCTTCACAAGGTTCTCACCGTCCAGCTTACCCCAGTGCACCTTTGCACGTGCAAGGGCCCGACGAGCACCTTCGATGCAGACAGAGCGCTTGATGATCTCGAGCGTTGGACAGGCCTCCACCAGCCGCCGCACCAGCCCGAAGTAGCTCCCAGGCAAGGCCTCTCCGGGCCACAGCCGAACTACGAAGCCCTTCATGGCCTGTTCGGCCGCCTTGTGGAGCTCGACCAGCTGTTTCAGCTGGTCGCTCAAGGGCACAGGGTGTCCGGCCTCAGCATACTGAGACCAGAACACCTTCTCCGTCGAGCTGCCCTCTTCAGCTCGGTAGAATGCGGCAGCGTCGGATACGCTGCGGGGAAGATCTGCGAATGCCCCTGGAGAACTCCGGATTTGGGTAAGTAACAAGTAGTTCACTTTTATATTTCTGCTTTGCATAAAGAATGCCTTACCCGCTGCTATCTTCTTCATCTCCTCCAACTCTTGGAGGGCCTTTTGGGCTTCGGCCTTGGCAGACTTGGCAGTCTCAAGGGCCGCCGCGAGCTCGGACGCTTGGGTCTTTGACTCAAGCTCCAAACTCTCATGTTTTTTCATGAGAGCCTGAAGCTCTTGCTGCACCTCACCGACCTGAGCTCCAAGTTTCTCCCGCTCGGTGCGCTCCGCGGCCGTTTTCTTTTCGGCCTCGGACAGCGCCTGCTTGAGGGTCGCCACCTCAGTCGTGGCCCCTATAATAAGCAGTGCAATCCTGTTATTTTTTGCAATCAAGCCTCTCTATAGGCAATTTTTCTGTAAGGTATTTCCTACCTTCTTTTTCCTCGAGCTGCCGCTTGGCAAGGCCGAGCTCTTGCTCGGTCCGCTTGAGGTCCTGTTTCAGGACACCCACCTCCGCAGTCAGTGCGGCGGTGGATAGCAGCGAAGCCTGCATACGCATATTGACTCTTTTTGTTAGACTCCTGTGAAATTTAATCGATCCTCTATTCGGCTTTTCTTTCCAAACGCCAAACAGAGCATCAGGGGCTACTGTCCATGCGGTTATATTTTTACATATTTTTACTTACCTCAAAGCCTGTTAGGAGGCTAGCGCAAGCTTCACTCAGTCCGCTCTTGGCGGACTGAACCTTCTGGATCACCATACTCATAATAGTACAGTGCTCCTCGTCAATGGAGGCGCCGTCAAGCACCTCGAGCAGATTGTCTGGCACCTCCGGTTGGACGGAGGCCGCCGGCTCAGAAGGCTTGCTCCTCTTGGAAGGAGTTCGCCTACCGCGGTCCGGAACTGTTGAAGATTCCGGCGTGGTGTCCGACACAAAGCCGGACTTGGAGCCCTGGGGGGTCTTGTCCCCTTTACTCCTGGGGTCCGGGAGGTCGCCTTGCAGCTCCTCTAGGACCACCTCCTCCTGCCCCAGAGCTCGTTGCGACGCCACTTCGGCGTCGTCCGCAGTGCAGGGGGAGACAGCGGGCGGAACTGAGTTCACGTCCGATGAATCCAGGGAGGCGCTCGATGACTCGTTGAGTTCGCCCCGGGGCGGGCTG
This sequence comes from Triticum urartu, assembly GCF_003073215.2. Taxonomy (NCBI): domain Eukaryota; kingdom Viridiplantae; phylum Streptophyta; class Magnoliopsida; order Poales; family Poaceae; genus Triticum; species Triticum urartu. The sequence goes on from NC_053022.1 coordinate 326,968,996, forward strand.
CATAATTACGCTCGACATTAGGGAAAGCTGTGCAACAAAGGAACATCATGAGTTATTCTGATATCCGAACTTACGATTTCGCCGGACGCTTGGCCCTGTTTGGCCACTCCTCTTTGCCCTCTTCGGTGTTGGGGGCGTAGTCCGGTGGAGGGGTCTTCCTTTTCCTAGACCCCTCGGCCTCCCCCGTTGGGGCGGCCTTCCTCTTCTCTCCTCCCTCCGCTGGGGGGGGGAGAGTTTTCTTCTTCCTCCTTGTTTTCACGGGAGGAGGGCGTCTCGGACTCGTCAGATGACAAGTCCGACACCACCACATTACGGGCACTCTTTCGAGTCCCGGTGGCCTTCTTCTTCTTGGCCTTCTTCTCCGGCACCACATAAGGCGCCGGAACCAGCAGCTTCACTAGGAGAGCAGGGGCTGGGTCTTTGGGAAAAGGAGCCGGACAGTTAATCGATCCGGACTTCACCTGCCAAGCCTGTCAAAGTTGAGGGAGTTTAGATCCCGCATAGAGTCAAACTATGAAAAAACTTAACATCCTGTAAAAGGTGAAAATAGCTTACCTCGCTAGTGTGACGCTGCGAGCTGTATCCGCGGTCCTCGGAAGCGGATGTGGGAGCCTCGGCGCCTTTGGTTAGCACCTTCCAGACGTCTTCATACGTCGTGTCGAAGAGCCTGTTAAGGGTTTGGTGCTGCGCGGGGTCAAATTCCCACAGATTAAAGTCCCGTTGTTGACACGGGAGGATCCGGCGGACGAGCATAACCTGGACTACATTGACGAGCTTGATCGGCTTGCTTACCAGGGACTGGATGCATGTCTGCAGTCCGGTCACCTCTTTTTCGTCGCCCCACGACAGGCCCGTCTCTTTTCAGGACATAAGCCGCGTGGGGGGTCCGGATCGGAACTCGGGGGTTGCGATCCATTTCGGATCGTGCGGCTCGGTGATGTAAAACCACCACGATTGCCACCCCTTCAGGGTCTCCACGAAGGAGCCCTCGAGCCATAGGATGTTGGCCATCTTGCCCGCCATGGCGCCTCCGCACTCCGCCTGGCTACTGCGCACCACCTTGGGCTTTCCGTTGAAGGTCTTGAGCCAGAGGCCGAAATGGGGGCAAATGCGGAGGAAAGCCTCGCACACGACGATAAATGCCGAGATGTTGAGGATGAAGTTTGGGGCCAGATCGTGGAAATCCAGGCCGTAGTAGAACATGAGCCCTCGGACAAATGGGTGGAGTGGAAAACCCAGTCCGCGGAGGAAGTGGGGGAGAAATACTACCCTCTCATGGGGCCTTGGGGTGGGGAGAAGCTGCCCCTCCTCGGGAAGCCGGTGCGCGATGTCTTTGGACAAGTATCCGGCCTTCCTTAGCTTTTTGAGATGGCCCTCCGTGACGGAGGAGACCATCCACTTGCCTCCCGCTCCGGACATTGCGGGAGAAGGTTGAGGTGGGAAGTGCGGGCTTGGGCGCTAGAGCTCGAGTGCGCAAGAGATGGATAGGCAAAGGAGGAAGAAGGCGTAGGTAAAAAGGTGGATCCTTATCCCCTTATATGGGCGGACGCGGTTGTGCGTCCCCACCAGCCTAGTAAAACTCGCTTGTCTCCCAAGCGCCGTGACAAATGGCGCGGTTGGGTTACCCACGTACGTATTGATGAGAATCCCGTAAAAGGGGTACACGATCTCTGCTTTGACAAGACGTGCCAAGGAAACCGCCTCGCAAAACATGCTGAGGTGGAAAAGTAAAAACGATTCGAGTAAAGGACTTGGCCGTAGTGTGATGAAGCACTGCGGAATACGTCAGCAGATTTGATTTGTGTTTATATCATTCTCTCTATGGCAATATGTGGAAGCTTATTTTGCAGAGCCGGACACTACTCTTGGTGTTTACAATCTTCTATGAAGGACTTGGAGGAGGAACCCGCCTTGCAATGCCGAAGACAATTTGCGTGCCGGACTCGTCGTCATTGAAGCCTGGTTCAGGGGCTACTGAGGGAGTCCTGGATTAGGGGGTGTACGGATAGCCGGACTATACCTTCAGCCGGACTCCTGGACTATGAAGATACACGATTGAAGACTTCGTCCCGTGTCCGGATGGGACTTTCCTTGGCATGGAAGGAAAGCTTGGCGATGCGGATATTCAAGATCTCCTACCATTGTAACCGACTCTGTGTAACCCTAACCCTATCTGGTGTCTATGTAAACCGGAGGGTTGTAGTCCGTAGGCAATCAACTCCATATACAACAATCATACCATAGGCTAGCTTCTACGGTTTAGCCTCCTTGATCTCATGGTAGATCTACTCTTGTACTACCCATATCATCAATATTAATCAAGTAGGACGTAGGGTTTTACCTCCATCAAGAGGGCCCGAACCTGGGTAAAACATCATGTTCCCTGCCTCCTGTTACCATCCGGCCTAGACGCATAGTTCGGGACCCCTTACCCGAGATCCGCCGGTTTTGACACCGACACCGACCAAGGCCAGGCGGGTGCCAGGCGAGCGCCAGCGCGCACAGTGTCCTTGTTTCCACTTTGGTGCTAAGGAGGCAAGCGCAGGCGAGGAGTTCCGAGGCATCATACAAAGGTTTCCATATCGGTGCAATGAGACCAAGACCAGTAGGACGGCAGGACGGAGGTCACCGTGGAGCCCAAGGGGGCGTCACCACCAGAGCCTTTGGTAGGCGAAGACTACTTTGTCAGGATAAGCTGTACTAGCTGTCCCCTTTCAAATTGGCCATTGTTGGCTCCCTTCCCGCTCAATATTTGGGGAGAGCACTAGGGCCTCTATAAATAGGACTAGCCACCACCATAGCTAGAGGATCGACCTCATCTTGGATCGGAGCCATTCCATCCTTAGCCTCACACCCACCAAGCACAAGAACACCTCACCTCAGGAGGCTGTTCTTCCCCTTGTACTGTTCATCATTAGCCCAAGAGGCAATCCACCACACCACACCGGAGTAGGGTATTACACCACAACGGTGGCCCAAACTAGTATAAATCTTGTGCCCTTGTGTTGCGAGTTCGTCAAGTTAGCCTTACAGATTGTGGTGAGATTGAGGGCGTGAGTTGGTAGGGAGAGATCTATGTGCACACCCCAGTGTTCGAACCTTAAGGGTTTTGCCAGAACCCAAGATCTGACATTTGGCGCGCTAGGTAGGGGTGCGCCTAAGCCTTCTTCTTCGTCGACCCATGCTTCGTCACTCCACCAAGGTCATGGCTGACGCTTGCCGAGCTCGCGCTGAGCGCCGGGCCGCCCTCGCCAGCCACGTTGCTCAGACGGCTCCCGTCGGCGGGCCTCCCCGTCGTTCTCCGTCACCCTCCGCCAACGCCGTCACTGGTCCGGTTGCAAACGAGTAGCAAGCCTCTTTGCTGCATCCCTCCGTGCGCCGAGACGGCCACACCGCCACCCCGTCACTGACTCCGGCCGGCTCGTCATCTCACGCTCGCCGCGCCACCACGGATGCGCATGCCACGCTGTTCATGGCACACGAGCTCCTGCGCTACCGACCGCTCGACGATCTCTACGAGGACTGGCTGGACCACATCACCAAGCTCGTCAGCACCGCGGGAGGCTCTCCTGCATCGTCCCTCTCGCTGCCTCTCCCTCCGCCAGCTGCGGGCGACGTGGCTCACGGAGCACCTCCGCCCCCTCCACAACAAGATGGCACCCTTGTGCTGAGGCATGCGGATCAGGGAGCACCTCAGCCTCCCCTGCGCCAGGGCGGCGTCCTCGCTCCAAGATGCGCGGTCCAGCGGCGCGACCCACAACGCCGCGTGCCAGCGCACGAGGAAAGAAGCTGCCAAGAGATTCCCCGTCCCCAAGGAAGTGCTCCACCACTCCCAGCTTCGCTGCGCCAGGATTGCTTGCTGCGACAGGGCCATGTGCCGCGTGCCGTGGCACCACGACCAGGCTCCACCTCCAAGGCGGGCCCCGGTGACCACGGCCGGTTGTCACGCCTTTACCCCCAAGCTGCGTAGCGTCGCCTGGCCAGGCAAGTTCAAGCCAGACCTGCCTCCGCGCTACGACGGCACCCCCGACCCCGCAGAGTTCTTGTAGCTCTACGAGCTGAGCATCGAGGCGGCCAACGGCGATGAGAAAGTCATGGCGAACTAGTTCCCCATGGCTCTGAAGGATGGTGCCCGCTCCTGGCTCCTGAACCTGCCTCCTGGCTCCATCTCTTCCTGGGACGAGATGCGCGACCGTTTCGTCACCAACTTCCAGGGTACTCGCGACCACCCCCCGGCCGTGGGTGACCTGCGCCGCGTCAAGCAACAACCAGGGGAGACCCTCCAAAAGTACATCCAGCGCTTCAATAACGTTCATCTCAAGATCCCCAAGGTGACGGATGAGGCCATCATCTCTGCATTCTCCGATGGAGTGCGTGACATCAAGATGAAGGAGGAGCTCGCCATCCACGAGGAGCTGTGCACATCCCTGGAGTTGTTCAACCTGGCGACCAAGTGAGCAAGGGCTGAGGAAGGGCGCCTTTTCCTTCTCGAGCTCCCGGCTGCCGACCCGGAGGAGAAGAAAGCCAAGGCCAAGGAGGTGAAGCACAAGGGAGCGGCCGTACTCGCAGCGGAGCCAGACATGAAGCGCGACAGGGACCAACCTGAGTCATCCAAGGGCAGCCGGCCGTTCTGCGCCTTCCACAACGTACACAACCACAAAACCAACAATTGCCAAGAGCTCAGAGCCATGCGCGACGGACGCTTCGGTCGACGCCCCGAGCACAACGACCGAGGCTACGATCGAGAAGGAGGACGCGACAGAGGACGCTGGGACGAGCAGGGCCCACACCAGGAGTGGCGCGACTGGCCTTGTGAGAACAGCTGGTAGGATCAGCCTCGCTAAGGTGCCTGGAGGGATCAGCCTCGCGAGGACCGTCCTCAGGGCAATGCTGGGCTTCCTCCACTGCCGCCACCAAGAAGGAACGACGACCATCACCAAGACGAGGGGCTGGGGGCTTCCAGGAGCCGCGTGCTATCGCTTGCATCTTGGGAGGAGCTCAAGCCCCAGGCTCCCAGCGTATCTTCAAGCAGTTTGCTCGCGAGGTGAACGCAGTTCTTCCCAAGCTCGAGACTACACGCCCTCTCAGGTGGTGAAAGTGCGCTATTACCTTCAGCTCAGCAGACCAGCTCAAGTGCGCGTCCACCGCCGGCGCTCTCCCAATGCTTTGTTCACCCATCATTAGCAACGTGCAAGTCACAAAGACCCTCATCAACGGTGGCGCAGGGCTCAATGTCCTGTCCGTCGAGACATTCGACAACCTTCAAGTGCCATACGATCAGGTTTAGCCCACTAAGCCCTTCTCGGGCGTGACTGACGGCTCCACCACGCCGATAGGTCAGGTCCGCCTCCCAGTCACCTTTGGAGAACGCAACAACTACCGCACTGAGCTCATTAACTTCGACGTCGCCCACATTCATCTGCCATACAATGCCATCCTCGGGTATCCAGCCCTGGCCAAGTTCATGGCAGTGATGCACCATGGCTAAAACGTCCTCAAGATGCCAGGGAGCGGCGGGATCATCACAGTCCCCTGCGAAGAAAGAGATGCGGTGTGCTCCCTCGAGCGCGCCTTCCAAGAAGCATTAATCGAAGACCCCGACAACAATGCAGCTCAGTATCCTCCTGAGGTCATCCCTGAGGGAGTCCTGGATTAAGGGGTCCTCGGGCGTCCGGCCTGTTATCCATGGGCCGGACTGATGGGCTGTGAAGACATGAAGGCCGAAGACCGTACCCGTGTCTGGATTGGATTCTACTTGGCGTGGAGGGCAAGCTTGGCGACCGACTATGAAGATTCCTTCTTATGTAACCGACTCTATGTAACCCTAGATTCCTCCCTCTCAGTGTCTATATAAACCGGAGAGGTTAGTCCGGAAAGGATATATTCATTACCATAGTCATATAGGTTAGACTTCTAGGGTTTAGCCATTACGATCTCATGGTAGATCAACTCTTGTAACACTCATATTCATCAAGATCAATCAAGCAGCACGTAGAGTATTACCTCCATAGAGAGGGCCCGAACCTGGGTAAACATCGTGTCCCCCGTATCCTATTACCATCGATCCTAGACACACAGTTCGGGACCCCCTACCCGAGATCCGCCGATTTTGACACCGACATTGGTGTTTTCATTGAGAGTTCCACTGTGCTGTCAACGAGAGGTTCGATGGCCCCTCTGATTGTCTATAGTGACGTTGTGCAAGGAGAAACCTTCCTCCCCGGACATATTTTCGTATTCGGCAGCTTCATACTATGGGCCAACTCGCTTGGTCATCGGGAACAAATTGATAGCTACACTCCTGGCCATCAAGTCGGATTTGGAAGCTTGAACTATGTCGCAGATATCCGTGGAGACTTGATCTTCAATGGATTTGAGACCGCAACGATCGCTCTCCCTCGCCCCGATGAACATGACTCAAATCTGTCATCGGACCAGATTCAGGAGATGGCTCCTGTTGCTGCAATGGCCTTAGAACTAGAGCAGATCGTGCCATTCGAGGCCACAGAGTCCGCGGCATTAGAGCCACATGCAAACTCGACGCCTTGCAATATTTGCGCCAACGGAACTCCGGACTCGTCTCCGGCTGTAAGTTCCAGACCATGTACGCTTGCGGACACCGAGCTAGATTGGTTATCGATCTCCGAATTCAGTGCCGTAGACATTTTTCAGCACTCACCATTGGGAGATGTGCTAAACTCTTCAAAGAACCTATCATTCACGGGAGACTCGTAGCCGAACTATGTCCGGCTCGAACTAGGGGCTGACGACAGAGAATTTCGCTTCCCACCCGCCACCCACTTCATAGCCACTATCGAGGACTTAACCAACATGCCCGCTCCTGGCTCCACAGACATTGAAGGTATAGATGCCGATGCCGGTAGGGAGCAAGGCCAAGACCCGCCAGTCATCAGGCGCGAGACGGCCACCCCTTCACATGATGTGTACATGATCGATACACTTAAAAAGCCTCGTGGCAAAGACAAGGGAGATCCAGTTAAAACTCTTGAGTCACAGTCTAAGTTTCGGCGCCCCAAATGCCGCCCCAAGTCACGCCGCAGCAACAATGGCACTGGAGAAAATCGTACTCTAGACGGTGCCGAAAGCAATGAAGACCCTGTGGGAGCAACATCCGAGCTGGAGGAATAGGAAAACAGGGAAGCCAGCCCCGATGAACAGGCCCTGCCCAGCGACGGTTCGGAGGACGACAACTACCTTCCTCTATCCGAAGATGAGGTAAGCCTCGGCGACGAAGACTTCATCGTACCTGAAGAGCCCCTTGAACAGGAGTGCTTCAAGCACAGGCTGATAGCTACGGCAAGGAGCCTGAAAAAGAAGCAGCAATAGCTTCAAGCTGACCAAGACCTACTCAACGACAGATGGACCGAAGTCCTGGTCACCGAAGAATACGGCCTTAGTAGCCTAGCCAAGGGCTACCAAAGCACAAATTGCTATACCATTCCGATGACGGGGCATTGGAGCCCATACCATCGTCACACAATGCGGCAGGTCATCAGAAACTCTGTCGAACACCAGATAGCCCCACCTCACCGTAAAGGCAGGAACAACACAGGTCACAATTACCCAGACGACCTACAGAAAGACTTGGACAATAGAGCAGTACATGCAGGACCGATCTATGGATCGCAAAAGCATGCTTCGACACACGATGACGGCTACCTATTCGGACGTGTCAAACCTCGCCACGCCCGAGCCGAAAACCGCAAAGGGACTCCTTCGGAGTTACGTCACAGTGTTGCCCAACATTGAGGCGCTGCACACCCGCTTTGCTTCACTGATGAAGTAATGGATCATGAATTCTCCAAAGGATTCAAACCCGTCTATATTGAATCATACGACGGGGCAACCGATCCCGTGGTGTGGATAGAAGATCTCATCCTCCACATCCATATGGCCCGTGGGGACGACCTCCACGCCATTAAATACCTCCCACAAAACTAAAAGGGCCAGCTCGGTACTGGTTAAACAACCTGCCTAAAAATTCCGTAGGCAGCTGGGAAGACTTGGAAGAGGCCTTCCTCGACAACTTCCGAGGAACATATGTCCGGCCACCGGATGCCGATGACCTAAGTCAAATTGTTCAACAGCCTGGAGAATCAGCCAGGGAGCTCTAGACTCGGTTCTTAGTCAAAAAGAACCAAATCGTCGACTATCCGGACGCGGAAGCCCTTGCGGTTTTCAGACACGGCATCTGGGTCGAATGGCTTGCACGCCACCTCGGCCAAGAAGGACCTAAATCCATGACATCCCTCACTACTCTAATGACCCGCTTTTGCGCGGGAGAAGACAGCTGGCTCGCTCGTAGAAGCAATAGCGCCAGCAACTAGGGCACCTCCGAAATCTGAGACGGCAACGGCAAGCCACGAGGAAGCAAAAACAACAGTCGCAATGACAATGAAAGATCAGGCGACATGGCGGTCAACACCGGATTCAGCAACCCCAAGCCCCGTCAGCGGAAGAAGCCATTCAAGGCGAATAGAGACGAACCATCCAACCTGGATAGGATATTGGGCCGACCATGCCAGATTCATGGCCACCCCGATAAACCAGCTAATCATACCAACAGAAACTGCTGGGTCCTTAAACAGGCCGGCAAGCTCAACGCCGAACATAGGGGGAGGAGGCCGCCAAGCGACAGGGATGATGGAAAGGTTCACCAACGAAACACCAAGGGTCATAAGCAACCTCCACCCGAGGATCATCTACTCCTAGAACAGAAATAGCAACCCGGCTTCCACTGCCCACTCCACACACCTACAAAATTTGTACCGCGCATACATCATTACGCACTCAAGATACCATGGGCATTGGCGGAAGCACAATACGGACAAGCCTGCAAGCACTCCAGTAACTTTCTTTTATTACTTATTTTTATTCTCTTCCTTCGCTATCCTTTAAAAACATGTGACGAATAGGATAAACATCTGAAAATGACTCTATCGGAGTTCAAATCCGTACACTCACCCAAGGGGCTACTTCCATCAAGGATTCTCCCCACCGAGGACTAGCGGCGCAGACGTGCGACAGGAGGTCCAAAATAACTTTTTGTAGACCGCACTCCCTATTTCTTGAGCCTATACTATGCCTGTTCCTCCCCCTCCAACCCCGAGCATGTCAAATAGCCGGGCGGATGGCTTATATATATACATATATATATCATAAGTAATCATTGGCATATCGCTCAGTTACCAGTAAACAATATCCGAACCAATCATCCGTATTTTTTTCCCGACAAATATGGCTCCTATGGTTATTTCACAGAAATACCTTGGCATAACCTGCCAGGGGCTCGATGTGGAAACAAATAAGTTGCCAGTAAAAGTCCGAACAACTCTATAGCATACTTCGGCATCGCAAGTTTGGCCTTATATGCATCAGCTCCGAATCAATGTCTTGGGTCAATAGTTGTGTTGCCCGGCTCCTGTGCTTGCTACCCTACGTTCTGCTCTATCGGCTAGGGTAGTAAAGGGAGAACTACTACGATTGTGCCCTGGTCTAAACCGGACGAGCACCTCAGTAGAGAAAGTCGAAAACTGACTGTCATGACGCGGCGTGAGCTGGTCAACCACTTGACGACTTATTGGAATCTTTACCGATTCTCCGTGTCACACGAGGGATCTTTTTCAGATCAAATATGTAAGGCACCATACGCCGCATACATACCAGGGGCTATGTCGTAGCCCCACCATAAAACTTTTATGGCTAAGTGAAAGTGTTAACGCCTTATAGTCCGATTGCCTGGTTCGCCGCATTATCACCTCCTTCATGGACCAAGACGTTGGATAAAGAGTGATTAAATGCTTTTCTGAACACCCCCGTACTTCCTACGAGGGGGCTGAAGCTGACGACCGGAAAACTTTTAGATTATATCAAAACGGCCACACAGGAGGAATTCAAGCTTTCAAGCAAAACATAAATATATTAACTATAAAATTGTCTTTTACAATTTTCCTACACCTCACTCGAACATTATGTCTTTTGAGCACTGACCCTCTATAAAGCGGGTGGCCTCTAGGACGTCTTCAAAATAATGTTCCGGTTCCGGAAGGTTCTTGCCTTTGGGTGGACCCTTCGTCGCAACATCAATGGCCTTCATATTCCCCCAGAACGTCTTGACTCGGGCAAAAGCCATCAGTGCACCCTCAATGCATGTTGACCGCTTCACAGTGTCGATACGCGGCACCGCGTCAACAAGCCTTTGCACCAAACCGACATAGCTATTCGGAATAGGCGTGGTTGGCCACAACCGGATTACGACGTCCTTCATGGCAGCGCCGGATATCGTATGAAGTTCGGCCCATTGGGACATCTGTTCATTGAGCAAAAAAGGGCGCTTTGATGCGCCAAACTGCGACGAAAAAAGCTTCTCCATTGCGTGTCCATCTCGTGCTTGGTAATACTGTGCCGCATCGGCAGAACTCTTCGGCAAGTCCAAGAACTCATCCGGAGAACTCCATACTTGGTTAAGCTGGGCATAGTTTAGACCACCGAACTTAGTTTGCAGCAGAAAGGGCTTTCCAGCCACAATCTCCCTCGCCTGCCGAACCTCCTCACGGGCTGCTCTGCATTCTGACCGTGCTTCTCTCGCCTCTTGTAAGGCCTTGTCCAGATCAGCCATTAAGGCTTTACTCTCCTTCTCCAGAAATTCGCAGTGGCCGGTAGCATTCTCCAGTTCGAGCATCATCATGGATATCTTCTCCTCATCTTGGCGCCGCGCAGCTTGTTCGGCTTTTAATTCAGCCGATGCCTTTTCAGCGGCAGCATTGCTACGCCGGGCCTGCTCCTTGGCCCGGGCCAGCTCCGCTCGAAGAACTTCAACGGCGGCAGCACCATCTACAGCCAAATCTCAGCATCATGCTTATACCACAACAATGTATGAGGATTGTCCCGAATACATACCTTGCGATTCATCCAGACGCATATTGATTAAAGCAAGATCATCCCCTGCCACATCAAGCTTATGCTGCAAATCGGCAATTTCCATAGTCCGGGAAGCGGCCAAGGGGGAAGCAGCATGTGTTCAAAGTTGATCAGGTTAGTCCTCAAACGATCCTTTTCGATCCTCCATTTTGCTTCCTAGTGGAAGCCAACCCGAGTCTCAGGGGCTACTACCTATACACAGGGGCATATTTTCAAATGAAGCATAGCCGAAAACACTATGTCACAAACCTCAAATCCCTTCAGTAGACTCATGAAGGCTTCATTTAATCCGCTCTTCGCGGATGAAATCTTCTCAATCACTATACCCATCAAGGTATGCTGTTCCCCCGAGACAGATGCTTTGCGCAACATGTCCCGCAATATATCCGGAGTCTCCGGGTTTCCGGAAGCTGCTCCAGGAGCACAATCATCCTGTGAAGGAATCTATTCACCCATCTCCAGAATCACTATCGGCTGCGAACCAGTCAGTCCGGGGCCTTTGTTATCATCAGCCCCGGAATCCCGGATGGTCGAAGCTCCCCCTTCGGGTACCGCCTCTTGTGTCCCCTGTGTAACTTGTTGGTCAAAAGGGACCCTCCATGATGAAACTTTGGAGTCATCCGCCTTGTTGGGCGAGGAGGTTGGAGGAGGCATCTCGCTCTCCATCATCTCTGGGAGGAGACTCCCCGAAGAAGAGGATCGCCTAGAAAAACTCTGTGCCGACTTGTAGAAATACATGAATGCGTTGCATATATCTTCGGTAACAGCAACGAAGCAGGACATTATCAAAGTGCTCCAGATTCTCTTACGGTTTGGCCGAGGTCTTGTCCCCTTGTTGGAGCTGTTTAACGGCATCGCTTTCCAAACCTAGGCCGCTTGACGGTGGCATCTTGCCCTTCTTGGGAGACCGCCCCTCCCAATCTTCGGAGGCGGCCCTTTTCCTCCTATTTGGAGAAGGGATACTGGGTCCTTTTCCGCCTTCATCTTCGGGCGAGGAAAGGTCGATTTCTCCGGACTCAGTATCCGACTTACCCCTGGAACCAAGGTTATCTTGGGTCTTCTCGCCCTCCCCTGCTGGCACCTGGTATGGCGCTGAGGCCAACATCCTTGTTAACACGTGAGTTGCTGAGTCTTCGGGAAGGGGAGCCGGATACCTAATCAGTTCCACCTACTTTATCCATCCCTAAAAAAGGATGATACTATTGGTATCTTGCCATGGGGTATTCGATTATAGGGTATTCGGTAATCGGGTACTTACCGGGGTATCCGGATGGTTACAGTCTAGGCCGACATCTTCGGTGGTATCCGACCATTGCCTTCGTTTCCCGAAGAATAATTTCCACATTCCTTCGTGCGTTGTGCCGAAGAAGTGCTGAAGAGTCCGCGACCCTTCTGGATTAAACTCCCATAGGTGGAGTGGCCATCGCTGATATGGCAGGGTCCGACGAACTAGCATTACTTGAACGACGTTGGCAATGTCAATGTCCCTCTCAATGAGGCTTCGGATGCGACTTTGCAGAGTTCACACATCATTCATTGATCCCCAATCCAGCCCCTTGTTAATCCATGATGCAAGCTAAATTGTGGGGCTGGATCGGAAGGCGGGTGCAGTTGCCCACTTGGAGCTGCGGGGCTTAGTGATATAGAATCACCCCTGCTGCCACAGATCGGAAGATTTGGCGAAGGTCCTTTCAGCCAAACGGCTCTAGCAAGCTTGCTCACTGGAGCGCCGCGGCACTCGGCTTGCTCCCCCTCTACCATTTGTGGCTTCACATCGAAGGTCTTGAGCCACAAGCCGAAGTGTGGAGTAGTTTGAAGGAAGGCTTTGCACGTGACGATAAATGCCAAGATAAGAAGAATAGAGTTCGGGGCCAGATTGTGAAAATCTAAACCGTAGTAGAACATGAGCCCTCGGACGAAGGGGTTAAGTGCAAACCCTAACCCACGGAGGAAGTGGGACACGAACACGACCCTCTCGCCTGATCTGGGGGTGGGAATAACCTGCCCCTCGTCAGGAAGCCAGTGATGGATTTCTGCGGTCAAGTATCTCGCCGCCCGAAGGTTTGTGATATCTTCCTCGGTGACAGAAGAAGCTACCCACCGGCCTTGACGGCTGGATCCGGACATGATTGGGGCTTGTGGCGACCGAAACCCAGGTGTTGGAACTCGGGGTTGCAGGGGTCAAGGAAGAGGGAAGCGTAGAAGAAAAAGACGGGTCTGCACCCCTATATAAAGGTTGCAAATATCAAACGTCTCCTCTTGGGCCTCAAAAACGTGCTTGTTTCCAAGGAGTTGTACCCCAGCGACTACCCACGTCCGGGTTGACAGGAATCCCTTAAAAAAGGGAGGCACGATCTCCGCTTGGATAAGACGCACCAATAAAGCTACGTCTTGGGAGGTGGGGCGACGGGCCGGCTAAAACGGTTCGCAAGTAGTGGCCGGGCAAGCGTGGTATCATATTACCAAAAAATGGTCAATGAGGTGATATCGTAAAATATTATGTCCTCTGCGGTTGTGTATACAAGTCCGGATACAATCATCACATCTGAAGATCAACTGGGAGTTCGGAAGGTGGAACCCGCCTTTCAATGCCGAAGATAATCTGCGCGCCAGACTCCTTGTCATTGAAGCTAGGTTCAGGGCCTACTGAGGGAGTCCTGGATTAAGGGGTCCTCGGGCTTCCGGCCTGTTATCCATGGGCCGGACTGATGGGCTGTGAAGACATGAAGGCCAAAGACCGTACCCGTATCCGGATTGGATTCTACTTGGCATGGAGGGCAAGCTTGGCGACCGACTATGAAGATTCCTTCTTATGTAAGCGACTCTATGTAACCCTAGATTCCTTCCTCTCGGTGTCTATATAAACCGGAGAGGTTAGTCTGAAAAGGATATATTCATTACCATAGTCATACAGGTTAGACTTCTAGGGTTTAGCCATTACGATCTTGTGGTAGATCAACTCTTGTAACACTCATATTCATCAAGATCAATCAAGTAGGACGTAGGGTATTACCTCCATAGAGCGGGCCCGAACCTGGGTAAACATCGTGTCCCCCGTCTCGTGTTACCATCGATCCTAGACGCATAGTTCGGGACCCCCTACCCGAGATCCGCTGGTTTTGACACCGACAGTCCCCAAGAAGAAGAAGCAGCTACTCCGTGCCGGACCTCGGGAGGGCGGTGCCGCAAATGTTACCTCGTTAGGATCAGCGCCCGCACCCGGGGCGCCTCCCTCTGTCACATAGGAAGGTGTGCCCGGCGCCCTCCTCAGGCAGGGCTCAGGGGCTCATTTCTGGAGGGCCTCACACCTTGCCAACATTACGAGGGAGGCGCTCGGGCACCACTTGTAGGCGTGCTTCGCGGCATGTCTCCCTCGGGAGGACACTGTGCAAGGAGCGTCCGGCGCTCAGGAGTTCATCACCAAGGTATCTCAGGAGCTTCAGGAAGCAAGAGCAATACGCGGCGACTACCGCCCACCTGGTGTTACTCCCCACCCAGGCGAGGGTGGTGAGCTGCGCGTCTCTATCGACATACCAGGGCTCAACCGAGCCGCATCTTAGGAGCGCTTCTGGCCTTCGCGTGTTGGGCGCTGCGAAGGTCCACCTTACAACTACTCGCATGCCGTTTGGCCTGCCGAGCGTGGCTGCTGCCTTCCAGCGCAACCTGCGGAGCGTCATGACGGGTCAGGAGGCCAGGCACCAGGCAGTCCTGGCGGAGATGGCGACGGTCCTCAAGGAACCACCTGGACCCCCAGAGCCTCCCGAGGCTCAGGGCCCCGGTGGCTCGTGAGGAGCAACCCCTTAACCGCGTAACTTCAGCTTCCTCAACACCCCTTCATCGACAGAATCAGGTGACATTTTCCAAGTTTATTTAGCTGGGAGCGCCCTCAGGGCTGCATCATTCCCAGGCCGCGCCGGTCCATCCCTGTGGCATGTATCCCTTCTTTTTTATGTCTTTAGCTTACCTCGCTGGGGGCGCCCCTCGGGCTGCATCATCCCCAAGCTGCTCGGGCCTGACCCAGTGGCACGTATCGTTCATGCATTTACCTGAGCTAGTTTGCCTTCCATGCCTAATCTATCTATGACTATCACCTGCTTGATTGTCGCCCACCGTGGGAGCCACGCGCCGGTCGTCTTTCTTGAGGACCCTTCGCGTGAGAGGGTTAGGCACGGCGTCTGTGCTCGGGCCCGTCCCTGTAGCGTCGATAAATCCAACGGCTGAGCTCTGTCTGGTGGGCCGTCCCGTTCACGTCACCTCCTGGGCCGTTGGTGCTTGGCTTTCTCACGCGATAACCTCAGGAGATTCGTTCGGTGCAGGTTGTCTGGCCACCTCGCAGGACCAACACAGCGAACAAGAATCAAGACCATGCACAACCCGCCTTGAGGTAGGGCCTCGTGAGTCCCGTGCTGGCTCACGAGTGCCCAGACACACCTCGTCTAGCCCTATCGTGCAAGCCACGTGTCAGGGCGGGGTTGTAAACGCCCCAGGGGCTCTCCGCAGTAGGGAGTCCCCTCCCACGTACCAGTGGGAGCACCATGCTCCACGCTGGCAGTTGACACAGCTGAGGAGCGTCTATGCCCGTGCAAGTGCGAAAGCGTCGTGGTCCGTCATGGTGATAAACAACTGAGGGTGGCCTCACGGCCGTATCAACCTCAGGGAGCCTCCGGGCTTAGTGTCTGGCCTCAACGCAACGCCTCCCCTTGGGAGAGCCGCGCGAGGGGGCTGGGCACGGGGGCTGCGCTCGGGTCACGCCCAAGTGTACGCCACCCAGCCAGGTCCCTCAGACCTGGTCGTCACGCACCCTCCCAAGCGGAGCTAAGGTATGAAGGTCATTTGAATGTCAAGGGGGACTCCTGAGCATCGTTACTTAGGGGACTAACTGATCACATAGCCCCTCACTCCTTGGCCCGCCCTGGTGATCTGGTCGGACCAATGGCGGTTGAGGTATGCGCGGGGTCGGGCTCTGCCGACGTAGAACACAAGACCTACCATTGCATCTCCTTTTCCACAAGCTGTTTGCGCGTCAAGGGGGACTCCTGAGCATTGCGACTCAGGAGCCTAACTGACCACATAGCCCCTCACTCCTTGGTCCGTCCTGGTGATCCGGTCGGCCCAATGGCGGCTGAGGTATGCGCGGGGTCGGGCTCTGCCGACGTAGAACGTAAAGCAAATGGGAAGGAAATCGCAAAATCTTAAAGCAAATATTACAAGACATATTTTATCTGAATATCAAACACAAGTTTAAACGCTTCCACGAGGCATGCTACATGCTGCAGGAGTTTCAACAGGAAAGGAGCCACAAGCCAGTCATCCCTGGATACCGCCGGCACCCGCAAGAGGAGCCCCCTCCTGGGTGTCGTCGCCTTCGCCTGCACCACCGGTCGAAGGCGTGGGGGCGAAGGTGTCGAACTTCTTCAGCAGGGCTTCCACTTGACCTTTCATGGCTGTGGCGGCGGCTGCGCAGTGTTCATCAGCCACGGGCTCCAGTGGCTCGTCAAGGCGGGCGACAAGATCACGAAGATGGAGGTGGCTGAAGACGCGCGTCAACGCGGCTGGAGAAAGGACACGAGCCTCTTCCTCTGCCATGGGGCCGATGCCGCGCACGACTTCCTCAAGCGCCTCAACCAAGTAGGGAAGCAGGTGGGCAGGGCCGTCCTCATTGGTAGCCAACGACTTCTCCAAGCCCTTCTCATAGAGTGACTTCAGAGCCTCACGAGACCTCTTCTCGAGAAGCGCGAAGGCCGCACGGTCCTCATCCAGAACCTTCGTCTTGGCGTCGAGTTCAGCCTTCTCAGCCTGCACCTTTTGCTCCAGCTTCTCTAGCCAGCCTCGCTAAGCGGCCTGCGCCTACGCCAGCTACTCCAGCTCGGCGTCGCGACCCTTGACGGCATCCTCCCGGGCCTTCATCCTCTCTTCCTCCGCCTTATGGCCACATGCATCTTCAGCACGCTCTTCACGCAGGATCTTCAGCTCGGCCTCCAGCACCCGGCAGCAACCTTGGGCGGCCTCGGCGTCCTTCAGCGCCGCCTCACGAGCAACTGCTGTATGAGCTGCGGCTCGCTTCTCCCCCTCAGAGGTTGCCGCGACTTGGCTCAACACCGCCCGAACGGACATGTCAGAATGAAGCCAACCAGAGACCAGCTCCAGGCGCCCAGCCGCCAGGAGGGGTTCGGTGCTCTGGAGATCTTCTCGCAGCCGGGCCATCTCAGAAAGGGCCAGCTCCAGGACGTCAGGAGAAGTGGAGGAACCTAGGGTCAACAACATGGCAAAAGGAGGAGGTAGAGGCGTCGTCGTCACCATGGCCTGGGAGGCAGGAAGCTCCTGAGCCTTTTGGACCTCAGCACCCGAGCCAGACTCTGGCACCTCCCAAGTCAGCGGGGCCTCGGGGGATGACTTCTCCCGAGGATGCTCCACCCAGCCTCGCAAGTATGATCGGGCTGGAGATGCATGAGCACTGTCCCCACCTTTGCTCATGGAGAGGGGCGCGGCTGCAGGAGGCGGCCTGGGCTCAAGCAGCACCACCTCACTCTCCCTTCTCCTCTTCCCGACAGGCATCGGCCTAGTTACACAACAAGGAAGAAGAGTCAGAAACAAGCATCAGCAGCAAGAATAAGGCAAGACGGGAACACTTACTGATCCACCGCAGCGTAGTCCCTCTGCTTCGGGAGCCTGAAGCCGGAGAGCTTCGCGGCCCGAGGCGCGGGCGCACCAGCTCTGGAAGCAAAAGTAGGAGCGGCGGCTGAGCCGAAAGCGGCTCTAGGTGGCGCCAGAACAGAAGCAACATCTCGGGAAATCAGCGCCGGCTGGTCCCTCATCGGGATTACGGGCGACTCTCCCTTCTCCTGGTGGGCGTCATCCTCGTTGTCGTCAGGAAGGGTGCGGAGGATGTCAGCTTTGCTCAAGGGGGAGGTCTCCCTCGTACCTTCAGGGGTCACCTCCGAGTCTTCCTCCTCCTCCTCCTCCTCCTATTCCTCCCCGCGGGACTCACCAGAAGACAGCTCCACCGGCGTCGGCGCCGCAGGGGCCCCGGCGGGCGCCGGCGGCACCAGCCCGCGCCCATCAAACGTCGGCCTGGCAGCCACGACCTGCGCCCCGTCCCTGCGGTGGAACAAGGGAGTGAAGACATTCGGCGGGTACTCCAGGTCGTCCCCGACTAGGAGGTGGACAGCCACAGCCAGCTCATTATCGGACAAGGCTTTTGGGCTCAGGCGAACCTTGTCCTCTTCGTTCCCAAGCTCCCACAAGGGACACGTACGCTCCTGAAGCGGGGCTACGCGCAGCATTAGGAATTTCCTCAAGAGCATGGCCCCTATCACCTTTGCCGCCTTCGTGTTACCCGGCTTCTGGTCGGCGTTCATCTGCTCCAGCACCAACGTCGCCCGCTCATCAGTGAGCTTCGCGCGAGACCACCCCTTGTCGGACTAGGGCATCTCTGTCGGCAGCATCAAGCGTGGGTGGATGCACTTGGCGTCCATCATGGCCCACTTGCTCCTGAAGCAATCGACCTTCTTCCTCGTCTTTGAGATTGAGTTGGCCTTGCCAACCGCGATGAAATTGGCACACGTGGAGGTATGACCCTCGTTGATGCGGAGGAAGAAGAAGTGACTCAGCAGGGCCATAGACGGCATCACGCTGAGGTACGCCTCGTAGTAGTAGGCAAGGATCGATAAGAGGAGGATCGAGTTGCGATGAAAGGTGCAGCGCCTGCAGTCCATAATGGCCAAGGACCTTGTAGAAGAAGTCAGAAAAGGGGGGAACCAGCCCTACGACCATGCTGCTCGTAAAGAAGGGGAAGAAGGTGCTTCCCTCGGGCTCCGGCACGTCGGAGCCGACCCGAAGCCCAGTCTTCCCCTTCTCGTTGCTTTCCCCCGCCATCAGCAGGCGTGTGACGGCGAGGTTCTTCTCCGAGACGTTGGGCGCGTCAAGAGATGGCTCGTACCAAGCCGGCGACGAGGCAGGCTTGACCCTCCGGGGCGCCATTGGTCGCTAATGTGGAAGGGGATGTGAGTAGATCTGGAGATTTCAGAAGCAGGGAGCAAGAAAGGGGATCTGGAGCAAGGTCAAAGGAAGCAGTGAAGGCAAGTGTTGTCTACGCCAGCCTTTTGATAGTCGGGCAGTTGCTGAGGCAGCATGGGGAAGTGGAGACGCCCACGTCCAATCAACCGCCACGCACCGACCAAGGCTGCAGGCTATTGGGGCCTGCGGTGCTCCGCACTTGCCCTTTGGCTTCGCCTCGAAGCCAAGCCCGAGCGTGTTGTCGGTGTCAAAACTGGCGGATCTCGGGTAGGGGTCCCAAACTATGCGTCTAAGGCGGATGGTAACATGAGGCGGGGGACACGATGTTTACCCAGGTTCGGGCCCTCTCAATGGAGGTAATACCCTACGTCCTGCTTGATTGATCTTGATGATATGAGTATTACAAGAGTTGATCTACCACAAGATCGTAGAGGCTAAACCCTAGAAGTTAGCCTATGGTATGATTGTATATTCTCCTACGGACTAAACCCTCTGGTTTATATAGACACCGGAGGGGGCTAGGATTACATAGAGTCGGTTACAAGGAAGAAGATCTACATATCCGTATTGCCAAGCTTGCCTTCCACGCCAAGGAGAGTCCCATCCGGACACGGGACGAAGTCTTCAATCTTGTATCTTCATAGTCCAATAGTCCGGCCAAAGGATATAGTCCGGCTATCCGGAGACCCCCTAATCCAAGACTCCATAGTAGCCCCTGAACCAGGCTTCAATGACGATGAGTCCGGCGCGCAGATTTGTCTTCGGCATTGCAAGGCGGGTTCTTCCTCTGAATACTCCATAGAAGATTTTGAACACAAGGATAGTGTCCGGCTCTGCAAAACAAGTCCCACACACCACCGTAGAGAGAATAATATTTCCACAAATCTAATCTGCTGACACGTTTGATAGCATGACATCATGCCATGGCCCGGTCATTATTCAAACCGTTTTTCTAAACCAGCACTGCACATATCGCAAGGCGGTTTTCTTGATACGTCTTGTCGAAGTAGAGATCGTGTCCCCCTGATTATGGATTCCCATCAATACAGACGTGGGTAACCCAATTGTGCCCGTTGGTATGACTCCTCGATTTTAGGCAAGTCCCAAACGGCCACAAGGAGGATGCTTGATATTCACCCTCTTTATAAAGAGGCCAAGGCCTGTCCTTTTTTCCCTCTTGTACTCAATTGAATCCTTCCCCCGCCTCGAGTTCTAACACCCAAGGCTCAGGTCAGTCGCTTCGGACCTTCAACCATGTCCGGATCCAACCTTCAAGGTTGGTGGATGCGTTCCTCTATCATAGAGGAAGACATCAAGAAGCTAAGAGAGGCCAGGTATTTGACCAGCGAAATCTGGCACATGCTGCCTGCTCGAGGGCAGGTCATTCCCACTCCCGAACCCGGCGAGAGCGTTGTATTCATCTCTCACTTCCTCCGAGGGCTAGGCCTCGCTCTGGATCCCTTTGTTAGGGGGCCCATGTTCTATTATGGGCTGGATTTCCATGACCTGGCTCCGGATTCCCTCCTTCACATCTCGTTGTTCATCATCGTGTGTGAGGCCTTCCTCCGCATTACCCCACACTTCGGCATGTGGCTCAAGACTTTCAATGTGAAGCCGAAGATGATCGAGGGGCGACACGCAGAGTGCGGAGGTGCCCTAATAAGAAAAAGCACTGATGTTCCATGGCTAGAGGGTTCCTTCCCAGAGGTGTCCAGTTTATGGCAACGGGAGTGGTTTTATATCACAGCTCCCCGGAGTACCAAGTGGGTAGCCGCCCCTGCCTTTCGCTCGGCCCCCCACCACAACTGACGTCATGGATCAACAAGGGGCTGGACTGGGGGCCAGTAAATGATGTGCCGGTATTGCAGAGTCGCATCCGAGATCTCCTTGAGAGAGATGTCAGCCTGGTCACGGTAATGCAAGTCATGCTAGTTCGTCGAGTCCCGCTTTGCAAACGTCGACCCCTCCGTATGTGGAAATTCAACCCGGAAGGACCACAAACTATTCAGCACTTCCTCGGCATGACGCTCGAAGAGATGTACAAATTGTTCTTCGGACCACAAATAAGGTGTCCGGACACCACCAAGGATGCGGGTCTGAGCTATAATCGCCCGGATACCCAAGTAAGTAATCCCGAGGCCGAACATGTTGTCTTATTATTTATCATAACATCATTCTGAAAATTTCCTCCTTGACCAGGACTGGGTAACAAAGGCGAAGATGATCAGGTGCTCGGCCCCCTTCCCGAAGGCTCGGCCGATCCAGTACTAGCCAGAATGCTCGAGCCGGCGCCTTATCAGGCGCCCTCAAGGGAAGATAAAGGGGGGAATAAAGAGGCTGAAAGCAGGCCTCACTCACTATTCATCCCAACCGGGGGAATTAGTGCCTCCGCGAAGGAGGATAACCAGGGAGAAGAATCTGAAATTCCCTCTCCCTAAGGAAGGAAGAGGACCACCTCTGATGACCCGGAAACAAAGGTTTCCAAACGGGGGAAGAAATCTTTGCCAGAGGGTCCTGCCTTTGAGGGTACTCTTGCCGCACAGTGCCCACAAGGGGATCAGCCCTCTACCAAGATATAAGTAAACAGAAAGTACTTAATAGTAAAAATATCCTACATTACTTCTGAAGACAATAACTGAAGCATATATCTTGTAGTTTGGATCGTAGCCCTTCTCGATAGAGTTCGTCTTCGGGGAATCTTCTTCCGGAGACGATGGAGAGCGAAACACCTCCCCATGCTGCCCCGCCTCATGAGGCGGGCGACCCTGAAGTGTCGTTGCGGAGGGTTTCTCTTGATCCGCCAAGGCCAGAGGGTAATCCTTCAGCCACCCAAAGTCCTCAGTATTCGGCTCCTAAAGAGATCAACAGAAAGAGTCCGGAATCGTCCGGTGTGCGATCAGACGCACTAAAGGATCTTCTGGAGCAAGCGGCCATCTCAGAAGCGCATCGTACACTAATGGGTACGGTGATTGAGAGGATTTCATCCGCCGAAAGCAGGTTGCATGAAGCTTTTATGAGTCTGCTGAAAGGCTTTGAGGTACGTGGAATAGTGTATGTTTTTGACAGTACCGCACACGTTAGGTGTGCCCTATGCAGATAGTAGCCCCTGAGACTCTGGTTGCTGTCGAGAATGGCGGCAAACAGAGGATCATAGTCCTAGGTAATAATCAGGCTGCCTTTATGTGCAGATGGCTGAAGGTCCGGTGGCTAGCCGGACTAGTGAGTTTGCCGAGCTGAAGCGGCAACTTGATGCGGCAGATGCCGAGATCGTGCTTGTCATCAAGCGGCTCGACGAGGCACAGGGTATGTGATTTCTCCAGTGATCAACACATAGTAAGAGGAGCATGATGCTAGTATCTTTAATACGTTGTGACTGCAGATGGAGCTGCCACTGTGGAGACCCTTCGGGCGGAACTTGCCTGAGCCAAGGAAAAGCCAGGAATAGTGATGCGGCCACTCTAAAGGCGGTCAAAGAGCTGAGGGCCGAACAGGCTGCACATTGCCAAAGCAATGAAAGAATAAACAAGATGGCCGTTGAGTTGAAAGATGCCGCCGACCGTTACCAGCTTCTTGAAAAAGAAAGTCGGGGGAAGGCGGCGGACCTGGAGAAGGCCATGATAGCAGCCAAGGAATCCCTCTCTAAAATCAGAGCGGCGAAGGAGGAGCTGCGTCAAGCTGGGGATATCGCGGCTGGGAAGCCATTTTTGTTGTGGACGAAGTTCGGAGATCCGAAGTATGCCCCTCTTGATCAACTATGGAGTTCTGCAGACGCATACGTGGATTTGGCAGCCAGTGCTGCTGATGCGGCCGAGTACTTCAGAGATCAAAAAGATCGTGAAGTGGAAAGGCTATTCTGGTCACAGTTCCATGTACCAGTGCGTCCGCTGCTGTTGAATGAGCGAATGACCGAGTGGGCCGAGCTCCATAGGTTGTCCGGGCTTGCCATGAGGTCTGTTGTGGATCATCTGTGGCCAGAAGGGCCAAGGCCGAATAGTTATTTTAGTTTAGTGCAACAGTTTCTTGGTGTTGTGCCGCACATCGACGATATGAAGAGGTCGGCGTGCATAGAGGGTGCGCGTATGGCACTTACTCGTGTCAAGACATACTGGGCGGAGATGGAGGCCACCGCTATTGCAACCCAGAGTTCGGTCGTAGGCCGGGTACCTGCCGAGCACTACTTTGAAGAAGTCCTTGAAGGCGCTCGTTCAATAGAGGCTCAGTGCTCGAAGAATATTATGTTCTAGTGACATGTATTCCCATTGTAAAAACAATGTTTTATTGGATTATAAAGGCTATGTTTATACTTTTGCCTGAAAGTATTATGATGCCACCTGTGCGGCCGTTTATGTATATATGTATATAACCTGAAAGTTTGCAGTCGTCGGCTTCAGCCCCCACGCATATAATGCGGGGGTGTTCGCAAAAAAAACGTGTATTCACACTTGATCCAACATCTTGGTCCATTAAGGAGGTGGTGGCGCAGCGAACGAGGCAATCAGACTATATTTCTTTAACACTTTCACTTAGCCATAGGAGTTTGACGGTGGGGCTACTATATAGCCCCTGGTACCTCCGCGCTCGTCCGAATACGGTGCACGTACGTACATGACCGGGAAACGGCCGTTCGTTAATGCGGAGGAATCCCGAAGATTCCGCTAAGTCATCGAGTGGTTGACCAGTCTCACGCTTTATCATGACAGTCAGTTTTCGGCTTTCTCTACTGAGGTGCTCATCCGGATGAACCAGGGCACAATCGCAGTAGTTCTCCCGGTGCCGCCTTAGCCGATAGAGCGGAACGTAAGGTAGCAAAACACGGGAGCCGGGCAAACCCAACATTTGACCAAAGACATGATTCAGAGCTGATGCATATAAGGCCAAACTCGCGACGCCGAACACTCCCTAAGGTATTCGGTCTTTATAACATATTCCTGGCTGAACAATGCCCTTAAAAATAAACCCCAAGTGTCCAAGTACGTGCAATATTCTGACGTGGCGAAATGCCAATAACGCCAGCATCCTTCTCGGTTGTATTGAGTATCCGGAGGATGTGAACAACAAGAGACAGTAAAAAAAAGGTTTACACAGGGTTTTAATCTGAAAAGAAACCTTTGAGCGGGTCCCTGCTGCACGTCTCCGCCTGTATCTCTGTTGTGCCATGTCCTGGACGGGTGTAGCACGATTGTCATCTGTAAAAGAGAAGAACTTAGGTGAAAGTTGTCGTGCCAAAAACAATTGGTTGTTCCCGATAACCATTAAAATTTCAAGAATAAGTCAAGTTGAGCCGAACTAGACCTGATTACACGCGGGAAGCCCCTGGTACTGTCTATGAGGGTTTAACCATCAAACCAATCTCAGGTATATCTAGTGATGTGCCGGACTCGTCTAACCGTGTCCGCGGTCTTGGCGACCTGCCATTTATTCTGGTTGGTGAGGCCGTCTAGTGCTCGGCTGTTAAAGCCGCTACACGTTCTTCTGCGCGTAGAGAACACTCAATTTTTCCACTAACTGTGATGGTGCCCCGTGGACCAGGCATCTTAAGCTTAAGAGAAGCGTAATGTGGTACCGCATTAAAACGAGCGAAAGCTGTTCTTCCGAGTAGTGCTTGATAGACGCTTCGGAATGGAGCAATATCGAAGTTTAACTTCTCACTTCGGTAGTTTTTGGATGAACCGAATGCAACCTCTAGTATTAGAGAGCCCGTGGAGCGGGCCTCTGGCCTGTTATTACTCCCTTGAAGGTAGTATTACTGTGGCTTATTTTTGTCAGGTCTATCCCCATTTTGCGTACTGTGTCCTGATATATCAGATTTAGACCACTGCCGCCGTCCATAAGGACTCGTGTGAGGTGGTATCCGTTTATTATTGGGTCTAACACCAAGGCGGCCAATCCTTCATGCCGGATGCTTGTCGGGTGATCCTTGCGATCAAAAGTGATCGGGCAGGCCAACCAGGGGTTGAACTTAGGGGTGACGGGCTCTACAGCGCGTATGTCTCGGAGTGCATGTTTGCTTCTCCTCTTCGTCACGTGGATCATGTTTACTGTTTTAACCTCTGGTGGGAACTTTTTCTGTTCTCCAGTGCTTTGCTAGCAAGGTTCGTCCTCGTCTTCGCTTGGTGTCTCCCTCCCCTTGTGTTCGGCGTTTAGCTTACCAGCCCGCTTGAAGACCCATCATTCTCTGTGGGTGTGATTTGCAGGTTTATCGGGGGTGCCATGAATCTGACATAGTTTGTCCAGAATCTTGTTTAGGCTGGACGGTCCATCTCTGTTGCGTTTACTGCCGTATTATCTGGGTTGTCTTCTTTATTTTGACGCTTGCTTTTACCGCATCGTGGTTTTCCATTGCCATCCCTGACTTCGGATGTGCTTGGGTTGCTGGTGCTACTGCGGGCTAACCAGCTATCTTCGCCCGCACAAAAGCGGCTCATGAGGCTTGTCAAGGCTGCCATTGTTCTCGGTTTTCTTGGCCGAGGTGTCTGGCGAGCCATTCGTCTCGGACGCTGTGCTTGAAAGATGCTACGGCTTCGGCGTCCGGGCAGTCGACGATTTGGTTCTTCTTAGTGAGAAACCTATTCCAAAGCTTTCGCGCTGACTCTCCGGGCTCTTGAATTATATGACTTAAATCATCTGCATCCAGAGGTCGGACATAGGTCCCTTGAAAATTAGCCCGAAAAGAATCCTCGAGCTCCTCCCAACTTCCAATTGAGTTTTCGGGGAGGCTTTTAAACCAGCGCCGAGCTTGTCCTTTAAGCTTGAGGGTCAAGTACTTGATGGCGTGGAGATCGTCTCCGCGAGCCATCTGGATATGGAGGATAAAGTCCTCAATCTAGACCCCAGGGTCTGTGGTCCCGTCGTACACCTCTATGTTCACTGGTTTGAATCCTTCTGGAAATTCATGGTCCACCACCTCATCGGTGAAACATAGGGGGTGTGCGGCACCCCTGTATTTGGATGTATCATGGTGTTCAGACGGTTGTAGTATTCGGTTTTGATTTTGTGCCGGAGCACGCTTCCTAGATCCATAGATGGATCTGGTCATACTGGATTTTTGGCGCAAGTCCTCACGTAGATCGTGTGTTGACTTATGTGCAGCCTTGTTAGCCACTCTATCGCGGTAACAAGGTGGTTGATCTGGCCGGTTGGCTGTTTTATTTTTCGGCTGTGTGGGCTCTAAGGCCTCATCGTTGAATTCAGGTAATAGCTTGCGCTTTGGATAGCTCTTTGTGTGGTAACTTCCACCATACTTTTCTTTGTTGTCGAGCACTTTGTTCCACCTGCTGCAGAGCGTATTTTGTGCGGCCTTAAGCCTTTGCTTCTGCTTCTTCAGACTCCTCGTTGTGGCAATAAGCCTTCTGCGGAGGTTCTCTTGTTCCAAGTGCCTTTCCGGGATGGTGTGTGCATCTTCGTTCGGACTGTTTTCCTCCCCGGAGGGAGGTTGATGAGCTTTATCCTCGGCGTCGCCGTGTTCGGATATCAGATCCGTACTATGTTCGCCGTTTGCAGTTTCATCGTGCTCTGCCGCTGGGTCAATAATGTCGTCATTTCCTCTGGAGTCGACTGGGGTGTTATTTTCTCTCGCGCTATTATCGCTATTTTTGTCGAGGCGGGATTTGGAGCGGCGCCTACGCCCACGCTTTGGTTGCTTCTCGAGGGAGCTATCCTTCGCTGCATCCTCCCATTCCTCGTCATCGTTTTGTTTGGGTGTATCCACCATGTATATGTCATGTGATGAAGTGGCGGTCCGGTGCCCTTTGGGCGGTGTTTCCTGTTCGTCTCCTGCATCGTCGTCCATGTCGTCGATGTCTTCGGAGTCGAAATCGAGCATGTCGGTTACTCCATCGACAGAGGCTACTAAGTGGGTGGTGGGTGGGCAGCGAATTTCTTCGTCGTCCGCATCCCATCCTAGCCGGACATGGTTCGGCCAAGGTTCTCCTGACAAAGAGAGGGACCTTAATGAATTTAGCACATCGCCGAAAGGCGAGTGCCGAAAGATATCCGCGGAGTTAAACTCCATGATCGGTGCCCAATCGGATTCGAAGGGCATGGATGCAGGCGGTTCGGAGCCCATGGCCGGGGACGAATCCAATGGTTCGGCAACAGGGCTCTCGTAAGGGGTGAAGTTAGTATACGGCTCTATCACCACTGAGAGTGCGGCCTCCATAGAGGGGTCTATCCACCCGTCCTCGGATGGCATAATTTGCTCCGGATTGAGGGCCGGAGTAGTTGCATGTGTGATCTCCCGAACACCGTCCGACGGCAGAGCTAAATCATGCTCGTCTTGATTGTGCAGCACACCTGACATGGGCTCGAATCCATCGAAGATCCGGTCTCCGCGGATATCGGCAATGTAATTCAAGTTTCCGAACCTGACCTGGCGGCCAGGGGCGTAGCTCTCGATCTGCTCCAGATGGCCAAGCGAGTTGGCCCACAGTGCGAAGCCGCTGAATACGAAGATCTGTCCGAGGAGGAAAACCTCACCCTGGACCGAAGGAGCCATCAAGCCTTATTATGACGACACACTGGAACTCTCAATGAAAGCACCAATATCGGTGTTAAAACCGGCGGATCTCGGGTAGGGGGTCCCGAACTGTGCGTCTAAGGCGGATGGTAACAGGAGGCGGGGGACACGATGTTTACCCAGCTTCGGACCCTCTCGATGGAGGTAATACCCTACGTCCTGCTTGATTGATCTTGATGATATGAGTATTACAAGAGTTGATCTACCACGACATCATAGAGGCTAAACCCTAGAAGCTAGCCTATGGTATGATTGTATATTCTCCTGTGGACTAAACCCTCTGGTTTATATAGACACCGGAGGGGGCTAGGGTTACATAGAGTCGGTTATAAGGAAGAAGATCTACATATCTGTATTGCCAAGCTTGCCTTCCATGCCAAGGAGAGTCCCATCCGGACACGAAACGAAGTCTTCAATCTTGTATCCTCATAGTCCAATAGTCTGGCCAAAGGATATAGTCCGGCTATCCGGAGACCCCCTAATCTAGGACTCCCTCACGCGCCTTGGGCCCGGGGGCTACTGTCGGCGTTCTGGGAACGGGGGGTCCCAGACTTGCCATCCTGCGGCCCACGGCATGGCTCTGCAAGCGGGCCCATACAGCCCATCTTCACCAACAAGCATTCAAGACCCTCGCGTGGGGCCAAGCCTCGCGAGGCGGACGACACAAGACCTCCTCAGGAGCGGCCTCACCAGGCTGGCTCGCGAGGGGCGGAAAGATCAAGGCCAGGCAAACCTCGCGAGGTTCCAGTGATGTGAGCAATGACGACCAAGGCCAGGCGGGCGCTAGGCGGGGGCCAGCGAGCATAGTGTCCTTGTTTCCACTTTGGTGCTAAGGAGGCAAGCGCGGGCGAGGAGTTTTGAGGCATCAGGAAAAGGTTTCCATATCGGTGCAAAGAGACCAAGACCAGAAGGACAGAGGTCACCGTGGAGCCCAAGGCGGCGTCACCACCAGAGCCTTTGGCAGGCGAAGACTACTTTTTGTCAGGATAAGCTGTACTAGCTGTCCCCTTTCAATTTGGCCGTTGTTGGCTCCCTTCCCACTCAATATTTGGGGAGAGGACCAGGGCCTCTACAAATAGGACTAGCCACCACCATAGCTAGAGGATTGACCTCATCTTGGATCGGAGCCATTCCATCCTTAGCCTCACACCCACCAAGCACAAGAACACCTCACCTCAGGAGGCTGTTTTTCCCCTTGTACTGTTCATCATCAGCCCAGGAGGCAATCCACCACACCACACTGGAGTAGGGTATTACACCACAACGGTGGCCCAAACCAGTATAAATCTTGTGTCCCTTGTGTTGCGAGTTAGTCGAGTTAGCCTTAGATATCGTGGCGAGGTTGAGGGCGTGAGTTGGTAGGGGGAGATCTTCGCGTGCACCCCAGTGTTCAAACCTTAAGGGTTTTGCCGGAACCCGAGCTCCAACAAAACCATACATATATTCTCAACAATAGAAAGTCCGAACACTCTCAGAGTATACTTCAGCGTCCCGAATACTTCATTATATGCATCGGCTCCAAATCACGTCTTTGGTCAATAGTTTGGTTGCCCGGCTCCTGTGCTTGCTACCTTACGTTCCATTTTTTCGGCTAAGGTACTAAAGGGTGAACTACTGCGATTGTGTTTCCGGCTGGCCCAGTCAAACACCACAGTCGAGAAAGCCGAAAACTGACTGTCGTGATGCGGCGAGAGCAGGTCAGCAATTCGGTGACTTATTAAATCTCTAGCGATTTCTTCCGTATTAACGAAGGCCTGGCTTTTACCAGTCAAGCATTTAAAAGGTATCCAAGTTCGATAGCCGCATACGCACCAGGGGCTATCCTGCAGTCCCCTTGTCAAACCCCTATGGCTAAGTGAGAATGATAAAACTGTATAGTTCGATTGCCTGGTTCGCCGCGCTGCCACCTCCTTTACGGACCAAGACGTTGGGTCAAGTGTGGTCACGCGCTATTACAAACACCCTCGTAGTATCTACGTGGGGGCTGAAGCCGACAACTAGTAAATTCTCAAGAATTAAATATGGCCGCACAGGGGGAATACACTTTACGATAAATGCATACAATATATTACAAGGCCTTAGTTTATATTACAAAGCTTTGGTTTATACAATATCCAGGCAGTTCGGACACATTTACTCGAACATGATGTCCTTTGAGCATTGGCCCTCTATCAGGCGAGCACCTTCCAAGACGTCCTCAAAGTAACGCTCCGGTGTACTGTGGTCCTTGCCCCTGGGCGGACCCTCGACGACCACGATGGCGGCCTTCATTTTGGTCTAGTGCTTCTTGACACGGGCAAAGGCCATCCACACACCTTCTATACACGCCGAGCGCTTCACGACCTCTACTCGGGGCAAGGCATCACCAAGCCGCTTGACCAAAACGAAGTAGCTGCTCGGAATAGGTCCGGCTGACCATAGCCAGACTATGATGTCCTTCATGGCCAAGCCGAACATCCTATGCAGCTCTGCCAGCTGCATCATCTGATTGTTCAGCAGCGCTTCTCTGCTGCGTTCCCTTCTTGGGCCCAGAAATACTCGACGACGTCGGCAGCACTCCTCGGGAGATCCGCAAAAGCGTCTGGAGCACTCCATAGTCGATTTAGCAAACCATATCTTCGACCGCCGAAGATACTATGTAAAAGAAAAGGCTTACCATCCGCTATCTTTCCAGCTTGCTTGATCTCCTCGTGAGCCACCCGGGACTCGGACCGAGCCTCCTTCAAAGCTTGAAGAGCCTTGGTGAGCTCAGCCATTGGGCCTTGTTGCTCTCCTCCAAGGACTCACACTTGGTGGCGGCTTCCTGGAGCGCCTGCGCTACTTCGGTCACCCTCGCCTCATATTGAAGGCGGGCGGACTTTTCGGCCTCTACATCCGCAGCCGCTTTCTCCGCGGCTACATTGCTTGCCCTTGCCTCCTCCTTGGCTTCGGCAAAGGCATTCTTGAGGGCCACGACCTCGGTCACGTTGCCTACCACCATTTACATAGCGACGCATGAGCTTAAACTCCGAGTTTGCATTATAATTTAGGCTTGTAAAGGGGTCTCTTAAAAAAGCATACCCTAGGCCTTATCGAACTGCTTGTTAATACGGTCGATCTCATCGTCAGCCAGCTTCAGTTTCCGCTAGAGTTCGGATACTTCAGCATCCTTAGCTGAAGCCGCCAACAGTGAAGCCTATTTATCAAAATAGATGAACGCGTTATCTCCAGCGACTATTTGATCCTCTGTCCGGATCTTTTTTCCAAAGACCCAAATAGAGTCTCAGGGGCTACTATCTATATACAGGCATATCCTTCCAATACGAAAAGCGGCTAAAGCATGTTATATTACTAACCTCAAAACCTGTTAACAGACTAGTGAAAGCTTCGTGTAGACCGCTTTTAGCGGACTGAACCTTCTCAACCACTACACCCATTAGGGTACGGTGCTCTTCCACGACGGAAGCACGTTGAAGTGCTTCCCTCAACATATCCGACGCCTCCAGATTGATAGAGGTCGCCGGCGGAGTCGACACTCCCCCTTCCCTTGAAGGGGGCTACTCGCTCGACTCCGGAGCAATGTGGATCTCTGGAGTGGTATTCGGCTAGGGGCCAGACTGATCCAGGCCCCCGTCATCAGTTTCCATGGGGGTATTATCCCCCATGTCTTCGGCAGCCGAGGCATCACCCTCTGGCGCCGTTTCAGCGGCCTTCCGCACCTCCCCCTGGCCCGGAGAAGTCCTTTGGGACAACACCTCGGTGTCATCCGTGGCTCGTGGCGGAGAGGCTCGTGGAGGCGTTTCGCTCTCCGTCATCTCCGGCTCCAATGAGTTTCCCGAAGATGACGATTGTTGGGGGAGATCACGGGCCGGACCGAAAATACATAAATAAAATGTTATCCTATGATCTGTAAAAAGGCCAGATGTATGTATAGTATCTTTAAATACTTATGATTCGGCCGGGGGCTTCGGCCTGAGGCGCCACTCAGGGATGACTTCGGTGTTCGAATCCGAATCATCCGAAAGGGAAATCTTCCCCTTCTTGGGCGCCTCCGCTTCTAGGTCCACGGACGCTGCCCTTTTCTTGTCTCCCTTGAGGGGTGAATAGCTCTCCTCCTCTTCCTCTTCATGTTCGTCTCCCTCGTGGGAGGAGAGAACCTCGGTGTCTTTGGATGCGATGTCTGAAGTACCTTTATGGAAGAGGCCACTTCTGGCCTCCTTGCCCTTCTTCTTGGCTTCTTCTCCGACGCCTGGTATAGCGCTGGAACCAGCATCTTCGTTAGTAGAGGGTGATATGTCTCCAACGTATCTATAATTTTTGATTGCTCCATGCTATATTATCTACTATTTTGGGCAATATTGGCCTTTATTTTCCACTTTTATATTACTTTTGGGACTAACCTATTAACCGGAGGCCCAGCCCAGATTTGCTGTTTTATGCCTATTTCAGTGTTTCGAAGAAAAGGAATACCAGACAGAGTCGAAACGGAACGAAATCAACTGGAGAAGTTATGTTTGGAAGGAAAGCAACCCAGGGAACTTGGAGTCCATGTCAGGAGATACGGGAGGACCTCACGAGGGTAGGGGGCGCCCCCCTGCCTCGTGGGGCCCGTGTAGCTCCTCCGACGTACCCCCTGCACCCATATATATCTACGTAACCTAAAACTTCCAGAGAGTAACATAGATCGGGAGTTCCGCCGCCAGAAGCCTCCGTAGCCACCGAAAACCAATCTAGACCCGTTCTGGCACCCTTCCGGAGGGTGCAATCCTTCTCCGGTGGCCATCTTCATCATCCCGGTGCTCTCCATGACGAGGAGGAAGTAGTTCTCCCTTGGGGCCGAGGGTATGTACCAGTAGCTATGTGTTTGATCTCTCTCTCTCTCTCTCTCTCTCTCTCTCTCTCTCTCGTGTTCTTGAGATGATACGATCTTGATGTATCTCTCTCTCTCTCTCTCTCGTGTTCTTGAGACGATACGATCTTGATGTATCGCGAGCTTTGCTATTATAGTTGGATCCTATGTTTCTCCTCCCCCTCTTCTCTCTTGTAATGAATTGAGTTTCCCCTTTGAAGTAATCTTATCAGATTGAGTCTTTAAAGATTTGAGAACCACGTGCCACTTGATGTATGTCTTGGTGATCAACTTGCGGGTTTCGTGACATTGAGAACCTATGTATAGGGGTTGGCACACGTTTTCGTCGTGATTCTCAGGTAGAAACTTTGGGGCACTCTTTGAGGTCCTTTGTGTTGGTTGAATAGATGAATCTGAGATTGTGTGATGCATATCGTATAATCATACCCACGGATACTTGAGGTGACATTGGAGTATCTAGGTGACATTAGGGTTTTGGTTGATTTGTGTCTTAAGGTGTTATTCTAGTACGAACTCTAGGGCTGTTTGTGACACTTATAGGAATAGCCCAACGGATTGATTGGAAAGAATAACTTTGAGGTGGTTTCGTACCCTACCATAATCTCTTCGTTCGTTCTCCGCTATTAGTGACTTTGGAGTGACTCTTTGTTGCATGTTGAGGGATAGTTATGTGATCCAATTATGTTAGTATTGTTGAGGGAACTTACACTAGCGAAAGTATGAACCCTAGGCCTTGTCACAGCATTGCAATACCGTTTACGCTCACTTTTATCACTTGCTACCTTGCTCCACACATTGCAATACCGTTTACGCTCACTTTTATCACTTGCTACCTTGATGTTTTATTATTTCAGATTAGAAATACCTTTATCTACTATCCATATACCATTTGTATCACCATCTCTTCGCCGAACTAGTGCACCTATACGATTTACCATTGTATTGGGTGTGTTGGGGACACAAGAGACTCTTTGTTATTTGGTTGCAGGATTGCTTGAGAGAGACAATCTTCATCCTATGCCTCCTACGGATTGATAAACCTTAGGTCATCCACTTGAGGGAAATTTGCTACTGTCCTACAAACCTCTGCACTTGGAGGCCCAACAACGTCTACAAGAAGAAGGTTGTGTAGTAGACATCTAGCTCTTTTCTGGCGCCGTTGCCGGGGAGGTGAGTGCTTGAAGGTATATCTTTAGATCTTGCAATCGAGTCTTTTAGTTTCTTGTTTTATCACTAGTTTATTTTATAAAAGAAAATTACAAAAAATGGAATTAAGTTTGTCTCATACGCTTCACCTTTTTAATATCTTTCGTGAGTATGATGGAAAGGATAGTTGTGCTCAAGTGCTAGAAGA
Organism: Triticum urartu; assembly: GCF_003073215.2. Taxonomy (NCBI): domain Eukaryota; kingdom Viridiplantae; phylum Streptophyta; class Magnoliopsida; order Poales; family Poaceae; genus Triticum; species Triticum urartu. The sequence goes on from NC_053022.1 coordinate 327,002,671, forward strand.
AGAAATCTATAAAATGTTTGGCACTAAATCTTTGAATGACGAGCATGATTGCAATGTTGTTAGTATGAATTCTTTGAATACCCATGATGTTAATGATGATTGCACTAGTTATGATGAAAATTCCTCCTATAAACATGTCAATTTTTGTGGTGTAGACTGGGTTTGCAAGTACACACCAAATAGGGAGGATAGATATTGCAAGAGGCATAAACACTTAGAAACCAATTTATTGCAAGAAGAGCTAGATGAATGTGCTGAAAATTTAAGATATCTTACCCACACTTGCGAACTTTGCAATGAACATGGTCATTTAAATATCAAATGCAAATTGTTTCATGACTGTATCGTGTCCAAAAATTGTGATGACTTGATTTCCCTTGCAGATCATAATGAACTTAGTTTGCTCTGGGTTATGAAGAAATGAAACATATAACTGAGGGTATTCCAAAATTTAATCTCGATAAACTTCTTGGTTTTGATCTAGAGAAGATTTATATGTATTGTGCGGTGAATTGCATTGAAAATCTTTATATTGCCAATTACATAAAGAAAAGAAAACAAATAGAGGACGAAGAGAATACTAATGAAAGGGAAGAGACTTCCCAATATCCTCCTATTATTTCTTATGATGAATCTGATAACGAGAAGGAGCCTTCGATTCAACCAATCTCATTAATAAGGAGCTCCAAAAAGAGGATTGAACCCACACACAATGTGGTAAAGAAGAAGAAAAGAAAAAGGAAGAGAGGTAAAAAGGTATCTCTCCCAAATAAAGTTGCTCCTATTATTGTTGTGCCTCATGAAAATGAACATGATACACTTTATGATGATCTTGTTATGCCTATTGCTTGTTGTGATGATTATGATTGGGAAGATAATGATACTTCTTATGATCTTGAAAATCTTTTTGGTACTTGCTTGGAAGAATATGATAATAATGTTTGCTATACTATTGGTGCTATCCATACTATTAATGATGAGAGTGATTATGCTTATGATACGAAAAGGCCCAAGCTTGGGGAAGCTATGTTTGATGAGGATGACATATTTGAGAATATATTTGCTGCAATTAATGTTTGTCCCAAGCTTGGGGATGCTATGTTTAATAATGATGATATTTTTAGCCTTCCATGTTTTGATATGCAAAGTGATTACGATGAGAACAAAGTTGCTACTTATGATAATTATTGTGATGATACATATGCTATAAAAAGTACTGATGATTATATTTGTAAAACTTGTCCTGAATATGATTTCCCTTTTTCTGAATATTACTTTTTTAATGTGGAAACAATTTATAGTATTCAAGTCTCTTATGATACTCTCACTATTCCGATTAAGAAGAAATTTGGTTATGTGGAGAGTAATAAAATTTATATGCTTGTAGATCATGAAAAGAATGCTTTATGTGCTGGTTATACTGTTGAATTCATTCATGATGCTACTTAAAATTATTATGAGGGAGGAACATATGCTTGTAGGAATTGCAATAATATCAAGTTTCCTCTCTATGTGCTTAAAGTTTTGAAGTTATGCTTGTTTTGCCCTCCTATGCTAGTTGATTATTGTTCCCACAAGTTGTTTGCTCACAAAATCCCTATGCATAGGAAGTGGGTTAGGCTTAAATATGCTAGTAATATTCTTCATGGTGCTCTCTTTATGTTTCAATTCTTATCCTTTATATGAGCATCATTGAAATCATCATGCCTAGCTAGGGGCGTTAAACGATAGCGCTTGTTGGGAGGCAACCCAACTTTATTTTTATTCCTTGCTTTTTGTTCATGTTTATTAATAAATAATTCAGATAGCCTCTGTTTAGATGTGGTTTTATGCTTTTAATTAGTGTTTGTGCCAAGTAGAACCTTTGGGAAGACTTGGGGAAAGTCTTGTTGATCATGCTGTCAAAAACAGAAACTTTAGCGCTCACGAGAACTACTGCCATTTTTATTTGGAGAGTGATATTTAGTTAATTATTTTTGAAGATGATTAATAGATAAATTACTCAGGTCCATAAATTTATTTGAGAATTTTATGAGTTCCAGAAGTATACGTTTGATTCAGATTACTACAGACTGTTCTGTTTTTGACAGATTCTGTTTTTCATGTGTTGTTTACTTATTTTGATGAATCTATGGCTAGTAAAATAGTTTATAAACCATAGAGAAGTTGGAATACAGTAGGTTTAACACCAATATAAATAAAGAATGAGTTCATTACAGTACCTTGAAGTGGTGATTTATTTTCTTATACTAACGGAGCTTACGAGTTTTCTGTTAAGTTTTGTGTTGTGATGTTTTCAAGTTTTGGGTAAAGATTCGATGGACTATGGAATAAGGAGTGGCAAGAGCCTAAGATTGGGGATTCCCAAGGAACCCCAAGGTAATATTCAAGGACATCCAAGAGCCTAAGCTTGGGGATGCCCCGGAAGGCATCCCCTCTTTCGTCTTCGTTCATCGGTAACTTTACTTGGAGCTATATTTTTATTCGCCACATGATATGTGTTTTGCTTGGAGCGTCAATTTATTTTGTTAGGATTTTATTGCTGTTATTTAGAATAATGTTTTGCATCTTTTATTTCAATAAAAGTGGCATTGATAGCCTTTACTATGCCTATTTTAGAAGTCCACATGTTGCTGTTTGAAAACAGAAAGTTTACCGCTGTTGCAATAATTCCCTAGAAAAGTCAGAATGTGATAAAATGTTGAAACCTTTTGCATATTAAGCTCTGATAAATATACTACAGTGGGAATTTTCTTTCATAATTTTTGGAGCTAGGTAAGTATGGATGTGTTTAGGCAGATTGCTGTTATGTTTGCATTGTTTGCATATGTTTGCTTCTTTAATGATTCTATTTGAGGATAGGACTATTATATATGAAGAGGCATTTAGTATGCAATGTTGAATAATAATTTTAGTGATTTGCTACAGTAGAGTATGATAAGGTTTTGGCAATGGTTTATACTAACTTATCTCACGAGTCCTTGTTCAGTTTTGTGTGGATGAAGCTTTTGAGATTTAGGGAGACCGCGATATGAGAGGAATTAAGGAGACACAAAAGCTCAAGCTTGGGGATGCCCAAGGCACCCCAAGATAATATTTCAAGAAGTCTCAAGCATCTAAGCTTGGGGATGCCCCGGTTGGCATCCCACCTTTCTTCTTCAACAACTATCGGTTAGTATCGGTTGATCCTAAGTTTTTGCTTCTTCAAATGATGTTTGCTATTCTTAGATGTCATTTTGTTTTGCTTTCCTTGCTGTTTCAATAGAGTACCAAGATCTGAAATTATTAAATGTTAGAGAGTCTTCACATAGTTGCATAATTATTCGACTACTCATTGATCTTCACTTATATCTTTTGGAGTAGTTTGTCATTTGCTCTAATGCTTCACTTATATCTTTTAGAGCATGGCAGTAGTTTTATTTTGAAGAAATAGATGAACTCTCATGCTTCACTTAGATTACTTTGAGAGTCTTAAATAAGCATGGTAATTTTCTTAAAATCCTAATATGCTAGGTATTCAAGAATAATAAAATTCTCTTATGAGTGTGTTGAATACTATGAGAATTTTGATACTTGATAATTGTTTTAAGATAGGGAGATGGTAATATTAGAGTCATGCTAGTTGAGTAGTTGTGAATTTGATAAATACTTGTGTTAGAGTTTGTGATTCCCATAGCATGCACGTATGGTGAACCGTTATGTAACGAAGTCGGAGCATGATTTGTTTATTGATTGTCTTCCTTATGAGTGGCGGTCGGGGACGAGCGATGGTCTTTTCCTACCAATCTATCCCCCTAGGAGCATGCGCGTAATACTTTGCTTTGATAACTTCTAAATTTTTGCAATAAGTATATGAGTTCTTTATGACTAATGTTGAGTCCATGGATCATACGCACTCTCACCCTTCCACCCTTGCTAGCCTCTCTAATACCACGCAACTTTTGCCGGTATCATACACCTACCATATACCTTCCTCAAAACAGCCACCATACCTACCTATTATGGCATTTCCATAGCCATTCCGAGATATATTGCCATGCAACTTTCCACCATCTAGTTCATCATGACACATCCATCATTGTCATATTGCTTAGCATGATCATGTAGTTGACATAGTATTTGTGGCAAAGCCACCATTCATAATTTCTTCATACTTGTCACTCATGATTCATTGCATATCCTGGTACACCGCCTGAGGCATCCATATAGAGTCATACTTTGTTTTAGAATTGAGTTGTAATCATTGAGTTGTAAATAAATAGAAGTGTGATGATCATCATTCAATAGAGCATTGTCCCAATAAAAAAGAATAGAAAGGCCAAAGAAAAAAAGGCCCAAAAAAAGAAAATAAATAAAAAGGGGCAATGCTACTATCCTTTTCCACACTTGTGTTTCAAAGTAGAACCATGATATAGCGAGTCTCATATATTGTGCTTCAAAGTAGCACCATGTTCTTCATATAGAGAGTTTCATATGTTGTCACTTTCATATACTAGTGGGAATTTTACGTTATAGAACTTGGCTTGTATATTCCAATGATGGGCTTCCTCAAAAATTACCCTAGGTCTTCGTGAGCAAGCAAGTTGGGTGCACACCCGCTAGATTCTTTTGTTGATCTTTCATACATTTATAGCTCTAGTGCATCCATAGCATGGCAATCCCTACTCACTCACATTGATATCTATTGATGGGCATCTCCATAGCCCGTTGATACGCCTAGTTGATGTGAGACTATCTTCTCCCTTTTTGTCTTCTCCACAACCACCATTATATCCCACCTATAGTGCTATGTCCATGGCTCACGCTCATGTATTGCGTGAAGATTGAAAAAGTTTGAGAACATCAAAAGTATGAAACAATTGCTTGGCTTGTCATCGGGGTTGTGCATGATTTAAATATTTTGTGTGGTGAAGATGGAGCATAGCCAGACTATATGATTTTGTAGGGATAACTTTCTTTGGCCATGTTATTTTGAGAAGACATAATTGCTTTGTTAGTATGCTTGAAGTATTATTATTTTTATGTCAATATGAACTTTTGTCTTGAATGTTATGGATCTGAATATTCATGCCACAATTAAGAAGAATTATATTAAAATTATGCCAAGTAGCACTCCGCATCAAAAATTCTGTTTTTATCATTTACCTACTCGAGGACGAGCAGGAATTAAGCTTGGGGATGCTTGATACGTCTCCAACGTATCTATAATTTTTGATTGCTCCATGCTATATTATCTACTGTTTTGGGAAATATTGGGCTTTAATTTCCACTTTTATATTACTTGCGGGACTAACCTATTAACTGGAGGCCCAACCCAGATTTGCTGTTTTATGCCTATTTCAGTGTTTCGAAGAAAAGGAATACCAGACAGAGTCGAAACGGAATGAAATCAACTGGAGAAGTTATGTTTGGAAGGAAAGCAACCCAGGGAACTTGGAGTCCACGTCAGGAGATACGGGAGGACCTCACGAGGGTAGGGGGCGCCCCCCTGCCTCGTGGGGCCCGTGTAGCTCCTCCGACGTACCCCCTGCACCCATATATATCTACGTAACCTAAAACTTCCAGAGAGTAACATAGATCGGGAGTTCGCCGCCAGAAGCCTCCGTAGCCACCGAAAACCAATCTAGACCCGTTCTGGCACCCTTCCGGAGGGTGCAATCCTTCTCCGGTGGCCATCTTCATCATCCCGGTGCTCTCCATGACGAGGAGGAAGTAGTTCTCCCTTGGGGCCGAGGGTATGTACCAGTAGCTATGTGTTTGATCTCTCTCTCTCTCTCTCTCGTGTTCTTGAGATGATACGATCTTGATGTATCGCGAGCTTTGCTATTATATTTGGATCCTATGATGTTTCTTCCTCCCTCTTCTCTCTTGTAATGAATTGAGTTTCCCCTTTGAAGTAATCTTATCGGATTGAGTCTTTAAAGACTTGAGAACACTTGATGTATGTCTTGCCATGGATATCTGTGGTGACAATGGGATACCACGTGCCACTTGATGTATGTCTTGGTGATCAACTTGCGGGTTTCGTGACATTGAGAACCTATGTATAGGGGTTGGCACACGTTTTCGTCGTGATTCTCAGGTAGAAACTTTGGGGCACTCTTTGAGGTCCTTTGTGTTGGTTGAATAGATGAATCTGAGATTTTGTGATGCATATCGTATAATCATACCCACGGATACTTGAGGTGACATTGGAGTATCTAGGTGACATTAGGGTTTTGGTTGATTTGTGTGTTAAGGTGTTATTCTAGTATGAACTCTAGGGCTGTTTGTGACACTTATAGGAATAGCCCAACGGACTGATTGGAAAGAATAACTTTGAGGTGGTTTCGTACCCTACCATAATCTCTTCGTTCGTTCTCCGCTATTAGTGACTTTGGAGTGACTCTTTGTTGGATGTTGAGGGATAGTTATGTGATCCAATTATGTTAGTAATGTTGAGGGAACTTACACTAGCGAAAGTATGAACCCTAGGCCTTGTTTCCACACATTGCAATACCGTTTACGCTCACTTTTATCACTTGCTACCTTGCTGTTTTTATTATTTCAGATTACAAATACCTTTATCTACTATCCATATACCACTTGTATCACCATCTCTTCGCCAAACTAGTGCACCTATACAATTACTATTGTATTGGGTGTGTTGGGGACACAAGAGACTCTTTGTTATTTGGTTGCAAGGTTTCTTGAGAGAGACCATCTTCAACCTATGCCTCCTATGGATTGATAAACCTTAGGCCATCCACTTGAGGGAAATTTTCTACTATCCTACAAACCTCTGCACTTGGAGGCCCAACAACGTCTGCAAGAAGAAGGTTGTGTAGTAGACATCAGAGGGATAGCTGGGTCTTCGGGCAGCGGAGCCGCACACTTAATCCACTCCGCTTTCTTCGTCCAGATATGAAGGAGAAAAGGAAGGCCTAGCATACTCCTCGAATCTACAAGGTGAGGTTATGTTTGGAAATCTGAAAACTTACTGGAGTGGCCGGGTGAGCGCAGTCAAGGCCGAAGTCTTCAGTTGTTCCCCACCACGACTTCTGGGCCTTGAAAAGCAGCTTCAAGATTTCTTCGTGCTTTGTGCCGAAGAAGTGTTCCAGGGTCCGGGGGCCAGCTGGATTGAATTCCCACATATGGAGAGTCCGGCGCTGGCAGGGGAGAATCCGGCGAAAAAGCATCACCTGGACCACATCGACGAGGCTGGTCTTCTTCTCTATCATGCCCTTGACGCGCTTCTGTAGCGTCATCACCTCGTCGAATGGTGCCCAGTCTAGGCCCTTTTTAACCCATGATGTGAGCCGCATTGGAGGCCCAGATTTGAACTCAGGAGTGGCGGCCCATGTGGTGCCGCGAGGTTCAGTGACATAGAACCACTCCTGCTGTCATCCCTTCACGGTCTCCCCGAAGGCTCCCTGGGGCCAAGTGATGTTGGGGAGCTTGCTCACCATGGCGCCGCCGCACTCCGCGTGTTGACCGTCCACCACTTTCGGCTTCACATTGAAGACCTTGAGCCATAATCCGATATGGGGGGGATGCGGAGGAACGCCGCACACACGATGATGAATGCCGAGATGTGGAGGAAGGAATTTGGGGCTAGATCGTGAAAGTCTAGCCCATAGTAGAACATGAGCCCGCGGACAAAAGGGTGGAGAGGAAACCCTAGTTCGCGGAGAAAGTGGGGGATAAATACTACCCTCTCATTGGATTCCGAAGTGGGGATGATCTGCTTTTTGGCAGGAAGCTGGTGGGCGATTTCCGTGGCCAGGTACCCCGCTTCCCGGAGTTCCTTCAAGTTGATGAAGGAGGCAATCCACTTGCCCTGAGCGCTAGATTCGGACATGGCTGGAGTGTTTGCTGGGGATAGAAGGAATTGAACTCGGGCGCTGGAGCTCGAGGGCCGATGGGCTGAGGAGGAAGAAGGCGTGGGGTAAAAAGATGGGTCCTTATCTGCTTATAAAGGCAGTGAATATCAAGCGTCCCACCACGAGCCTTAAAACTCGCCTATTCCCAAGGGGGTGTCCTAACGGCACGTTTGGATTACCCAAACCCGTATTAATGAGAATCCCGTAATAAGGGGACATGATCTCTACTTTGACAAGACGTGTCAATGAGGATCGCGCCTCAAAATGCGAAGCGAGAGGCTAAAAAATGGTTCGAAATAATAATAAGGCCAGAACATAACGTCTCGTCAAAAAAGCTGTCAGTAGACATGGCTTATTTTGTTTAAGTATTTTTCCCTTGTGGTTCAAGGTTGTGACGGTTATACAGAGCCGAACATAATTCTTTTGACCAACTACTTTGGAGTATTCGGAGGAGGAACCCGCCTTGTAATGCCAAAGACAATCTGCGCGCCGGACACCTCGTCATTGAAGCCTAGTTCAGGGGCTACTGAGGGAGTCCTAGACTAGGGGGGCCCCGGGCGTCCGGGCTATGTGATATGGGCCGGACTGATGGGCCAAGAAGATACAAGATCAAAGGCCTTCCCACGTGTCCGGATGGGACTCTCCTTTACGTGGATGGCAAGCTTGGCGTTCGGATGTGAAGATTCCTTTCTTTGTAAACCGACTCTGTACAACCCTAGGCCCCTTCGGTGTCTATATAAACCGGATGGTTTAGTCTATAGAGGCAATCATAATCATACAGGCTAGACATCTAGGGTTTAGCTATTACGATCTCGAGGTAGATCAACTCTTGTAACCCCTATACTCATCAAAGTCCATCAAGTAGGAAGTAGGGTATTAGCTCCATCAAGAGGGCCCGAACTTGGGTAAATATCGTGTCCCCGGGCTCCTGTTACCTTTGATCCTCAGACGCACAGTTTGGGACCCCCTACCTGAGATCGGCCGGTTTTGACACCGACAGCGGGTCATGTGTGACGACCGAGTAAACCTCAATATTCATTGGGTCAAAGATTGTGGTATCAGCCTGTGGCAGCGGGTCGTTGACAAGGCCCTTAGGATTTTGAACTGAAGTTTTAGGGGCTTCAGTCATTCATGTTTCTAGATCAGCAGCCTTGGGATCTTTTGAAGACCCGCCCACTTTTTGCTTTTTGCCTGCTTTGGCTACACCCCTATAACAAAGATACAAGAGATCATGAGTGTGCATTGTTACAAGTCATTTATGAACAAAGTGATATACTTACCCCTGGGCAACCTTGAAGACAAGCATTTGGGTTCCCGTAGAGTCGCCAGATGATGGAAAAGTTCCCTCATAGTTTGAGTCGGAAAGATCAAGAGGTTGACGAAAAAGACTAGCCCTTGGAAAAGTAATTTTCAGGTTATAAGGCACCTCATTTTGATGTTTGCGAGTAGGAGTATTGGGTAAGCCGGAGTTGAGGTCTTGAGAACTGTCACTCCGGGTCATACGTCTGGAGTCATGCTGCTGCTTCTTTAAAAGAAAATTGGGACCCAAATAAGCAAGAGGATGAGAAAACCTTACTTTCCGGATGACCTATCGGGTTTTATTTCTTGGCAAAGGAATTGAGTCGGAGGAGACAGATATTACCTCTATTGCATTTGCCTGGCTTGTCTCCGCGTCATCCTGTGAAGAGTCGGCATCAATAAGTTGCATAAAAAGACGACCAAGGGAATCGGGTTCTACCTCCGAGTCATCTAGTTTGAAAAGGTCTAATGTTGTTTGCTTTTTACGACGACCCGGAGCATGGGTCTTGGTCTTAGGTTTCTTGACCGAGGCGGCGATCTGTGGTCTTCTGGTTCAAAAGGCAGAGTCAGCCTGCATAAGCCCAAAAGGAGATTAAAACAAAGTATAATGTCGAGTTAACTTGAATTGAAACAGGTAAAGGTAAATACTTATAGGTGGAGCTGGATTCTACTTAAAGAATGGTGATAGGGCAACTTTACTATAGTTCTCTTGAGACTCGTCAAGCAGAGTCCTCATGGTCTTAAAGACTTCTTCAACGGTAAAGTTATCTGTTGTGAACCGTTCAGGGTCATCTGGTTTGCCAGAATATTTATACATTAAGCTGGGGCGGCGGCTTAAAGGGAGTATCTTCCAGGAGACCCATCACCGGGTCAAATCAACCCCAAGTAACCCATTAGCCAATAAAACTTTGGCCCTAGAAAGGAATGGGAAAGCCATGACATGCTCTTCTGGAATAATATTGCTTGGCGGGTCAAAGTTCAGTGGGAGACGTTCATCTCTAAACCTGGGTAATGGGTTTTCTGTTGCTCAAGCGGTGTTTTTGCAGTAAAACCAGGTGGTTACCCATCCTTTGGGGTGAATGGGTAAGAAAGTGGAGGGTAAGTTGTTGTCCCTCCATCTCTGAATTGAGATTCCACCTAATTCTTGGCTTGGGCCGTTTTTACATTCAGTCTGGCCGTTTATGTAAAAAAAACTCCTTGAAGAGGGGAACTGTGGGTGCTGTTTGAAGATAAACTTCGCAGAAGATTTGGAAATGACGAATGTTGGACACTGAGTTCGGCCCTATATCTTGCGGATGCAGATTGAAATAGTGAAGGAGATCACGGAAGAATGTAGACCCGGGTGGGGTAAATCCTCTGAGTATGTGATCAGTGAAGATTACAACTTCATCCTCGGCAGGGGTAGGGATTGCTTCCCCATTGCTGACTTGGCATCTGATTTCTTGTTGACTCGCCAATAGTCCTTGGCCTACGAAATCATCAAGGATCTGCTTGGTAACCAAGGACCGTTCCCAGTTGACGATAGTCATTTTTTGACAGTTGAAAGGTTACAGCCTGGAAGTATAAAGTGGTGAGTTGATACTGTGCTGTTGAGTTGATTAATGGTGAAGATGACAGTTTAAAAGACTACAAATTAACTATGGATACATGATGGGTCATGGTTATAAGTATGTTACAAACCATTTATGTGTTGAAAGGCGGGTCAGCTATAATTAAGAAATACCTTAACTAGGAGGCATGGTTATCAAGTTATGAGCACCATATTGATGAGTCACATTGCAGAAGCATGTTCGGAGCTCCAGGCGGATTACATGTTACAGATAAGCCGGTTAAAAGACTGGCGGGTTATGATGTTATTATTTAAGGCGCCTGAATGGCATTGGCAGGGTGTTCATATACGAATATGAGATTGATGAAATTCTGCTGAGTGTGAGAAAAACAAGTTTCAGAATTTGTGCCCATAATTTCGGATCTACTGCAGCTCTGGAAATAAATAAAAAATGGCTAAACCTAAAGCATGGCAGTGGAAGAACTGGAGACCTAATCGTTGGTTGGTTAAGAAGATGGGATATACACAGGATATGAATGAAAGGCTAAAAGCTATCGCCGCACTACTTCTATTTGGGTTTTTGGGACAAATTATACGTTTTCAAGCCATGGATGCTTGGAAGGGGGTGAGCTTCAAAGAAGTCCGACGAACCCTATGAACAGGGTTGATCTAACGTGGATCTAAGAAAAGCGAGAAAGAATACATGGAAGCGTTGATGAAGAGCGGAGGTTCTCCGCTATGCTCTGGTCCGGCCAGGTTGATGCAGCGGCCTGGATGAGGTTGTTCACAAAGGTTGATAGGGACGGCGGAGCTTCGGCAACGGCGATGGATGCGAGGAAGAAGAAGAGAGAGAGAGGGGCGGCGTAAAGGTGAAACGAGAGGACCCCCGTCCCTATTTATAAGGAAACGGTAAAATGGCATGCGTGGAAATCGAGGAGGCAACATGATTATCTCAACATTATAGGCGCCTCGATTCTCGGATGGCCAATTAATATAAAGGATCTGTTATGATGTCACATGTTCTGTGTATCCTTAATGAGCATGATGTCATGGCGGGTTACAATGATTTAGTTTACATGACGTCATGGCGGGTTACAGTGGTTTGTTCAAGGTTCAGCTTTGGAAGATGATTTGTTGACGGAAGTAGTGAAGATTGACATGAACAAGTTCAAATCAATCTAGGGCCAAATGTAGGGGACATAACCCCGAGGTGTGACCCACCCAGGAGGGGCCGGGTTACATTGTTTGCAACTTAACATAAAGAAGTCCCAGGAAGGCCCAAGAAGATAAAACAGGAAGACGACGACTTAAGAGGTGGGCCTGGTGATGGCCCTATTGGGAAACGTAGCATGCAATTTCAAAAAAATTCCTATGCTCACGCAAGATCTATCTAGGGGATGCATAGCAACGAGAGGGAAAGAGTGTGTCTACATACCCTCGTAGACCGAAAGCCTAAGCATTTGACAATGTGGTTGATGTAGTCGACTTCTTCTCGTTCTGACCGATCAAGCATCGAACGTATGACACCTCTGAGTTTTGCACACGTTCAGCTTGATGACGCCCCTCGAACTCTTGATCCAGTAAAGTGTCGAGGGAGAGTTCCGTCAGCATGACGGCGTGGTGGCGGTGATGGTGAAGTGATCCACGCAGGGCGTCGCCTAAGCACTACGTGAATATGACCGGAGGCGTAAACTGTGGAGGGGGGCTCCGCACATGGCTAACAATGTTTAATGTGTGTTCTAGACACCCCCTCCCCACGTATATGACGGAGGGAGGGGAGAGAGGCATCCCTAGGCGCGCCCAAATAGGAGGAATCCTACTTGGGCTCCTAGTCCAAGTCGGCCTCCCCCTTTCCTTTTACCGGAAGGGGGGGAAGGGAAGAGAGGGGGGAGAAGGGAAGAGGGGGCACCGCCCCCTCATCCTAATCCAATTCGGCCTCCTTCTTTGGGGGGCACCCCTATGTGGGTTGGTGTGCTTTCCCCTAAGGCCCATATGGCCCATATCTTTCCCTGGGAGGTTCCGGTAACCCCCTGGTACTCCGATATGTACCCGATACATTCCGGAACACTTCCGGTGTCCGAATACTATCATCCAATATATCAATCTTTACCTCTCGACCATTTCGAGACTCCTCGTCATGTCCATGATCTCATCCGGGAGTCCAAACAACATTCGGTCACCAAATCACATAACTCATATAATACAAATCGTCATTGAACGTTAAGCGTGCGGACCCTACGGGTTCGACAAACTATGTAGACATGACCGAGACACCTCTCCGGTCAATAACCAAAAGCGGAACCTGGATGCTCATATTGGTTCCCACATATTCTACGAAGATCTTTATCGGTCGTACCGTAATGAAAACATACGTTATTCCCTTTGTCATCGGTATGTTACTTGCCCGAGATTTGATCGTCGGTATCTTAATACCTACTTCAATCTCGTTACCGGAAGGTCTCTTTACTCGTTTCGTAAGACATCATCCCACAACTAACTCATTAGTCACATTGCTTGCAAGGCTTCTTATGATGTGCATTATCGAGAGGGCCCAGAGATACCTCTCCGATACTCGGAGTGACAAATCCTAGTCTCGATCTATGCCAACCCAACAAACACCTTCAGAGATACCTGTAGAGAATCTTTATAATCACCTAGTTACGTTGTGATGTTTGATAGCACACAAGGCATTCCTCTGGTATCCAGGAGTTGCATAATCTCATAGTCGAAGGAATATGTATTTGACATGAAGAAAGCAATAGCAATAAAACTGAACGATCAATATGCTATGCTAACGGATGGGTCTTGTGCATCACATCATTCTCCTAATAATGTAATCATGTTCATCAAATGACAACACATCTCTATGGATAGGAAACTTAACCATCTTTGATTAACGAGCTAGTCTAGTAGAGGCTTACTAGGGACACTGTGTTTTGTCTATGTATCCACACATGTATCAAGTTTCCGGTTAATACAATTCTAGCATGAATAATAATCATTTATCATGATATAAGGAACTATGAATAACAACTTTATTATTGCCTCTAGGGCATATTTCCTTCAGGCCCAAGACCCGGAAGTGTGAACCGCCCGATGATGACATGCCTGGTAAGGCAAGGCGACTTAGAAACCGAGATAGTCACGATGTGTGATCTGGCTTGGACTCTTGTAATCCCTGGGCCTCAACTTGTGTATATAAAGGCGAGACCCGGCGGCGAGTTAACTCAAGAAAACAACCGATCGATAGCTAGGTCAAGTGTGGTCGCTCTTGTAATCGAAACTCAAGCAATACAACTAGAAGCAGGATATAGGCTTTTACCTCCATCGCGAGGGGCCGAACCTGGGTAAACCTCTGTGTCCTTTGTCCCATTCAACCCCTTCAAGCTAACCTACGTTGCGATGGCTCCACACCTAAGTCCTTCCACAAGGGCATCTACCATGTTAAATCCACGACAACGTTGTTTGTACATAAGTTATCAGGTCTGCGGTGGTTAATTTTTCAATCTATTTAAACAGAAGTTATAGGTGGTACGTTTCCAACGAACCTCCCCGACATAGTATATGTACGCAAGATATCAAGTATGCAAAGAATTTAGCAGGGTTATGTTTTTAACAAAAAATATTGCCCAGGTCAAAGTTTCCACAGTGTTTATATGTTAGTTATTAGGTCTGGTGCTGCCTAAATTATCATGCTAATACAAAGAAATTACCAATTCTGTAATGAACCTATGTGAAACATGCATAAAAAATGTGGAACTTGCCCACATAGTAAGACCGGACTAGTGAGGCTACCGGTTCATATTTTTCACTTGTCCCATCACTATTTTTTTTCAATCTCGTTTAAAAAATGTACATGTTAACTTGGGAATTCATATGTGAGTTTGTGGAATCAAATCGAAAAAAATTCAAATGAGAGGTCAATCGGGATGACTTGCGAGAGGGGAGGACATGTTATGCTAGAGAAGCGGAAGGGAGAAATCAATGAGAGGAGGGAGAATCATGTGATGGGGAATGACCATGGGATGAGGCAATCGATTATGTAACAAAAATCAGGGCACTAGCCCGTTAACTTTCTCTTTTAAAAACAATATGTAGGCAACAATCTGTTGGAACGCCGCATGCTCCTCTTGTATTATACTATTTCCTGTCGAGTTGTACCGACAAAGAATAAAAAAACTAGCACCATAATTTTGATCCATGGTTTTCTGCACCTCCCAGTTCCAAAGAGGCTGCTGAAGGCGAGGGGAGCAGTGGGGAACATGGCGGAGAGAAACAAATCTTTTTCTCTAAGGCCCTTCCTAATGCTTCACTTTATATAGGTGCTAAGACTGCCATGCAGGTGACACATATGATGTGACACAGTTTTTTTTCTCAAATACGCATGAGTGTGCGTACTATATTATAAAGAAAGAGGATGGAGATAAAGATCCCCTCCACAGTAGTGTCACACTTTCGTAATTACAAGAACACTACTACCACAGCCACTCATCCACTCATGCTACTCATCCTAACTTGCCGCGATAGCCCACCCTTCCACCCCACTAAAAAAGATATCAAGTTCCCCTTTAAGCAGCCCCGCCTGCTTCAACATGCGCCCCTCCTGACTGATCTTGAGTAAGACAACATCCTTACATGGCGAGGCTCCCTCAAAAACAATTGTGTTGCGGTGTTTCCAAATCTCCCACACGACTAGAATGATCAAAGCGTAGTCGTCCTGTTGTATTTCCCGCTTGTGGCCCTTCCTGCACACCACTCCGAGAGGTTTTGATTTGATGTTGGCATCCAATCCGGCTTGCCCAGAGAGTGGAATATCGTAGTCCAAACCTCCCACGAAAACACATAGTGAAGTAAAAGGTGAGCTATGCTTTCCTCGCCCTGGCTGCACAGTGGGCATTGCTCCTGGTGATCCAGTCCACGCCATGCAAGATGATCATAGGTCAAACATCAATTTTGAACGGCCAACCAGGCGAAGAAACGACGGTGTAGCGGTGATGACCCACAAGTATGGGGGATCAATTGTAGCTCTTTTCGATAAGTAAGAGTGTCGAACCCAACGAGGAGCAGAAGGAAATGACAAGTAGTTTCCGGTAAGATATTGTCTGCAAGTGCTGAAATTGTAAGTAACAGAGTAGTTTGATAGCAACATAATTTTTAATGAGCAAGTAACGATAATAGTAACAAAAGTGCAGCCAGGTAGCCCAATCCATTTGAGGCAAAGGACATCCCAAACCTTCGTCGAATTCCCAATCTTCAGAGTTGCGTTTAATTCTTTCCAAAAGATCCCGCCGGAATTCAATCTTCTTCTTCACAAATGAACCAACACAAGAATTATCAAGCATGGTTTGATCATTACGAGAAAGCCGAGCATAAAAATTCTGGATAATAATTTCTCTTGAGAGCTCATGATTGGGCATGAATATAACATTGACTTAAGTCTCCCCAAGCTAGAGCGACACATTTTCCTTCATGAGGCCAAATATTATATATATAATTCCGATCACGATGAACTAGATGCATAGGATAATATTTTTGGTGGAACTCCAATTTCAAACGATTCCAATTCCATGATACAATATCATCACATATCCTATACCATGCCAATGATTTTCCCTTCAAAGATAAAGGGAAAACATTTTTCATCACTTCATCCCTGGGTAAACCTACAAGCTTAAACAATCCACAAATTTGTTCCACATATATCAAGTGCATATCAGGATGTTCGGTTCCATCTCCTGCATAAGGATTAGCTAGCAGTTGTTATATCATACCCGAAGGAATTTCATATTCAATATTTTTAGTAGGTGCAATAGGTGTAGGGGTTGCTAATTGTGGTTCCGGACGAGGTGAAGATACCCGAACAAACCCCTCAAAGGATTGTTTTCCATAGCAACAAGTGACAATAAATTTCAGCACACTATATAAATGTTTCCTAACAAAAGTCCACTTACCAAAGGCGCTTCACTCCCCGGCAACGGAGCCAGAAAATAGCCTTGATGACCACAAGTATAGGGGATCAATTGTAGATCTTTTCAATAAGTAAGAGTGTCGAACCCAACGAGCAGCAGAAGGAAATGATAAGTAGTTTCTGGCCAGATATTGTCTGCAAGTGCTGAAATTGCAAGTAACGGAGTAGTTTGATAGCAAGATAATTTGTAACGAGCAAGTAATGATAATAGTAACAAAAGTGCAGCAAGGTAGCCCAATCCTTTTGAGGCAAAGGACATGCCAAAATGGTCTCTTATGATAGGCAAAGCGTTCTTGAGGGTACACGGAAATTTCATCTAGTCACTTTCATCATGTTGGTTTGATTTGTATTCGCTACTTTAATAATTTGATATGTGGGTGGACCAGTGCTTAGGTGCTGTTCTTACTTGAACAAACCTCCTACTTATTATTAACCCTCCCTTAAGCATCTACAACTACGAGAAAACTAATAAGAATAAATTCTAACCATAGCATTATGGATCCAATCGGTCTCTTACAAAATAGCGCATAAATTGGGGTTTAAGCTTTGTCACTCTCGCAACCCACCATCTAATTGCTACACCACAATGCATTCCCTTAGGCCCAAATATGGTGAAGTTTCATGTAGTCAACGTTCACATGATGCCACTAAGGAAATAACAACATACATGCTATCAAAATATCGAACACATATCAAGTTCACATGATTACTTGCAACATGATTTATCCCATGACCTCAAGAACAAAAGTAACTACTCACAAATGATAAAAATGTTCATGATCAGAGGAGTATTAAATAGCATAATGCATCTGAACATATAATCTTCCACCAAATAAACCATATAGTAATCAACTACAAGATGTAATCAACACTACTAGTCACCCACAAGCACCAATCAATAGTTCCGGTAACAAGATTGAACACAAGAGATGAACTAGGGTTTGAGAGGAGATGGTGGTGTTGAAGATGTTGATGGAGATTGCCCTCAGATGGGAGAGTTGTTGGTGATGATGATGACAATGATTTCCCACTATGGGAGGGAAGTTCCCCCGGCGGAGTCGCTCCGTCGGAGGGCAAAAGTGCTCCTGCCCAAGTTCCGCCTCGAGGCGGTGGCGCTTCATCCCGAAAGTCCTCCTATTATTCTTTCTAGGTCAAAATGACTTATATACCAAAAGATGCGCATCGGAGGTGGGCCGAGGAGGCCACAACCCACCAGGGCACGCTTGGGGGGACTGGCGCGCCCAGGTGGGTTGTGCCCACCTGGTGGCCCCCCTCTGGTGTTTATTGGCTCTAGTATTTCCTAAATAATCCATAAAAAATCTCCGTGAAGTTTCAGCTCATTTAGAGTTGTGCAGAATAGGTGGCCTGACACAGCTTTTCCACGTCCCGATTTCCAGCAGTCGGAATTCTCCCTCTTGGTGTGTTCCTTGCAAATTATGAGAGAAAAGGCATTAGAATTACTCCAAAAAGCATTATTATGGATAAAACATTATAAATAACAGTAAGAAAACATGATGCAAAATGGACGTATCAACTCCCCCAAGCTTAGACCTCGCTTGTCCTCAAGCGAAAACCGAAATCGAAAAACATGTCCACATGCTTTGAGAGAGAGGTGTCGATAAAAACAAAATTCGGACATAGAAGCATCATGTTGATTATTATAAACAGGACTTTTATCATATACTTCTCATGAATAAGTAATAGTTCATCATACAATCAAAGTATAAAGCAAAAACTCTATTAGAAACTGACAAACTATGTTCTCAGTCAACTTTGCAACTACAATTCATCATCTTTTCAGGAAGAGTCACATGTCGGAGCCTTTAGGCAAGTCCACATACTCAACCATCATATAGTCTTGTATGATTGCTAAAACTCATCTCGTACCCATGAGCAAAACGTTTCAACTGGACACATAGAAAGATAGGGGCTTATAGTTTCGCCTCCCAACATACTCACCTCAAGGGTGATGTCAACAATAATAACTCATGCTATCTATATTGAACTGGACATATGTGCCTAGATCTTTCCTCACCACATGATGCTTGCCAAAAGAGAAAAATAGAAGGAATAGAGAGAAAAACTTTGACTCTTTGCATAAAAGTAAAAGATAGGTCCTTCGCAGAGGGAAGCAGAGGTTGCCATGCACTTATTTGTTTGTATGCTCAATCCCTTAGTGCAACAGAATGTCACGTTGTATTGCCCCTTGAGATGACAACCTTTATTATGCAGTCTGTCACTTTTATCCTTTGTCATCCAAGTGCGTACAACGCTCAATTTTCTCTTACACTAAATGATCTCACACTTTTAGAAGCAATTTTTATTGCCTTTTTGCACTAATGACAACTTACTTGAGGGATCTTGCTCAATCCCTAGGTAGGTATGGCGGACACTTGAAAAAAGATTTGGGTTTAAGGGTTTTTGGATGCACAAGTAGTATCTCTACTTAGTGCGGAATTTTTGGCTAGCAAAGATAGGGGCAACCATCACATGTTAAAGGATCTATGACAATATGACTTCTATGTGAATATAAACAAACATAAATCATTAAGTTGTCTTCCTTGTCCAACCTCAACAATTTTGGCATATAATATTTGGATGAGGGCTCATAATCACAAAAGATTTCTAGGATATAGTATATCTATATGTGAATCTTCTCCTCCCTTATTAATTCTTTCATGAGTTGCATCATTGACTAATGCTATGTTTGTCAATCTCTAATAAAATTTTCTAATTATACTGTCGGGGAAACGACACCTATGAGATCCCGAGGACCCCTTCTATGGTTGGTGGGGGTGAAGAGTTGTGCAAAGAGCAGGTCTAGCGATCAGCACGAGGGGATTTTTACCCAGGTTCGGGCCGCAAATGATGTGTAAAACCCTAGTCCTGCTTGTGTGTGTTCATCTTGTGTTCTTTAGTTCTTGGACTAGCTACTATGTGTGCCCAGTCCAAAAACTCCAAATCCTTCCACAGTACGCTCGGGCCTCCTTTTATATGTCAAAGGGGTCACCAGAGTGGCACATAGGACGTGGAAAGTATCTACAGTGTACAAGTTTATCACCTAACATCATAGGACAAATGCATTTAATGCGCTGCCTATGTGCCCTCTTGCTTTTTTGGGGATGGCAACAGAGCTCGTCCTGTCTGTAGCTGTCTCGTCTTGCTTCGACGCGCATCCGGCTGACGAGGCATGCAACACTATGCTGGTTGGCTGGTCGCTGTGCTGGTGCGGTGACAGGGCCTTCACGAAGACCCGCATGCCACCACGCAGGTGCTCGACTAGTTGGCCTAGAAGCTGCATGCTGCCATGCACGCGCTTGCCTAGTTGGCAGGCTGGTTGCCGCGTCAGAACGGCCACGGGGCAGCGAAGCTTTGGCAGGTGCGGCCCTGGCCGCAGCCCCGCAGATGCCCCCGGCAAGGGTCTTGTCGGGGTCTCGCGGTCGTCCCCGGCAAGGATCTTGCCGGGGTCTTTGTCTTCTAGTTCTTATCTAGACTCGCAGGCCTCTCGTATTCACAAAGATCTGCATGCCACCATGCAGGCGCCCCTGAGTCTTGGTCTCGACGTTGTCGATGGTGCCAGAACTCTCAGGCTCAACCGCTCAAGGGTGGCGGCCTTTCTAGTGTTGGGAAAGTCACCCCGGCAAGGCTCTTGCCAGGGCTATGTAGGCTGCCCCGGCAAGGGTGTTGCCGAGGGAGGTCCATCTTGCCCCTTTGCTCTTCATGCCTCTGGCTTGAGTGTTGCCTTGGCAGTCCCGTACCTTTCCTTCCTCTGCCCCCGCCAAGCATGGCCACATGCGTGGCAACGACTTCCCGTGCACAAGTAAAGGGGTACAGAAATGCCCCTACTTTTGTACACCGACAGGAGCCCCTGGCTCTAGGCCACACATAAGCGTGAAGCGTTGTTGGGCCAGGCCCAGAACGGTGCGCGGGCACGCGTGGCAGAGTTTTAACCGCCGTAATTTCTTCGCCAGTTGCGCTTCCCCACGATTTTCATTGAGTGCGTGACATGGGGGTTGTGCGTGGAACGGTCGCAGCATGCTTGCATCACCTTGCGGTGAATAGTAAAGAGGCGGCCCGCGTCTTTCCCATAAAAAAGAGGAAACTGCAGGGGCACTGCTCATTTACCCTCCGCGCCTCTTCCAATCTTGGAACCGCCGTTCCCCTCTTCTTCTTCAAGCGCAAATCAGAGATTTCGCCTCTGCTTGCTTCCACCGCGCCCCATTGCCCTTGATCCCTCGCCCCCTCTCTGCCGCAATGGCGCCCAAGTCAAGCAAGGGGAAGGGAGCGGCCAAGGATGCCGAGGGAAGGAGGCGCCGAAGAGCGAGTTGGTGGAGCTGTGGACGTAGTACGCCCTCTTCACCCCGACGGTCGACGCGCTCACCCTCAAGGAGAAGTTCAGGTGCCTGTGGGGGAGGGAGACGACATGGCATCCCACCACGCGTATCGTCCCTGCCTCCTTCGCCAAGCCTGGTCCAAATCGATATCCTTTCTTTGTCGACTACTTCTCATGTGGGCTCTGCCCCCCTTCTCAGATTTCTTCAATGACATCATGCACACCTATGGCTTCCACCTTCTTTATCTTATGTTGAATGCCGTGGCGTGCACGGCCTTCTTTGCTCACCTTTGTGAGGGTTTCGCTGGAGTGCAGCTCAGCACGACGCTCTTCCGCCATTACTTAACCCCTCACATCCAGCCAGGGGGTGCCATCTCTGGCTGCATCACTTGGATCCCGAGGACCCAGAGCAGTGACACGTACCCGGAGGGTGCCCAGAAGGAGAGGTGGGACGAGTGGTGGGGCCAGTGGTGCTGGATCGAGGAGACAGGTCCGCAGGAGTTCTGCCAGGTCCGTCGGAGGCCGCCGGTGCGCAGCAAGGACTGGGGCGAGCTCGACGCCGACGACGGGAAACTCACAGTTGCCATCACCAGGATCCATCGCCTCACCTCGGCCGGGCTCACTCTCGTGATGATCGGGGCCGACTTCATCCGTCGCCGGATTGGCCCACTGCAAATAAGGGGAGGCCGGCCTAGGACTTCAGGAATGCGGCCGACATCATGAGGCTCCGCCCCGGCCTGAATCACAACTTCACGGTGCTGCAGCATGCTCATCTTTGTCAGAGGCTTTTCCATCTCAAGGTTGACGAGGTCGGCAGGGTCGAGAGGACCGGCAAGGACGAGCAGACCGGAAAGGCCGCCAAGGCCAGCAAGCATGATAACCTGTTCGGGTTGCCAGCGGGGGTGGTCCTACTGAGCAACAACTCTTGCCTGACCGCCATTATCGCCATGATGCCGGTTCTCAACCCGCACGACCTTGATTCGACCTGGGCCGAGCCAAAAGCGAAGCTAGTGCAGACATTCTTTGACAACTTGTCGGAGAGGTATGCTCTTGACGACCCACGGCTCATCTTCCCCACCACTGAGGAAGAGTTGGCGTACATTGCCGCCAGGGCGTAGGAGGCAGCACTTGCCGAGGAGGCCGGTAGCCTTGGCACTGTGGAGGATGAGGCCGATGTGGCCATAGAAGAGAAGGAGTTTGCCGAGTGGACGGGGTCTGGCGGGGAACCAAAGCGGTGCCGTCGCTGGGGTTCCCCTTGTTGAAGAAGCGGTCGAGGAGTCGGCCGAAGAGGAGACCGATGCAAATGACTCGTCGGCCCCAGGGAAGAAATGCTTCTTGCGGTGGGCTGGCTCCGGCGAGCCAGTCTGGCCCGGCAAGACCGCGCAGCGGCAACGGGCCCAGGCGCAGCCCGCGCACCAGACGAGGCGTACGGCCGCAGGAGCAGAAGCTACAACAACAAAGAGGGCTGCGGTCGCCACCTCCTCCTCGTCCAAGAGGCCCAGGACGCCATCCCTTTCTCCTCCCCTCACGGACGCCGCCCCGGAGGCCGATTTAGATCTTGGGTCCTTTAGCCCGAGGAGGACAGAGGAGGAGGACGAGTAAGCACCTTGCCCCTCATCATCTCCTGATCCTGCGCCTGCGCTATCTTTCCCTGACTTGATCTTATCTTCATAGTGACATGGAGACGCTGGCCCAGAGGGTGGCGAACAGAGCCAAGGCTTCGATGGGCGATGAGCCCCCGGTGAGCGCTTCGCGTACGCCGGCGTTGGTGGTGATCAGCTCGGCTGACGGCCCTCAGCGTAGCCCCCTCTCCAGCCCCCAGCGTGAGTCCGTTATTCACTCCTCATCGACGGGCATTGGGGTGTGTATCCTTGGTGTTGACCTTGTCGGTTCCGTAGGAGGAGAGCAGCAACAGGAGGAGCCGTTGAGGGCCGCCCCTGACACACCGCCCCCGTCGTGCACGCCACCCAAAGGGGTGTCACTGGCAAGGGCATCGACCGCCGAGCCCACGCGCATGGAGGAAGGGGGGCAAGCATGGGCACTGGTGGCTCCATCCTGGCAATGAATGTTAGCGGGGAGGGAACCACTTCTCCTCAGCTCGGCATGGGTAAGCTGCCTGCCTCCCGTCCCTTTCTATCTCTGCCACGCGATGTTCTTTCTTTTCTTTGTTATGAAGTTTGGTTTTGGCCTCACTTCATTCTCTTTTCTGGTTTCCAGACCCTCCCTCAACGGACCAGGTGGACGTCGATGTTGTCATCGAGGAGGTCGCCAAGGATGCCGAAGCTGAGGCCACCAAGATCGCTGTCGGGGAAGCCGCCAAGTCCGCCGCCGAGGAGGCCGCCGGGGAGGAGGTGGCTAATGGCCAACCTTCCTCCCCTACATCCCCCGCCTCAGGCAAGTACTTTAAGGTGGGAGATGATCTATTCGTCTATCTCCCAGGGACGACAAGCACCAGAGTGCCAGTCGAAGGGGAGGTTTTCGACGATGAGGCCCTTGCCTCCGCCAGGCTCCAGGTTGTCGATGAACCGAGCGCCAGCAGCGGTGGTTCCCAAGAGGAGCAGAATAAGGTGAACTCCAGGACGGCCGCCCTGGACAAGGCAGAAGCAGACTTTCAGGAGCGCGTCTCTCAGATGTAATTCTAGTTCGCCGAGGCCCGACAGGGCCTGAGGGCCACCCGGGATCAGCTAGACGAGCGCCAGCAAGAGGACCTCTTGAAGCAGGCTGACATCGAGAAGGCCCAAGAGGCGGCGAAGGAGCAGGCCACCAAGGACAAAGTTGGTCAGAGGCAGCGCCAATCTTAGATGGACACCCAAGAGGAAGACCTTGCTGCTCGTGAACAGGCGCTTGCCGCCACGCCCGGTGGCAAGTACGAGGAGATCAGGAAGCTCGTCGCACAGCGGACCCAGGAGCTGAAGCAGAAGCACAAAGATGCACTTAATGCTCTGGCCCTGGACCAAGCCAGCAAGGTGGAGAAGCTGGAGCTGGAGCAGGAGGAGCTGAAGGAGGAGATCTCAAAGCTGATGAAGGACAGGGACATGACTACCCACACTCTGGCAGATTTGCAGGCCACTATCTCCGACAAGACCAAGCTGCTCTCCGAGGCCAACGGTTCCATCGATGATCTAAAGCCGAAGCTGGACACCTTGGAAGGGATGCTTTCAGAGGTCAGGACCCATGAGGAGACCCTGAACAAGGCCCTTGAGGACGAGAGGCAACTACTGCAGAATGCCTCCGCTGCCCACAACGACTATGTGGACAGCACGGAGCTCTGGACTAGCCGCCTCATCGACGTTGCAGAGAGGCTCACCATGCAGCTAGCCATCATGGTCATGCCGGACTTTAGGTACTCCCAGGAGGCGAACATAAGCCCTAGTGCCAGGCTGACCTTGTTCTTTGAGCACGTCCTCGATGCCCTCAAGCAGCTTCGCTCCAGTCGAGCAACATCTCTGGCCAATTAGGCTCACAAGCTTTGCCGGGGCGCCCTGACCAAGGTGCTCGCCAAGGTGGCGTTCTGGAACCCCAGCGTCGACTTCGCCAACGCGCTTGAGAGTTTGCTGGAGGATGTGGACCTCAAGGCACTCAAAGAGCGTATCGAGCCCATCATCAGCTGCGTTGACAGAGTCAAGAGGTTGGAAGGCCAGCACCGGGACTAGCCACTTTGTTTCTCATTGCCGCTGCGAGTTCATGCCCAAGACAATTTTATCTTAAGTTAGAAGCGCGGCAACCACTGATGTAATATAACTTTGCAGTATTTTGAAATAGTGCATGATATCTTCCTGTTTGATCTTTCTTTGTATGTACACACCCTATGCTTAGTTGGATAGGTTTGCCGACACGTAAACTCGTGCCACAGCGCTTCAAGGAACGGATCGTTAGCAGCCTGCCGGGGGCGCTTGCTGTCGGGCAAGCCACCTTGCCATTTTTGGCGCAGCCGCTCGAATTGTTGAGCGGACTCGAAACAGAACAAGGGCGTTGCCAATAGCGGAAGGGTTCCTTTGCGTGCAGGCTCTCCATACAAGGAGCAAAATCTTTCGAGGAAAATAACCCTATAAAAAGGAAATTGCTCATGGTTTGGCGTGACTTAGCTTTTCGTCACCACGCGGATGGTTGTTGCGGCTGTAGACGACACCGCTCGCCTGGCTGATGGGACCAGAGTGATGGGGACGATTTTGACCTCCTCCACCGCCAGCGTATGCCCTGTTGAGGGAGTCCTGGATTAGGGGGTCCTCGGGCGTCCGGGCTATGTGACGTGGGCCGGACTAGTGGGCCGA
Source organism: Triticum urartu (assembly GCF_003073215.2). NCBI lineage: Eukaryota > Viridiplantae > Streptophyta > Magnoliopsida > Poales > Poaceae > Triticum > Triticum urartu. The sequence continues at coordinate 327,027,953 of NC_053022.1, forward strand.
GAAGATACAAGATAGAAGGCTTCCCCCCGTGCCCGGATGGGACTCTCCTTGGCGTGGAAGGCAAGCTTGGCATTCAGATATGAAGATTCCTTTCTCTGTAAAACCGACCATGTACAACCCTAGACCCCTCTGGGTATCTATATAAACCGGAGGGTTTAGTCCGTAGAGGTAGTCATATCATACATGTTGGACATCTAGGGTTTAGCCATTACGATCTCGAGGTAGATCAACTCTTGTAACCCCTATACTCATCAAAGTCAATCAAGTAGGATGTAGGGTTTTACGTCCATCAAGAGGGCCCGAACCTGGGTAAACATCGTGTCCCCTGCCTCCTGTTACCTTCGATCCTTAGACACACAGTTTGGGACCCCCTACCCGAGATCTGCCGGTTTTGACACCGACATTGGTGCTTTCATTGAGAGTTCCTCTATGCTGTCGACAAAGGATTCAATGGCTCGTTCAATCATCCATAATGATGTTGTTTCGGGGAAGATTTTCCCCCCGGGCCAAATTTTTGTATTCGATGGCTTCGCTGCATGCCAACTCGATTGGCCACCTCGAGCAAATAGACAGCTATGCCCCGGGTCATCAGATCAGTTTCGGGAACCTAAACTATGTCGCTGATATCCGAGGAGATTTGATCTTCGAAGGGTTCGCGGCCCCGATTACCGCTCTGGCCTTAGATTTGGAGAAGGCTGTTATGTCCGAAGACGGGAGTCTAGAGCTCGCCGGAACCTCTACAATTATGGAACTTGTTACCGGAGATCCGGAGGGGATGACGTCATCGGCTAACCCAGAGACGAACCGAACTTCTCCTGTCACTCAAGCACCGGATACTCCGCCGGACCCTAAGTCCAAACTCTCGAGGTCCGTATCAAGTGGGCGCCACCAGGAGACTCCGACTCCGGACAGCCTCACGGACTCTCGTTTCTCTGTCCAACCCTCGCCTTTAAGGGAGGTTCTGGACTTAATGCGATCACTCGCCATTACGGAAGGATCACTTCCGAACTATGCACAGCCCAGACTAGGGGCTAAGAGCAGGGAATTTCGCGTCCCGCCCACCACCCACTTCATAGCCACCGTCGAAGATCTAACCGACATGCTAGACTACGCCTTTAAAGACATCGTCGGCATGGACGGCGATGCCGGAGACGAACAAGGCCAAAACCCTCCGTTTGCTGGACGATGGACGACCACCTCCACATACGACGTGTACATGGTGGATACACCCAAAGAGGACGGTGACGACGGCAAGAAGGATCCGATTGAGGATAAGCCTGCCGAAGCCCCTCCAAAGCGTGGACGTCAGCGGCGCTGCTCAAAATCGCGTCGCGACAAAGACGACAATACTGGCATCGAAGACAATAATACTCCAGAGAATGCCGAAGACCCTGAAGCCCCTGTAGAGCCAACATCCGAACATGATGATTGGGAGGATGGGCAAGTAAACACCGAAAATTGATGTCTACTACACAACCTTCTTCTTGTAGACGCTGTTGGGCCTCCAAGTGCAGAGGTTTGTAGGACAGTAGCAAATTTCCCTCAAGTGGATGACCTAAGGTTTATCAATCCGTAGGAGGCGTAGGATGAAGATGGTCTCTCTCAAGCAACCCTGCAACCAAATAACAAAGAGTCTCTTGTGTCCCCAACACACCCAATACAATGGTAAATTGTATAGGTGCACTAGTTCGGCGAAGAGATGGTGATACAAGTGGTATATGGATAGTAGATATGAGTATTTGTAATCTGAAAATATAAAAACAGCAAGGTAACTAATGATAAAAGTGAGCGTAAACGGTATTGCAATGCGTTGAAACAAGGCCTAGGGTTCATACTTTCACTAGTGCAAGTCCTCTCAACAATAATAACATAATTGGATCACATAACTATCCCTCAACATGCAACAAAGAGTCACTCCAAAGTCACTAATAGCGGAGAACAAACGAAGAGATTATGGTAGGGTACGAAACCACCTCAAAGTTATTATTTCCAATCAGTCCGTTGGGCTATTCCTATAAGTGTCACAAACATCCCTAGAGTTCGTACTAGAATAACACCTTAAGACACAAATCAACCAAAACCCTAATGTCACATCAAGTATCCATGGGTATGATTATACGATATGCATCACACAATCTCAGATTCATCTATTCAACCAACACATAGAACCTCAAAGAGTGCCCCAAAGTTTCTACCGGAGAATCACGACGAAAACGTGTGCCAACCCCTATGCATAGGTTCATGGGCGGAACCCGCAAGTTGGTCACCAAAACATACATCAAGTGAATCACGTGATATCCCATTGTCACCACAGATACGCACGGCAAGACATACATCAAGTGTTCTCAAATATTTAAAGACTCAATCCGATAAGATAACTTTAAAGGGGAAACTCAATTCATTACAAGAGAGTAGAGGGGGGAAGAAACATCATAGGATCCAAATATAATAGCAAAGCTCGCGATACATCAAGATCGTATCACCTCAAGAACACGAGAGAGAGAGAGAGATCAAACACATAGCTACTGGTACATACCCTCAGCCCCGAGGGAGAACTACTCCCTCCTCGTCATGGAGAGCACCGGGATGATGAAGATGGCCACCGGAGAAGGATTGCCCCCTCCGGTAGGGTGCCAGAACGGGTCTAGATTGGTTTTTGGTGGCTACGGAGGCTTCTGGTGGCAGAACTCCCGATCTATTATGCGCCCTGATGTTTTTAGGGTATATGGAGATATATAGGCGGAAGAAGTACGTCAGGGGGGCCACGAGGGGCCCACGAGGGTGGAGGGCGCGCCCTAGGGGGGTGGGCGCGCCCCCTACCTCATGGCCTCCTCGAAGCTTCCCTTACATGCACTTCAAGTCTTCTAGGCTTCTTTCCTTCCAAAAGTGAGTTCCGTGAAGTTTCAGGTCAATTGGACTCCGTTTGATTTTCCTTTTCTTGGAAACCCTAAAACAAGGTAAAAACATAAACTAGCACTGGGCTCTGGGTTAATAGGTTAGTCCCAAAAATGATATAAAAGTGTTTAATAAAGCCCATAAACATCCAAAATAGAAGATAATATAGCATGGAGCAATCAAAAATTATAGATACGTTGGAGACGTATCAACAATCCCGTGGAGAACGAGGATTCGAAGGACAGTAACTACCTACCGAACTCCGAAGAGGATACGAGCCTCGACAATGAAGATTTCATCATGCGAAAGGAACCCCTCAAACAAGAGCGCTTTAAACGCCAGTTAGTCGCCACTTCAAGAAGCCTGAAAAAGAAGCAGCAGCAGCTTCGAGCTGATCAGGACGGGGTAGACTGGCTACCCATGCTGAACACCAGCCCGCGCCACCCCACCCTTGAGGCAAGGGGGTAACGGTCCCGGGCTATACCTATGACCTATGCAAGGACCTGGACAATAGAGCCGATCTGACAAGGCCAATCTACGGATTGAGGGGGCGTGTCCAACGTGCGAGGGAGTCCTTCAGACTTGGCGGGACAGACACAACCTCACACAGGCCGAAAACCGCATATGGCCCCTGTCTAAATTATGTTGCGATGTCGCCCGGTACAGAGGCGCCGCACACCCCCTATGCTTCACCGATGAGGTAATGGAGCACCAGTTCCCAGAAGGGTTTAAACCCATGAACATTGAACCATATGACGGTACAACAAATCTCGCAGTGTGGATTGAATATTTTCTTCTCCACATTCACATGGCCTGTGGTGACGATCTACATGCCATCAAATGCCTCCCACTAAAGCTTAAGGAACCATCTCAGCACTGGTTAAATAGCCTCCCAGAAAATTCTATTGGCAGCTTGGAAGATTTGGAAGATGCCTTTAGAGACAACTTCCAAGGTACCTATGTACAGCCCCCGGACGTCGATGACCTCAGTCACATAGTCCGGCATCCTGGAGAGTCAGCCCGAAAATTATGGACAACATTCTTAATTAAAAAGAACCAAATCATCGACCGTCCAGAAGTGGAAGCCCTAGCGGCCTTTAAACACAGCATCCATGATGAATGGCTCGCCCGACACCTCGGCCAAGAGAAGCGAAAGTCCATGGCAGCACTTACATCACTCATGACCCGCTTTTGCGTGGGAGAGGATAGCTGGTTAGCCCGTTGAAACAATGGTACCAGCGACCCTGGTACTTCTGAAACCAGAAATGGTAGCGGCAGGCCCCGACGCAACAAACACAAGCGTCAAAATGACAATGATAATACTGAAGACACGGCGGTCAATGCTGGATTCAGTGGCTCCAAATCCGGTCAATGGAAGAAGCCACTTAAAAGAAACAAAGACGGTTCATCTAGCCTAGACCGAATACTCGGTTAACCCTGCCAAATTCATGGCACCCCCGACAAGCCTGCCAACCATACCAACAGAAGTTGTTGGGTCTTTAAACAAGCCGGTAAGCTAAACACCGGACATAAGGAGAAGGGGTCGCCCGCTGAGGACGACGACGATGAGCCTCACCCACCGAACACCGGGGGACATAATAAATTTCCCCCCAAGGTCAAAACGGTGAATATGATATACGCTACTCACATCCCCAAGCGAGAGTGCAAGTGCGCTTTAAGGGTCGTCTATGCGATAGATCCAGTCGCCACAAAATTCAATCCATGGTCAGCCTGTCCGGTCACTTTCGATTGGAGAGACCATCCGACTAGTATCCGTCATGGAGGCTCGTCCGCGTTGGTACTCGACCCAATTATCGACGGATTCCACCTTACGCGGGTCCTCATGGACGGCGGCAGCAGCCTTAAGTTGCTCTATCAGGACATGGTTCGCAAAATGGGTATTAATTCGTCAAGAATTAAACCCACCAAAACTACCTTTAAAGGAGTAATACCTGGTGTAGAGGCCCGTTGCACGGGCTCAATCACATTGGAAGTTGTCTTTGGTTCACCAAAAAACTCCTAAAGCGAGGACTTGATCTTCAATATCGTCCCCTTCTGTAGCGGTTATCATGCACTGCTCGGATGAACCGCGTTCACTCGGTTCAATGCGATCCCTCATTATGCATATCTCAAACAAAAGATACTGGGACCAAGTGGTGTTATAACAGTCAATAGAAACATGGAGCGCTCCCTGCGTACTGAGGATCACACCGTGACCCTTGCAGCGGAAGTCCAGGGCGGCCTTATCAAGCCAAACACTACATCAGCAGTCAAGCCCCCGGACACTGTTAAACGTGTCCGGACTACTCGCCAGAGCGACAGTCCAGCTCGTCTGGTGCTCTATTAGCAATTCGGCCTCCATCTTAGCCCCAACCGAATTGCGGCATATGTGCCATGCGTACATAACTATGCACTAAAGATACCATGGGCCAAGACGGAGGCATAGTAAAGACAAAGTCCACAATACGGCTCGACCCTATCTGGACCTTCATGTTCCTTTTCTCTTTCTTTTCCAGGTTCCTTACAACCACCATCACCTTCCAAAGGTACCAAGGGCCCTTTTCTAGGTCCCTCATGAGAAACCGATCGCCGATCCTTTTGAAGGATAATACACCAAGGAGGAAAAACAACATGGACATGTGGCAGAGTATCTAAAGGATCTTCAAAGATCACCTCTTCCTTTTTAGGACCCGTACACAGCTTTCCCCAGTGCCCGGCATGTAAAATAGCATCGATGCTTATCGCATCGTTTGTGAAAATATGTTTTGACGTATGAATCAGACTATAACGGAAACCGTTTTTCGCCAACATATTCGGTACTGGCTTATTTCCTAATCTGTATTCCCTCTTTTTTCATCTGATCTCCATGTACACCGCGCTACGACTTGAATCACCAGGGGCTCCATTCGGCCACGTACATTTCTTAAAAATAAAATAAAGTCCGAACACTTTTATAGTATAATTCGGCGTCTCGAATATATCATTATATGCACCGGCTCCAAATCATGTCTTTGGTCAATAGTTGGGTTGCCCGACTCTTGTGATTGCTACCTTACGTTCCGCTCTTTTGGCTATGGTAGTAAAGGGAGAACTACTACGGTTGTGTTTTCGGCTCATCCGGGGAAACACCACAGTAGAGAAAGCCGAAAACTGAATGTCATGATGTGGCGATAGCTGGTCAGCTATTCGATGCCTAAGTATAAATCTATCACGATTTTCCCCGCATTACGCGAAGGACCGGTCTCCACCCGGCCAGCCGTCTACATCACCCAAGTTCGGATAATCGAATAATACCAGGGGCTGCGCCTACAATCTTATTGTCAAACTCCTATGGCTAAGTGAGAGCGAAAAAGCCACATAGTCTGATTGCCTAGTTCGCCGCACTAACACCTCCTTCAAGGACCAAGCCGTTGGGTCAAGTGTGTCCAGGTGCTATTCCGGACACCCCTGTGCTACTCACGTGGGGTCTGAAGCCGACGACTAGCCAACTCTTAGATACCATAAACATTTTCAATGGAGGAAAAGAATTAGAGGTAAAACAAGCAACATATTATACATAAGCCTTGTTTCATAATACAAAGTTCGGGCAGCACGAATACATTCATTCGAAGATAATGTCCTTCGAACACTGGCCCTCTACAATGCGGGAACCTTCCAAGACATCATCAAAATACCGCTCCGGCGTGCGGTGCTCCATGCTTGCGGGCGGTCCCTCGGTTGCCAGCTTGACGGCGTTCATTTTCGCCCACATTACCTTGACGCGGGCGAAGGCCATCCGGGCACATTCGATACAAACCGACCACTTTATGGCATCTAGCCAGGGGCAGACACTGACTATACGCTTCACGAGCCCGAAGTAGTTGCCGGGTATGGGCTCGGTGGGCCAGAGACGGACTATAATATCCCTCATAGCTAATCCGGCCACCCTATGCAGTCCGGTCAACTATTTTAGCTGATCACTGAGGGGCATCGGATGCTCTGGCGCAAGGTACTACGACCAAACCAGTTTCTCCGTCGAGCTCCCCTCTTTGGCTTAGAAAAACTCTGCCGCATCAGCAATACTCTGGGGCAGATCCGCAAACGCTCCTGGAGAACTCCAAACTTGGGTCAGTAAGAGGTACCTTCTCCTCACAAATTTGCTCTACATAATAAAGGCCCTAGCCGCCGCAATCTTCTTGGCGTCTTGAATCTCCCGGTTGGCGCCTTGGGCTTCAGCCCGGGCCTCCCGCACGCTTTGTAGGGCCTTAGCAAGTTCGGCATCTTGATCCGTAATCTTGCGCTCCAAGGACTCTCATTTTCCTATGGCATCCCGGAGCTCTTGCTGGACTTCCTCCACCCTTGATTCATGCTTTTGGCGGGCGGATCGTTCCCCCTCCGCCTCCATCTTGGCCTCGGCCAGCGCGTTCTCGAGGGTCTCGGCCTCAGACATGTCAACTGTAAGCATAATTACAAAACTCAACAAGATAGCACAACAACAAGACATATCATGTCAGATGTGAATATGTATCTCATACCTTGCTTCTCCTCCAATAGTTTGTTGGTGCGGATGAGCTCTTCATCGGCCCGCTCCAGCCGCCGCTTTAGTTCGGACACTTCATCGGCATGGGCGGCTACAGCTAACTTCGACGGCTGTTTGTTCAAATACACGTGTATTTTAATATCTTGTTAAGACTATTTGACCTCTGTTTGGCCTTTCTTAAACGAACACCGAACAAAGTCTCAGGGGCTACTGACTATACACAGGCATTCTTTTTATAGTTAAATCACGTACCTCAATGCCTGTCAGAAGGCTAGTATAGGCCTTGTTAAATCCGCTTTTAGTAGACCGAATCTTTTCAACCACCGTACACATAAGGGCACGATGTTCCTCAACAATGGAGGCGCTCTGAAGCGCTTCCATCAGAGTGTCCGGCGCCTCCGGATTGACAGAGGTCGCAGGTGGAGTCGACGCACCCTCTTCTTTCGAAGGAGGCTACTCACCTGATTCCAGATCCGTATCAGTCTCCGGAATGATATTCGGTTGGGGGCTGAATTGGGCATGGCCCATGTCGCCGGCCTCCATGGGGGTCGGTTCCCCCATGTTTTCGACAGCAGAGGTATTACCCTCTGGAGCCACCTTGACGGCTTCCCGCACCTCTCCATGGCCTGGAAAGGTCCCTCGAGACAACACTTCGGTGTTGTCCATAGCAGTGGGTGGGGACACAGGCGGAGGCGACTCGCTCTCCATCATGTGTGAGCCTAGCAAATTCCCAGAAGATGATGATTGCCGGGGGAGATCGTGGGCCGGACTACAATACGTAATTCTGTGTGTTAGGATCACAAGGCATAAAGCCGGATACATACATTATCCTTAAATACTTACGATTCGGCCGAAGGCTTTGGCTTGGGGTTCCACTCGGGGACGGCTTCAGTGTCTGATTCTGAATCTTCTGAAAGGGATAGTTTCCCCTTCTTGGACGCTTCCGCCTCTAGATCTACGGAAGCCCCCTTTTCTTCCTTCCGCCTTTAAGGGAAGAATTGTTCTCCTCCACTTCCTCCTCATCTTCACCATGGGAGGAGAGAGCTCCGGTATCTTTGGATGATATATCCAAAGTACATTTGCGGCGAAAGCCACTTCAGGCCTCCTTGCTCTTCTTCTTCGCCTTCTTCTCCGATGCCTGGTACGGCGCCGGAACCAGCATCTTCGTTAGAAGAGGAATAGCTGGGTCTTCGGGCAAGGGAGTTGGACACTTGATCCGCTCTACCTTCTTCGTCCAGCCCTGGGGACAAGGGGAAGGTTTAAACTTAATCTTTGGATCCACAAGTCAAAGATATGATTAGAAATGTGAAAAACTCACTGGAGTGGCTTGATGAGCGTAGTCCTGGCCAAGGTCTTCGGTCGTCGGCGGCCACGTCTTTTTAGTCTTAAAAAGCAGCTTCCATATATCTTCATGCCTCATGCCGAAGAACCGCTGCAAGGTCCGGGGACTTGCCGGATCAAACTCCCACATATGGAGAGTCCGACATTGACAGGGGAGAATCCCGCGAAACAGCATCACCTGGATCAGCTGGCAAGGTTGGTGTTCTTGTCCACCATGCTCTTGACATGCTTTTGCAGCGTCGTCACCTTGTCAGATGCCGCCCAATCTAGGCCCCTCTTGAGGCATGATGTGAGCCGCATTGGTGGACCGGTTTTGAACTCGGGAGTGGCGTCCCATGAGGTGTCGCGAGGTTCCGTAACATAAAACCACTCTTGTTGCCACCCCTTCACGGTCTCCACGAAGGTCCCCTTGGGCTAGGTGACGTTAGGGAGCTTGCTCACCATGGCACCGCTGCACTCCGTGTGTTGACCCTCGACCACCTTTGGCTTCACGTTGAAGACCTTGAGCCATAGGCCAAAGTGGGGGGGGATGCATAGGAACGCCTAGCACATGACAATGACGTCGAGATGTTGAGGAATGAATTTGGGGTAATCATGGAAATCTAGTCCGTAATAGTACATGAGTCCATGAATGGAAGGGTGGAGAGGAAATCCTAGCCCATGAAGAAAGTGGGGGATGAATACTACCCTCTCATTGGGCTCTGGTGTGGGAATGATCTGCTTTTTGGTAGGAAGCCGATGGGCGATTTCCTTGGCTAAATACCCTGCTTCCCAGATGTTTTTGATGTGCTCCTCCATGACGGGGGAGGCCATCCACTTTCCCTGCGCTCTAGATCCAGACATGGTTGGAGCGTTTGCTCAAGACGGAAAGGGTTGAAGCTTGGGTGCTGGAGCTCGAGAGCAGATGGGCTGAGTAGGAAGAAGGCGTGGGGTAAAAAGGTGGATCCTTGTCTCCTTATAATGGCAGTGAATATCAAGTGCCCCCCACGAAGCCTTAAAACTCGCCTATTCCCTAGGAGTTGTGTGAGTGCCACGGTTGGATTACCAGACTCCGTATTGATGAGAATCCCGCAATAAGGGGACACGATCTCTTTGACAAGACGTGTCAATGAATACCACGTCTCGAAACGTGAAGCGGGAGGCTGGAAAACGGTTCAGAATAATAATAAGGTCGGAACACAATACCTTGCCGAAAAAGCTGTCAGAAGACATAACTTATTTTTGTTTAAAGTGTTTTGCCCTCATGGTCTAGGGTTGTAACTATTGTACAGAGCCGGATATGGTTCTTTTGATCAACTACTTTGGAGTATTCGGAGAAGGAACCCGCCTTGCAATGCCGAAGATAATCTGCGCGTTGGACACATTGTCATTGAAGCCTGGTTCAGGGGCTACTGAGGGAATCCTGGATTAGGGGTCCTCGGGCGTTCTGGCTATGTGACGTGGACCGGACTGGTGGGCCGAGAAGATACAAGATAGAAGGATTCCCCCCATGCCCGGATGGAACTCTCCTTGGCGTGGAAGGCAAGCTTGGCGTTCGAATATGAAGATTCCTTTCTTTGTAAAACCGACCCTGTACAACCCTAGCCCCCTCCGGGTCTCTATATAAACCGGAGGGTTTAGTCCGTAGAGGCAGTCATAATCATACAGGCTAGACATCTAGGCTTTTGCCATTACGATCTCGAGGTAGATCAACTCTTGTAACCCCTATACTCATCAAAGTCAATCAAGCAGGACGTAGGGTTTTGCCTCCATCAAGAGGGCCCAAACCTAGGTAAACATCGTGTCCCCTGCCTCCTGTTACCTTCGATCCTTAGACGCACAGTTCGGGACCCCCTACCCGAGATCTGCCAGTTTTGACACCGACACCTGTCACTTGCCCGCACTGGCGCGGACAGACCGGCTCCAGACAAGCCGACAGTTGGGGCCACCTTCTTCTTCGGGGCCATGGCGATGAAGGAGTCGATGCGCTAACTTCTAGACCAGATTTTCACAGCCTCACAGACCCCTACCTGACGTACCAAAGATGTCAGGGGAACGACACCTATGGGATACCGAGGACCCCTTCTATGGTTGGCGGGGGTGAAGAGCTGTGCAAAGAGCAGGTCTAGTGATCAGCGCGAGGGGATTTTTACCCAGGTTCGAGCCGCAGATGATGCCTAAAACCCTAGTCCTGCTTGTCTGTGTTCATCTTGTGTTCTTCAGTTCTTGGACTAGCTACTATGCGTGCCCTGTCCAAAAAGTTTGAATCCTTCCACAGTACGCCTCGGGCCTCCTTTTATATGTCAAAGGGGTCGCCACAGTGGCACACAAGAGGTGGAAAGTACCTACAGTCTACAAGTTTATTGCCAGACATCGTAGGACAAACACATTTAATGCGCTTCCTACGTGCCCTTTTGCTTTATCAGGGACGACAACAGAGCTCGTCCCGTCGGTAGCCGCCTCGCCTTGTTGCGACGCGCTTCCGGCTAACGAGGCATGCAGCGCCATGCTGGCTAGCTGGTCGATGTGCTGGTGTGGTGATAGGGCCTTCACAAAGACCTGCATGCCACCACGCAGGTGCTCGACTAGTTGGCCTAGCAGCTGCATGTTGCCACGCAGGCACTTGCCTAGTTGGTGGGCTGCTTGCCGCGTCGGAACGGCCGCGAAGCAGTGAAGCTTAGGCAGGTGCGGGCCTGGCCATGGCCCCGCAGATGCCCCCAACAAGGGTCTTGTCGGGGTCTCGCGATCGTCCCCGGCAAGGATCTTGCCGCGGGTCTTTGTCTTCTGGTTCTTATCTAGACTCGCGGGCCTTTGGTCTTCACAAAGATCTACATGCCACCATGCAGGCGCCCCTGAGCCTTGGTCTCGACGTTGTTGATGGTGCCAGAACTCTCAGGCTCAAGGGTGGCAGCCTTGCTGGTGTTGAGCAAGTCGCACCGGCAAGGCTCTTGCCGGGGCTATGTAGGCCGCCCCGGCAAGGGTGTTGCCGGGGGAGGTCCATCTTGCCCCTTTGCTTTTCATGCCTCTGGCTTGAGTGCTGCCTTGGCAGTCTCATACCTTTCCTTCCTATGCCCCGCCAAGCATGGCTGCAGGTGTGGCTACGACTTCCCGTGCACAAGCAAAGGGGTAAAGAAAGGCCCCTACTTTTGTACACCGACATATACTTTTCCTTATGTGGTGCCATCACCTACCATAGGATTAGTATATAATCTTATTGATTTATTTCCTTTCTTCATTTATTTCCTTTCTCTTTTTCTTTATTTATTTCTTTTCTATATTTGCAACATGAAAGTAAAGAAAGAAAAAACTCAAACTAACTTTATTAATAACTTGCACATGATTACAACGATAGATCACTAAGCAAACTCTCAAAGAAGAAAGGATCAAACTAAACTTTATTTCGTCTAAAAGCAAATGATCAAAATAGGATAAGTAAAAGCAAAAAGATAGTGGGATGATACGATACCGGGGCACCTCCCCCAAGCTTGGTGGAAGCCAAGGGGAGTGTCCATACCCGATACTCAATTCTCCTTTGGTGGTGAAGAAGATGATGGTGGTGATGAAGGAGAGATCTTTTCCTTAGATTTCCATGGCAGTGGCTCACCATCATAATAGGAGGAGTGAGTCTCATGAGTCCTGCAACCGACAGCCAAACTCATACCTTTAAACCTCGCCTCATATTCAAAGACTTGGTTTTGAAGATCATAGATCTGGCTTTGGAGAAAGTTGATTTTCTCGTTGAGGGTGAAGATGATGTCCTTCATGTGTTTGCCATCCACCTTGAGATCACGGGAAAGGTCTGTGATCATCAGGTGATTGGCATTGAGCCCACGCTCCACCATCCCCTTGCACTGGAAGACGTCTTGCTCCACAGCTTCAAGCCTGGTCTCCACGGTTCCCGTCCCCTTGCTACACGACACATCACGGAGGTGAAACACCGCCTCATGCATCTGGACGACCTGAGGGTGCTGCACCACTTCCCGCAAATATGGGTTGATGACGTTGAGGGAGTCCTGGATTAGGGGGTGTCCGGATGGCCGGACTATACCTTCAGCCGGACTCCTGGACTAAGAAGATACAGGATTGAAGACTCTGTCCCGCGTCCGGAAGGGACTTTCCTTGGCGTGGAAGGCAAGCTTGGTGATACGGATATGAAGATCTCCTACCATTGTAATCGACTCTATGTAACCCTAACCCTATCTGGTGTCTATATAAACCGGAGCGTTTTAGTCCGTAGGACGACATATACATCAACAACCATACCATAGGCTATCCTCTAGGGTTTAGCCTCCTCGATCTCGTGGTAGATCTACTCTTGTACTACCCATATCATCAATATTAATCAAGCAGGACGTAGGGTTTTACCTCCATCGAGAGGGCCCGAACCTGGGTAAAACTTCGTGTCCCTTGTCTCCTGTTACCATCCGGCCTAGACGCACAGTTCGGGACCCCCTACCAGAGATCCGCCGGTTTTGACACCAACATTGGTGCTTTCAGTGAGAGTTCCTCTGTGTCGTCGCCATCAGGCTCGATGGCTCCTACGATCATCGATAGCGATGCAGTCTAGGGTGAGACCTTCCTCCCTAGACAGATCTTCGTCTTCGGCGCCTTCGCACTGCGGGCCAATTCACTTGGCCATCTGGAGCAGATCGAAAGCTATGCCCCAGGCTGTCAGGTCAGATTCGGAAATTTATACTACACGGCTGACATCCGCGGGGACTTGATCTTTGACGGATTCGAGCCACTGCCGAGCGCGCCGCACTGTCACGACGAGCATGATCTAGCTTTGCTGCCGAACAGTGCCCTGGAGGCCGCATCCGCATCGGCTCCGACCCTTAATTCGGAGTCAACTGCGCCGATCGAGGATGGGCGGTTGGACGCCACCTCGGGGGCTGCAACCCCAACGGCAATTGAGCCAAGCACCAGCCCCGTACTCTGCGAGACCTGTGACTCCAAGGAGCCGGACTCCTCTCTGGACTCCGAGCGCCCCGCGCCTCTACCGATCGAATCCGATTGGGCGCTGATCATGGAGTTTACCGCCGCGGACATCTTTCAGCACTCGCCTTTTGCCGATATCCTGAAGTCACTAAAGTCTCTCTCTTTATCAGAAGAGCCCTGGCCGGACTACAGTCAGCAAGTTTGGGGTACGGACGATGAATAAATTCAAAGCCCACCCACCACCCACTTTGTAGCCACTATCGATGACTTAACCGACATGCTCGACTTCGACTCCGAAGATATCGACGATATGGACGCCGATGAAGGAGATGATGAAGAACCAGCGCCTACTAGGCCCTGGAAAGCCACCTCATCATATGACATATACATGGTGGACACCCCAAAAGAGGGAGATGGCGATGGAACAGCGGAGGATGACCCCTCCAAGAAACAGCCTAAGCGCCAGCGTCAGCGGCGCCACTCAAAATCCCGCCAAAACAAACACGGTGATTCCAGCACGGGAGATAATAATACTCCGGAAAGCGCCGAAGAAAACCCCCTCCAGCAAGATTCAGCACAGGAGGATGGAGAAACCAGCCCTCATGAGAGAGCAGCAGACAGAGAGATCGAGGACGATAATTATATGCCTCCCTCCGAAGACGAGGCAAGCCTCGACGACGACGAATTCGTCGTGCCAGAGGATCCCGTCGAGAAAAAGCGTTTTCAACGCAGGCTTATGGGCATGGCAAGAAGCCTTAAGAAAAAACAGCAACAACTTAGGGCTGATCAAGATTTGCTAGTCGACAGATGGACTAAAGTCCTTGCGACCGAAGAGCATAAACTCGAACGCCCCTCCAAGAGCTACCCAAAGCGCAGGTTGCTACCCCGATTAGAGGGGGAAGCACTTGATGCGGCCGACCGACCACCTCGTGGTCGTGACAGAGAGGCCTCTCGGCCCTCCACTGAAGCCGCACCCCGTACCAAGGCGCGGGAATATGCGCCGTACTTACGAGACATGTTGGAGGACAAGGCAAGGCAAACAAGATCGATCTACGGATCGCGTGGGCGCCCCACGGCTTGAAACGGTAACCGTCACGCCGGCCACACATTCGGCGGGGCCGAACACAGTAGACAAGGCTCATTGGAGCTACGTCATGATATAGCCCAGTACAGAGGCGCCGCACACCCACTCTGCTTTACAGAAGAAATAATGGATCATCAAATCCCCGAGGGTTTCAAACCCGTAAACATCGAATCATATGATGGCACAACAGATCCTGCGGTATGGATCGAGGATTATCTCCTTCATATCCACATGGCCCGCGGCGATGATTTCCACGCCATCAAATACCTCCCACTCAAGCTTAAAGGACCAGCTCGGCATTGGCTTAACAGCTTGCCAACAGGATCAATTAGCTGTTGGGAGGACCTGGAAGCCGCATTCCCCGACAATTTCCAGGGCACTTATGTGCGACCCCCAGACGCCGATGACCTAAGTCACGTAATTCAGCAGCCAGAGGAATCGGCCAGGCAATTCTGGACACGGTTCCTAACAAAGAAAAATCAAATAGTCGACTATCTGGACGCTGAGGCCCTAGCAGCCTTCAAGCACAATATCCATGATGAGTAGCTGGCCCGGCACCTTGGACAGGAAAAGCCGAAATCTATGGCAGCACTCACGACACTCATGACCCGCTTTTGCGCGGGAGAAGACAGCTGGCTTGCTCGTAGCAACAATATGACCAAGAACCCTGGTAATTCGGACACCAGGGACAGTAGTGGCAGGTCGCGTCGCAACAAGCAAAAGCGCCGCATTAACGGCAACAATGCTGAGGATACGGCAGTTAATGCCGGATTCAGAGGCTCTAAATCCGGTCAGCAGAAAAATCCATTCAAAAGGAATCCTAGGGGCCCGTCCAGTTTGGACAGAATCCTCGACCGCTTGTGCCAGATACATGGCACCCCCGAAAAGCCGGCCAATCACACCAACAGGGATTTTTGGGTGTTCAAGCAGGCAGGCAAGTTAAACGCCGAAAATGAAGACAAGGGGCTGCATAGCGATGACGACGAGGAGCCCCGGCCGCCGAACAACAGTGGACAGAAGGGTTTTTCCCCACAAGTGCGGACGGTGAACATGATATACGCAACCCACGTCCCCAAAAGGGAGCGAAAGCGCGCGTTAAGGGACGTATACGCGGTAGAGCCAGTCGCCCCAAAGTTCAACCCATGGTCCTCCTGCCCGATCACCTTTGATCGAAGGGACCATCCCACTAGCATACGTCATGGTGGATTCGTCGCATTGGTTCTAGACCCAATTATTGACGGATTTCATCTCACTAGAGTCCTTATGGATGGCGGCAGCAGCCTGAACCTGCTTTACCAGGATACAGTGCGGAAAATGGGCATAGATCCCTCGAGGATTAAGCCCACCAAAATGACCTTTAAAGCCGTAATACCAGGTGTAGAGGCCAATTGTACAGGCTCAGTGACACTTGAAGTGGTCTTCGGATCTCCGGATAATTTCCGAAGCGAGGAATTAATCTTCGACATAGTCCCGTTTCGCAGTGGCTATCACGCACTGCTCGGGCGAACCGCATTCGCTAAGTTCAATGCGGTACCGCATTATGCATACCTTAAGCTCAAGATGCCAGGCCCTCGAGGAGTAATTACGGTCAATGGAAACACCGAACGCTCCCTCCGAATGGATGAGCACACGGCGGCCCTTGCAGCGGAAGTTCAAAGTAGCCTCTCCAGGCAGTTCTCCAGTCCGGCCACTAAACAACCGAACACCGTCAAGCCCGCCCGGAGTAACCTACGACAAGACCGCCTGGCACGATCCGAGCAGGCGTAGCAATGCGGCCCCAACCCCAACCCTCGCAAAAAGGCGACGCCAGTACTTCGGATACATAACTATGCTCTAGAGATACCATGGGCACAGGGGGAGGGGCACCATCACGGCACAACCAAAACACGCCTTAAACCGTACCAAGGGCTGCCGATTTTTTAAGTTTCCCTTACTTTCAGGACTTCATCCTTCGGAAGGCCTGTTCGGCAGTTCAATTGCCGCACAAACGATGCTAGAACCAGGGAAGCAGACAAGCCACGCCGCACTACGGAACTCCTAGGTGGTCTCTATCACGAGTAGTATACCCGTTCTGCATACTATTCCGCAGCTTGCCCCTGGAACGGACATGTTAACTAGTCCAACCTTCCACTTATCGCATTATTTGTATCGTTCTACTTTGATCGCAGCCTTTTTTAATAAACAATGCATAGCTTTCGTCTATTTTAGCATTACCTTTTTTTCTTTCTATATGTTCCTTAACGACATGTTGCACCCGTACACGTTGGTACGACCAAAATACGCCAGGGGCTTTAGTACCCCTCAATATGGTGTGAGAAGTCCAAACACTTTAACAAAGTACGGCACCCCGAACTTATAGCATTATATGCATCGGCTCCGAATCATGTCTTGGGTCAATAGTTGGGTTTGCCCGGCTCCTATGTTTTGGTGCCTTATGTTCCGCTATATCGGCTAAGGTAGCACTAGGAGAACCACTGCGATTGTGCCCCGGTTGAGCTGGGTCGAGCACCTCAGTGGAGAAAGCTAAAACTGACTGTCATGATGAAACGAGAGCTGTTCACTGTTCGAGAGGTTTTTTCGAGTCCCTAAAGACTTATGCCGCTTAGGGCGAGGAGCCGGCTCTGTCCGGCCAAGGCGTGTATAGCGCCCCAAACTCGGTCTTCCGAATACCAGGGGCTTCGCCGAAATTTAAAATTATAGAATTCTATGGCTAAGTGAGAGTGTTCACGCATTATAGTGCGATTGCCTTGTTCGTTGGGCTGAGAGCCTCCCTCGAAGGACCCAAACATGGGAAAAAGAGCGCTCAGGTTTATCCCCGAACACCCCAGCACTAGCGGCACGGGGGCAGAAGCCGACGACTCGCCATCTCTCAGAATTGATAAACAGCCGCACAGAAGGTAATATTTTAAATTCTAATAGCATTGCTTAGCGCATATAAACAAGTTTTCAGCGCACAGGACAAAACGAGAAAGTTTCACTCAAAAATTACATCCCTAGAACATTCATCCGCCACAAGGCGGGCACCCTTCAGAACATCCTTATAGTAATTCTCGGGCTTGCGATGCTCTTTCCCCGGCGGTGGCCCGTCCTTCACCAGCTTCTCAGCATCCAGCTTGCCCCAGTGCACCTTAGCACGGGCAAGGGCCTTACGAGCACCTTCAATGCAGACGGAGCGCTTGATGACTTCAAGCCTTGGACAGGCCTCCACCAACTGCCGCACCAGCCCGAAATAGCTCCCCGGCAGGGCCACTCCAGGCCACAGCCGAACAATGAGGCCCTTCATGGCTTGTTCGGCCGCCTTGTGGAGCTCGACTAGTTGCTTCAGCTGGTCGCTCAGGGGCACGGGGTGTCCGGCCTCAGCATACTGAGACCAGAACACCTTCTCCGTTGAGCTGCCCTCCTCGGCTCGATAGAATGCGGCGGCATCGGATACACTCCGGGGAAGATCTGCGAACGCTCATGGAGAGCTCCAGATTCGGGTAAGTAACAAGTAACTCACGTTTATGTGTTTGCTTTGCATAAAGAATGCCTTACCCGCCGCTATCTTCTTCACCTCATCCAACTCCTGGAGGGTCTTCTGGGATTCGGCCTTGGCAGACTTGGCATTTTCAATAGCCACCGCGAGCTCGGACGCTCGCGTCTTTGAGTCAAGCTCCAAACTCTCATGCTTTTCCATGAGAGCCTGGAGCTCTTGCCGCACCTTGCTAACTTCGGCCTCATACTTCTCCCGCTCGGTGCGCTCCGAGGTCGCCCTCCTCTCGGCCTCGACCAACGCTTGCTTAAGGGTCGCCACTTCAGACGTGGCCCCTATAATAGCCACGATAATCTTGTCATTCTTTGCAATTGCACCTTTTTATATATATTTTTAACAAGGTATTTCTTACCTTCGTTGTCCTCAAGCTGCTTCTTGGCACGTTCGAGCTCTTGCTCGGACCGCTCGAGGTTCCGCTCTAGTGTGTCCACTTCCGCAGTCAGTGCGGCGGACGCAAGCAGGGAAGCCTGCATATGCATATTGACTCAGTTTTGTTAGACTCCTGCGAATTCTATTTGATCCTCTATTCGGCTTTTCTTCCCGAACGCCAAACAGAGCATCAGGGGCTACTGTCTACGCGGTACTATTATTTACACATTCTTTACTTAGCTCAAAGCCTATTAAAAGGCTAGTACAAGCTTCAGTTAGTCTGCTCTTGGCGGACTGAACCTTCTGGACCACCGCACTCATAATAGCGCGGTGCTCCTCGTTGATGGAGGCGCCTTGGAGCGCCTCCAACATATTGTTCGGCGCCTCCGGTTGGGCGGGGGCCACCGGCACGGCGGACTTGCTCCTCTTGGAAGGAGGTCCTCCGCCGGACTCTGGAACCTCTGAAGGTTCTGGAGCGGTGTCCGGCCTAGAGTCGAACTTGGAGCCCTGGGGGGTTTCATCCCCTTTGCTCCTGGAGTTCGGGAGGTCGCCTTGCGGCGCCTCCAGGACCACCTCCTCCCGGCTTGGAACCTGTTGGGACAACACTTCGGTGTCGTCCGTAGGGCGGGGGGAGGAAGCCGTCGAAAGTGAGTTCACGTCCGACGAGTCCAGTGAGCCGCTCGACGATGGGTCGAGCCAGTCTTTGGGTGGGCTGCATAAACATATTCAACATGAGAGAAAGCTGTGCAATAAACAAATACTATGAATTACTCTGGTATCCGGATACTTACGATTTGGCCAGGGGCTTGGCCCTAGGTGCCCACTCCTCTCCGCCGCCGTCGGCATCGGTGGAGCAGTCCGGAGGAAGGGTTTTCCCCTTCTTGGACCCTTCGGCCTCCCCAGTTGGGGCGGCCTTCCTTTTCTTCCCTTCCCCCGCTGGAGGGGGAGGGGTCTCTTCTTCCTCCTCCTCATCTTCACGGGAGGAGTGCGTCTTGGATTCGTCGGATGATGAATCCGACACCTCCGGGCGTCGGGCACTCATTCGAGTCCCCGTGGCCTTCTTCTTGACCTTCTTCTCCGGCACCACATAGGGTGCCGGAACCAGTAGCTTCGCCAAGCGAGCACCCGCTGGGCCTTCGGGCAAAGGAGCCGGACTGTTGATCTGTCTGGATGTCACCTGCCAATCCTGTCAAAGGTAAGGGAGTTTAGATCCCGCATGGAGTCAAACTATGAAAAACTAATACCCTGTAAAAGAAAAAAAACAGCTTACCACGAGAGCGTGACGCCGCGCACTGAATCCGCGATCCTCAGTAGCGGATGCGGGAACCTCGGCGCCCTTGAAAAGCATCTTCGAGGCATCTTCGTACATCGTGTCGAAGAGCCTGCTCAGAGTCTGGTGCCGCGCCGGGTCGAACTCCCTCAGGTTGAAAGCCCGTTGTTGGCACGGGAGGATCAAGCGGATGAGCATAACCTGGACTACGTTGACAAGTCTGAGCTTCTTGTCCACCAGGGTTTTGACGCATGTTTGGAGTCCGGTCAGCTCTCCTTTTTTACCCCATGACAGGCCCGTCTCTTTCCAGGACGTGAGCCGCGTTGGGGGTCCGGATCGAAACTCAGGGGGTGCGACCCATTCGGCGTCGCGCGGCTCGGTGATGTAAAACCACCCCGATTGCCACCCCTTTAGGGTCTCCACAAAGGAGCCCTCGAGCCAGAGGACGTTGGCCATCTTGCCCACCATGGCGCCTCCGCACTCCTCTTGGCTGCCGTGCACCACCTTCGGCTTGACGTTGAAGGTCTTGAGCCATAGGCCGAAATGGGGGCGGATGCGGAGGAAGGCCTCGCACATGACGATAAACGCCGAGATGTTGAGGACGAAGTTCGGGGCCAGATCGTGGAAATCCAGGCCTTAGTAGAACATGAGCCCCCGGACAAATGGGTGGAGAGGGAAGCCCAGTCTGCGGAGGAAATGGGGGAGAAACACCACCCTCTAGTGGGGCCAAGGGGTGGGGATGAGCTGCCCCTTCTCGGGGAGCCGGTACGCGATGTCGTTAGACAGGTATCCGGCCTTCCTCAGCTTTTTGATATGTCCCTCCGTGACGGAGGAGACCATCCACTTGCCTCCCGCTCCGGACATGGCTGGAGAAGGTTGAGGTTGGAAGTGCGGACTTGGGCGCTAGAGCTCGAGTGCGCAAGAATGGATAGGCGAAGGAGGAAGAAGGCGTAGGTGAAAAGGTGGATCTTTAACCCCTTATATGGTTGGACGCAGCTACATATCCCCACCAGCCTGATAAAACGGGCTTATCTCCAAGCGCCGTAATCGATGGCGCGGTTGGGTTACCCACGCCCGTATTGATGAGAATCCCGGAATAAGGGGACACGATCTGTGCTTTAACAAGACGTGTCAAGGAAACCGCCTCGCATAACGCGCTGAGATGGGACAGTAAAACGGTTCGAATAAAAGCTTGGCCGTGGTGTGATGTCACACTACGGAATACGTCAGCAGATTAGATTTGTGTAAATATTATACTCTCTATGGCAATATGTGGAAACTTATTTTGCAGAGCCGGACACTATCTTTGTGTTCGATATCTTCTATGAAGTACTTGGAGGAGGAACCCGCCTAATAATGTCGAAGACAATATGCGCGCCAGACTCGTCGTCATTGAAGCCTGGTTCAGGGGCTATTGAGGGAGTCCTGGATTAGGGGGTGTCCGGATGGCCGGACTATACCTTCAGCCGGACTCCTAGACTAAGAAGATACAAGATTGAAGACTCCGTCCCGCGTCCGGAAGGGACTTTCCTTGGCGTGGAAGGCAAGCTTGGCGATACGGACATGAAGATCTCCTACCATTGTAACCGACTCTATGTAACCCGAACCCTATCCGGTGTCTATATAAACCGGAGGGTTTTAGTCCGTAGGACGACATATACATCAACAACCATACCATAGGCTAGCCTCTAGGGTTTAGCCTCCTCGATCTCGTGGTAGATCTACTCTTGTACTACCCATATCATCAATATTAATCAAGCAAGACGTAGGGTTTTACCTCCATCAAGAGGGCCTGAACCTGGGTAAAACTTCGTGTCCCTTGTCTCCTGTTACCATCCGGCCTAGATGCACAGTTCGGGACCCCCTACCCGAGATCCGCCGGTTTTGACACCCACAGACGTTCTTGAAGAACTTGTCCTTAGAGGAGCTTGAAGAGGCCATGGTAGATGGGATCTGACAGAAAACAGCAAGGAAAAAGAGAACAAAAGATTTCTCCGCAATACGGTGATCAACGGGTTCGGGAAGTATATATAGATTTTTGTATCTTGGAGGACAAGTATCTGGTAGAAAAACGGAGTACGGTGGGTGTCCCAGGTGAGCACAACTCACCTGGGCGCCAGGCAAGCCTGGCGCGCCCTGGTGTCTTGTGCCCACCGGGGGACGCTTCCTGGAAGTTTCTTTATTTCCAAAATTTTAAAATATTCCAAAACTGATAAAAAATATTTTTGCGGATTTTTCGGAGTCCGTTTACTTACCGTATCACGTACCTCTTTATTTTCATGATTCTGGAGTGTTCCGAAAGGACTCTTTTATGTGTTCTTCTGGTGTCAAAGTTTGGATAATATTACTTTCAACATTGATAGGTGTACCTGAGATATAATGCTTTATTCGTTTTCCATTCATAACCTTCGGGTTAGTACCTTCAGAATTATTTATTTTGATGGCTCTAGACCGGTAAACCTCCTCGATGATGTATGGGCCTTCCCATTTCGAGAGGAGCTTTCCTGAAAAAAATCTAAAATGAGAGTTGTACAAAAGAACATATTCTCCAACATTAAACTCACACTTTTGAATTCTTTTGTCATGCCATCTTTTAACTTTTTCCTTGAATAACTTTGCATTCTCATAAGCTTGGGTTCTCCATTCGTCTAATGAGCTGATAACAAATAACCTCTTTTCACCAGCAAGTTTGAAATCATAGTTGAGTTCTTTAACTGCCCAATATGCTTTATGTTCTAACTCAAGAGGCGGATGACAAGCTTTTCCATAAACCATTTTATAAGGAGACATACCCATTGGATTTTTATATGCTATTCTATAAGCCCAATGTGCATCATCTGATTTCTTAGACCAATTCTTCCTGGACCTATTAACAGTCTTTTGCAAAATTAATTTTATTTCTCTATTGCTAAGTTCAACTTGACCACTAGACTGAGGATGATAGGGTGATGCAATTCTATGGTTAACATCATACTTAGCAAGCATCTTACGAAAAGCACCACGAATAAAGTGTGAACCACCATCAGTCATTAAATATCTAGGGACTCCAAACCTTGGGAAAATAACTTCCTTAAGCATTTTAATAGAGCTATTGTGATCAGCACTACTGGTTGGAATGGTTTCTACCCATTTACTAACATAATCAACAACAACCAAAATATGTGTATACCCATTAGAGGAAGGAAAAGGTCCCATGTAATCAAATCCCCAAACATCAAATGGTTCATCTACAAGTGAATAATTCATAGGCATTTCTTGACGCTTACTGATATTACCTATTCTTTGACATTCATCACAAGAAGAGACAAACTTACGGGCACCCTTGAAAATAGTAGGCCAATAAAATCCAGATTGCAATACCTTGTGAGCAGTTCTATCTCCAGCATGATGCCCTCATAAGCCTGAGAGTGACATTTTCGTTGGATTTGTCCCTGTTCATGCTCAGGTACACAACGTCTAATAATACCATCTACTCCTTCTTTATAAAGATGTGGGTCATCCCAAAAGTAATGTCTTAAATCATAGAATATTTTTTTCTTTTGCTGGTATGTAAAGCTAGGTGGTAAATATTTAGCAACAATGTAATTAGCATAGTCAACATACCAAGGAGTACTATTAGCAACATTTATTGCAGCTAACTGCTCATCAGGAAAACTATCATCAATAGGTAGTGGGTCATCAAGCACATTTTCAAGCCTAGACAAATTATCAGCTACGGGGTTCTCAGCTCCTTTTCTATCAATGATATGTAAATCAAATTCTTGTAACAAGAGAACCCAATGAATAAGTCTAGGTTTAGCATCTTTCTTTTCCATAAGATATTTAATAGCAGCATGGTCTGTGTGAACAGTTACTTTGGAATCAACAATATAAGATCTAAATTTATCACAAGCAAACACCACTGCTAAGAATTCTTGTTCAGTAGTAGCATAATTTTTTCAGCACTGTCTAGAGTTTTACTAACATAGTGAATAAAATTAAGTTTCTTATCAACTCTTTGTCCTAGAACAGCACCAACAACATAATCACTAGCATCACACATAATTACAAAAGGCAAGTTCCAGGTGGTTGAACAATAGGTGCAGATATTAAGGCTTTCTGAAGTGTTTCAAAGGCTTCTAAACAATGATCATCAAAAACAAAAGGAATATCCTTTTTCAAAAGATTAGTAAGAGGCCTCGAAATTTTAGAGAAGTCTTTGATAAATCTCCTATAGTAACCAGCATGTCCTAGGAAACTACGAATACCTTTGATGTCCTTAGGACATGTCATTTTCTCAATTGCATCAACCTTAGCTTGGTCCACTTCAATACCTCTTTTAGAAATTTTATGACCCAAGACAATGCCTTCATTAACCATAAATTGGCACTTTTCCCAATTCAAGACAAGATTTGTTTGTTCACATCTCTGCAAAACTCGCTCAAGATTGCTTAAACAATCATCAAAAGACTTCCCATAAGAAGAAAAGTCATCCATGAAAACCTCAACAATCTTTTCACAAAAGTCAGAGAATGTAGCAGTCATACATCTTTGAAAGGTAGTAGGTGCATTACATAAACCAAAAGGCATACGTCTATAAGCATAAGTTCCAAAGGGACAAGTAAAAGTAGTCTTTTCTTAATCAGGTTGAGAAACAAGTATTTGTGAAAAGCCAGAGTATCCATCTAGGAAGCAAAAGTGTGTGTGCTTAGATAATCATTCAAGCATTTGATCAATAAAAGGCAAGGGGTAATGATCTTTTCTAGTTGCTTTGTTTAATTTTCTGTAATCAATTACCATTCTATAGCCTGTAATGATTCTTTGTGGAATAAGTTCATTCTTATCATTAGGAACAACAGTAATACCTCCTTTCCTAGGGACACAATGAACATGACTTACCCATCTACTATCAGCAATAGGATAGATTATACCTGCTTCCAGAAGTTTTAAGATTTCCGTTCTTACCACTTCCTTCATTTTTGGATTCAACCGACGTTGGTGATCAACAACGGGTTTAGCATCACGTTCCATATTAATTTTGTGCTAACATAGAGTGGGACTAATGCCCTTTAAATCATCAAGAGTATATCCAATATTAGCCCGGTGCTTCCTTAGAACTTTCAATAATCTTTCTTCTTCATGTTCTGAAAGGTTAGCACTAATAATAACAGGATATATCTTGTTTTCATCGAGATAAGCATATTTCAAAGTGTCTCGCAATTGTTTTAATTCAAACACATGATCACCTTTAGGTGGAGGAGGACCTCCTAGAGTTTCAATAGGAAAATTGTGTTTAAGCAGAGGACGTTGTTCAAATAAAACCTTATCTATTCCATTTCTTTCATGCATATGTAAATCATTTTCACGGTCTAGCAAATATTGTCCTAAAGGATCAGTAGGTGGAACAGCAATAGAAGCAAGACTAATTAATTCATCCTTACTAGGCAAATTTTTTTCATGATGATTTCTACTAAACTTGGAAAAATTAAACTCATGAGACTCATCACCAAAGCTAACGCCAACAGCTTGTTTCTTACAATCTATCTTAGCATTAACTGTATACAAGAAATGTCTACCAAAGATAATGGGACAAAAGTCATCTTGTGGGGAACCAAGAACAAGAAAATCAGTAGGGTATTTTATTTTCCCACATAACACTTCAACATCTCTAACAATCCCAATTGGTGATATGGTGTCTCTATTAGCAAGTTTAATAGTAACATCTATTTCTTCTATCTCAGCAGGTGCTATGTCTTTCATGATTTCTCTACTACCTAAAAGAAACGTAAGGTTCCCTCTCCCCTCTTACGTCAAATCTTTCATCCAACCTTTTCTTCCACCCCTCCTTACGAATGCTCCACCCTCCTGACTTCCTATTTCACATGATTTGGCAAGCTAATCAATGATGATAAGAAACCAGCAAATCATTGATCACTTTCCTCCCAAGGCGAAAATTTGATCTCGCAATCCTCTCGCCCCTTTGATCTCGCGATCCTCTCAACCCTTTAATCTCGCAATCCACTCAACCCTCCCGATTTTGCATTCCACATGATCTGATCGGAATCTCCTCGCCCCTTTAATCTCGCAAAAAGTTGAATGCCTAAGCCCTTACAACACTGGATGACTCAGCCTCATGTGCAGCTCAACCTCGCCAAGCGCGGCGCGTGGGGATCATGGCCCCAGAGCTGCTGACGTCGCCCTCCGCCACATCTCTCCAAACACCGACCCGCAGGACTCGATGCATACATGGCTGCCTCTGCCCACCACATCCACGCGACACCTTGCAGGACTACCGCGCAAATAAGGCCATGGACGTGCTGGCGAGTCGCCTCGTGCGCGCTCGGTGCACCATGAGGACCACGAGAGCTGCGTCAACGTCATCGAAGATCACATGGCGGCGGCGACATAGATCATGGGTATGATCAGAAAATCCACCATCGAGCGTGCTGCTCGAGGAGAACGCAATGCTAATTTTGCATGACAAGCGATGAAGAGACTACATGAGAAGAATAAGGTGTCGATGGAGAGCATGCAGCGGCGGCGGGGCGGTGCTGGATCGCGGATGTCTTACACAGTAGGTGGTCGAGGTAGAGATGAGCAACTGAACGCTCAATGGCATCATGTCCAGGTGAGCTTATTCTCTCGTTCCAATCTGCACTTGTTGGTCTTTTCTTTTTCTTCTTCTTTCAGATCTATGAGAAATATGATGCTTTGGTTTCATAGAATTCTTATCCTTTAGAAGAGTTTGTTTAGTCGATGATCTTGAATTGTGGATGATGAAAAGATGTAATGCTTGGGTATTATTGTCAGATGATTTCAGAATCTTTTTTAGTTTTCGTACGCATCTGGATACTATTTGCATGATCAAATCTCAAAAGATTGATAGTACTTGTGAAATCTGAATATGAAGAATACATGTATACTAACATGTGGCTTTGCTTCTGCCAATGACGAAGTTGTACTTTACGACACCCAGTCCTGGATTTTATGCGGTCGGCATCAAGTGATACTTCTACGGGTTACAAAGGATGGCTCATTATCAGTAACTATGGCATGAAATTAAAGATCTAACCAAAATCATAGGTACTGTTAGAACTGTTGCAGGATCATATTGCTGAAATCATTTCCTACTGAAGATTTCCACAGCCATGCTCAAGCTTTACAACAGCGAGCTCTTGACGCACTTGCCGATCGAGCACACCACCCTTGTGGTGCTCCTGGACAATGTGTGCCTGACCTACGCCAACCTGAAAAGGCAAATATCAAAGGTCCTATCATAGTTTTCACTCTTAAAGGTTTCATTAGCTAGCTTTATCCATTTCACTTGATCATTGTTTGATTCATCTGCTAGAATTCTCATCCGTAGCAACGTAGGTAAGAAATAATCAATCATTTTCTCTTCCATTCACATTTATTAGAAGGGGCGCTTATGGCTCTAAAATTGGCATATAGGAACGCATGAGCTGCCTCCATGACTTCATTATCGCAGATGGGGATTCCATCGTGCAGGGAAGATATGTCAATTTGTAGATCGATATTAATTTTTTTTTATATTTTGTATCTAAATTGTATTTTGTAGTTCATATGGTTTGAACATGACATTTTATTTTAATTAGCTTCTGTTGAATCACATTGAACTCGAAATATGAATTAGAATGCCGAACTGGGCACTACTGGATGTGATAATATGCGACATGAGGTAACGTGGACTTTTTCAGGGACTTGTCTGAACTAGAACAAAGCTCATGGATGATGATGGAGCATCTGGCTGAGAGAGAGAGAATTTTTTTTGTTAGTTACCAACCTTTTGACAAACAAAAAACACAATAACACAATAATTTATGTCGTAAAATTATGCTTTCTCGTAGCAAAGCACGAGCATTGTCCTAGTCTTCATACAAAGTGTAAGGAATAACACTCACACTAGCACCCATGTCACATAAACCATGATAATAGTGATCTTCTATTTTAACTGAAATAACAGGCATGCCAACCACAGGTCTATGATTATCTCTTTTATCAGGTTTAGCAATTCTAGCAGCTACTTCACAGAAGTAAATAACATGCCCGTCCATATCTTCTTCCAGGAGATCTTTAACCATAGCAATACTAGGTTCAACTTTAATCTTTTCATCAGGTTTAGGTGCTCTAATATAGCTTTTGTTAACCACAATTGAAACTTTAGCATGTTCCTTAATCCTAGCACGGAAATGTGGTTTCTCAATATAAGCAGAAGGAACAACTGGATCAGCATTATAAAGTATAGTTTCTTACTTAACTGGTACTGGTTCTTTAATTTT
The DNA here is from genome assembly GCF_003073215.2 of Triticum urartu. Taxonomy (NCBI): domain Eukaryota; kingdom Viridiplantae; phylum Streptophyta; class Magnoliopsida; order Poales; family Poaceae; genus Triticum; species Triticum urartu. Next base: position 327,056,159 of record NC_053022.1, read on the forward strand.
GTCTTTAATAGGTGGGTGATATTTAAACCACTTCTACTTAGGGAGTTCGACATGACTAGCAAATGATACACAAAAGGAGGCTACTATCTCAGAGTCAAGTCCATATTTAGTGCTGAACTTTCGAAAAGCATCAGTATCCATAAAAGATTTAACACCATCATACTTAAGTTTAATACCTGACTCTTTACCTTCATTGAGTTCCCAATCTTCAGAGTTGTGTTTAATTCTTTCCAAAAGATCACATCGGAATTCAATAGTCTTCTTCATAAAAGAACCAGCACAAGAAGTATCAAGCATGGTTTGATCATTACGAGAAAGCCGAGCATAAAAATTCTGGATAATAAATTCTCTTGAGAGCTCATGATTGGGGCATGAATATAACATTGACTTAAGCCTCCCCCAAGCTAGAGCGATACTTTCTCCTTCATGAGGCCAAAAATTATAGATATAATTCCGATCACGATGAACTAGATGCATAGGATAAATTTTTTGGTGGAACTGTAATTTCAAATGATTCCAATTCCATGATCCAATATCATCACATAGCCTGTACCATGCCAATGATTTTCCCTTCAAAGATAAAGGGAAAACCTTTTTCATCACTTCATCCCTAGGTAAACCTGCAAGCTTAAACAATCCACAAATTTGTTCCACATATATCAAGTGCATATCAGGATGTTCAGTTCCATCTCCTGCATAAGGATTAGCTAGCAGTTGTTCTATCATACCCTAAGGAATTTCATATTCAATATTTTCAGTAGGTGCAATAGGTGGAGGGGTTGCTAATTGTGGTTACGGATGAGGTGAAGATACCCCGAACAAACCCCTCGAAGGATTTTTTTTCATAGTAACAAGTGACAATAAATTTCATCACACTATATAAATATTTCCTAAAAAAATTCTACTTACCAAAGGCGCTTCACTCCCCGGCAACGGCGCTAGAAAATAGCCTTGATGACCCACAAGTATAGGGGATCAATTGTATCTCTTTTCGATAAGTAAGTGTGTTGAACCCAACGAGGAGCAGAAGGAAATGACAAGTAGTTCCCGGTAAGATATTGTCTGCAAGTGCTGAAAATGTAAGTAAGGGAGTAGTTTGATAGCAAGATAATTTGTAACGAGCAAGTAACGATAATAGTAACAAAAGTGCAGCAAGGTAGCCCAATCCTATTGAGGCAATGGACAGGCCAAAATGGTCTCTTATGATAAGCAAAGCGTTCTTGAGGGTACACGGAAATTTCATCTAGTCACTTCCATCAGGTTGGTTTGATTTGTGTTCGATACTTTGATAATTTGGTATGTGGGTGGACTGGTACTTAGGCGATGTTCTTACTTGAAAAAATCTCCTACTTATGAGTAACCCTCCGGCAAGCATCCGCAACTACGAGAAAATTATGAAGAATAAATTCTAACCATAGCATTAAACTTTTGGATCCAATCGGTCCCTTACGGAATAGCGCATAAACTGGGTTTAAGCTTCTGTCACTCTCGCAACCCACCATCTAATTGCTACTCCACAATGCATTCCCTTAGGCCCAAATATGGTGAAGTGTCATGTCGTCGACGTTCACATGACACCACTAAGGGAATAACAACATACATGCTATCAAAATATCGAACACATATCATGTTCACATGATTACTTGCAACATGGTTTCTGCCATGACCTCAAGAACAAAAGTAACTACTCACAAATGGTAAACATGTTCATGATCAGAGGAGTATTAAATAGCATAATGGATCTGAACATATAATCTTCCACCAAATAAACCATATAGTATCAACTACAAGATGTAATCAACACTACTAGTCACCCACAAGAACCAATCTATAGTTCTGGTAACAAGATTGAACACAAGAGATGAACTAGGGTTTGAGAGGAGATGGTGGTGTTGAATATGTTGATGGAGATTGCCCTCCCCAAGATGGGAGAGTTGTTGGTGATGATGATGACGATGATTTCCCCCTCCGGGAGTGAAGTTCCCCCGGCGGAATCGCTCCGCCGGAGGGCAAAAGTGCTCATGCCCAAGTTTCGCCTCGAGGTGGCGGCGCTTCATCCCGAAAGTCCTCCTCTTATTTTTTCTAGGTAAAAATGACTTATATATAGAAGATGGGCACCGGAGGTGGGCCGAGGAGACCACAACCCACCAGGGCGCGCGTTGGGGGCCTAGCGTGCTCAGGTGGGTTGTGCCCACCTGGTGCCCCCCCTCTGGTATTTATTGGCTCCAGTATTTCTTAAATAATCCGTAAAAAATCTCTGTGAAGTTTCAGCTCATTTGGAGTTGTGAAGAATAGGTGGCCTGATGTAGCTTTTCCAGGTACACATTTCTAGCTGTCGGAATTCTTCCTCTTCATGTGTTCCCTGAAAATTATGAGAGAAAAAGCATTAGAATTACTCCAAAAAGCATTATTATGGACAAAAACATTATAAATAACAATAATAAAACATGGTGCAAAATGGGCGTATCAAGCGGCGATTTAGATCTCCATGTGAATTCTGCTGTTGGGGTTACCTCTCTTCCCCAGAACTTTGCGGCGTAGGCAGGCCTCGTCGAGAAAGAGTCGCTCGTCTCCCAGGCCCATCTCACTTCGTCTTGTTTCATGGGATCCAGCTCAACTCTTGCGGTCCATGCCCAGAGTGTGAGGTACTCATTCAGGATGGGTTCAGTCACTTCCGGTCCAACCTCTCTTGCCAAGTCGCGTCATGCATGGCCTGGGCTACCGTGCAAGAGGAGCGCAACCTGCTATTTACCTGAGCGAAGATGGCTGGCGTCAAGTTGGCCACTTTGTATCCATCCAACCATCTATCCTCCCAAAATAGGGTATTCTGCCCATTACCGAGCACCGATCGAGTTGCCGATCTGAATATCTGTCACGATGCCTCAGACACCCGTATTTGGAATTCAACCCATGGCCTTGCTCTGTCAGATCTCAGCAGCCACACCCAGTGCGCCTGCATCACGATATTCAGCCACTTCAGATCATGAAGGCCCAGTCCTCTGGCCTACTTTGGTGCACATACCTTTTCCTGGTAACCGTGCAATGCCCACCAGCAGCCTATGCCTCGGCACACCAGAAAAATCCATGATAAATCTTGTTCAGCGAGGCAATTCTTTTCTGTGGCAATTCAAGGGCAATCATTGTGTGTAAGGGGATCGTGCAGAGAACCAACAGTATCAATTGTAGACGCCTACTTCTAGGCATTTTGCTTGCTTTCCATCTAGGTAGTGCTCCAGCTAGTTGATCTACAAGTCCAGTGAGTTGTGCCCTTGATTGCTTGTGAAGTGTCAATGAAATCCCAAGGTATTTTCAAGGGAAAGATCCACCCAGGCATCCAAGGATCCGCTCCACTGTGGTCATGTGTAAGTGCATCTAGTGCCACCCCTAGTTGGTTTTGGAGTATTAATGTCATACGTAGTTGAGGGACTAATGTGTTTGTGAAAATTGTAGGATAACATAGGTAGAAGTCCCTCATTGATTCGGTTTCCCTACCAGAGATGACCCCTAAAAATGTATGAAGACATTGAAGACAATGGTGGTTCGTGAAGACATTCACGATGAAGATAATGACGTGTGAAGTCATTCAGTTGAAGACTATGGAGTGTGAAGACATAGTTTGTTTTGTAGTTTCCTTTTCTTCTTCATTGAGTCATAGGAACCACCGTACTGTTAAGTGGGGTCCAAGTGAACAAATTTAGAATACTAATGTGATGTTCTAGCTAGATCTTATGTCTTCGAGCGAATACAATGAGAGCAAATCTTATTCAGAGTTGGATGAGTCAGCTTTTCTTGTAGCTCAAGCCAAGCTGCCGCATGTGTTTGAAATCCGACCATTGGACACGCGTTGGTTCCTTAGTGACTCAGGGCCATTTCGGACATATCAGGTCGGGTTGCCTTCTGGCTATAAATAGCCCACCCCTACACCATAATTTGGTGGCTGCTCAGAGTTAGTGCACGGCTTTTGTCGTTTGAGAGCAACCCACCTCCGAAGCCTTTGAGAGAGAAATCCTTGCGAGGACAAAGCCCAAAACACCTAGAGCCAAAGAGTGTTAGGCATCACTGAATTCTTTCTGTCCGTGTGATCTGAAGACTTGTTACACTTGAGGACTGTGCATCCTCCAGCCGGTTAGGCATCGAGTTCTGAGCATCCTAGAGTCATTGTGGATCGCCGATGAATGAAGCCTGTGATGGTTTGGAAGTCTACCTTGAAGACTTAGCAGAGTGATTGGGTGAGGACTAAGTGTCCTTAACTCAAGGGGAATAAGGTGAAGACATGGTATTCTGAGTTCAATCTCAGCCTCCCTAACCAGACGTACAGTTGTCACAACAACTGGAACTGGTTACCAAATCCTTATCTTCACCAAGAAACTAGTTCTATCCCCTACTTCCTTTACATTTCAGTTTGTCTTCATGAAGTCATTGCTTGCTTCTCTGATCTGTTTGACTTCACCATTTGAAGGGTATTACCTGTTTGGCTTCATACTGTCTTCCATTCTGATCCATACTATCTAGCTGTTGTTAGTCTTCGCACTTTCACTGTACTTCTCACTTGACAATGGCTTGTCCAGCGTAGTTCATCTTCCACTGCATATCATATAGGCTCATATCAACTATTTGTCTTCAAAGACCTCGTGTTTTGAAGACTTTCGCAAAAATCGCCGATTCACCCCTCTCTAGTCGATAACTAGCACTTTCAATTGGTATCAGAGCAAGGTGCTCCCTTGTTCTGTGTGATTTGGTTTAACCACCCGGAGTTTTAGCTTTGTCAACTGCAGGGATATTCAAGGTCTCTGCTGCGTGCCCAGTCTTCAATGGCACTGATTAGCCCTACTAGAAGAATAAGATGTGCATCCATCCTGAAGCCATTGATATTGACCTCATGTATGTCATCAAGACAGACGTTCCCAAGGTCGGTGAAGGTGTCACCGCTGCTAATGTTGAAGGAAATATGCCCTAGAGGCAATAATAAAGTTTTTATTTATATTTCCTTATATCCTGATAAATGTTTATTATTCATGCTAGAATTGGATTAACTGGAAACTTAGTACATGTGTGAATACATAGACAAACAGAGTGTCACTAGTATGCCTCTACTTGACTAGCTCGTTAATCAAAGATGGTTAAGTTTCCTAGCCATGGACAAAGAGTTGTTATTTGATAAGCGGGATCACATCATTAGAGAATGATGTGATTGACTTGACCCATCCGTTAGCTTAGCACAATGATCGTTATAGTTTCATTGCTACTCCTTTCTTCATGACTTATACATGTTCCTCAGACTATGAGATTATGCAACTCCCGAATACAGGAGGAACACCTTGTGTCGTGGTTTTGTCACGGCAGATGTCCTAGAGAAAGGACTTAGTCGTGGAGCCATCGCGACGGGTTAGCTTGAAGGGGTTAAAGCGGACACAAGGACGCAAGAGAGTTTATACTAGTTCGGCCCCTTCGATGAAGGTAAAAGCCTACGTCTAGTTGTGATGGAATTGATGGGGTTTCGATGACTAGGGAGCAAACAAGCTTCGCCTATGTCTCGAGTTGTTGTCTGTTGTCCTTGAACCGCCGCCGGGTCGTCCCCTTATATACACAGGTGACTCTAGTCGGCTTACGGAGTCCCAATACCGGCTCATAGATGTGTCCGGTTTGGTCTCTTCTTATTCCTAACTTACAATACAGGTTAACTACTAACGCCGGTTTACGGCTGCAGGCCTTGAGCCGACCATGGGCCTTGAGCCCTCCTCTGTCTTCTTGGGCTTTAACTTACTTAACCACTGACGAAGTTAACCCGGCCCAGATAGGACGGTTTACGCCCAGTAGTAATATCCCCAACATTAGGCCCCAGATTGATTTGAACGGGTTCATGTTAATCCTTTAATAAAAGCTTCATCTTCAACATCTTCTTATAAATTGTTAAACCGCCATGATGTCATCTTCTATGATTGCTGTAAACCGGAGTGACGTCACCTGTCATAACAAAGCTATCCATTATGCTTCTTTGTTTAATAGATCAGCGGAAATCGAGGCGACAGCTCCGTTTTGTGGCCCCTTGATTGTCGCGCCTGACTCATGTTCTTTCGCCTTATAAATAGGACCGAAGGGTCATTTTTTTTCTCCTTCCGTGCCTTCTTCATCTTCCTCGCGTCGCCAGCCTCGGAGCTCCGCCGCCGCCGTCGACCTCTGCCTCATCCTTGGCCGCTGCATCAACCTGAGCGCACCAGAACATCGCGGCAACCTTCCGCATCTTCCTCAGCTCCGGTAAATCTTCTATCTTTTCCCCCGCAGATCAGGCCTAGGGTTTCGCAGTTCTTTAGTGTTCATCGTCTGCCTCTTGCTCATACAATAGATCTTTAGATGAATCCGCAAATCTTTATTCTGTGCAATGATAGTTGTTTGACCTTCGCCTTTACATATGCATCTCAAACCATGGGTCTATATGAACGTTTTGCTCATTGGTTCGGTACTGCTCCTTTGAACCTTTAAGTATTTATCTCTTCTCTGAACTTGCTTCAGATCCAATGCTGTAAAGAAATCTTGTGAAACCTGTTTGTGCGTACTTGTCCACCCGCAATCTCAGCTTTTCAATGCTTAGATCAGGCGGTTTAACCTTATAGAAAATTTTCCAAACCGGTATATGCCATTAGTCCCCTTGTTGAACCGCCAGATGTTGGTTGCTTCATGAAACTCCGGTTCAGATAGTTCTGTCTTCAGTTTAACAGTGCCCATACCAATGTACCTTGATCAAATGCATTTTTGAACCGGGATCTTCTACCTTGTAGATTCCATCATGGCCAAGCAAGTATATGAGTGCAATTGGGTTCCTTCTCGCATCACAGAGGATCAACTGGACGATTTAGTCCTGATTGGCGCTTTAGGCAGCAAAGATACCATCCATTGGAGGGCTCCTGGCAAAGAATTCCCTCCCACACCTCGAGAAGGAGAGGTTGTTGTTTTCGTAGATCACTTAGCCCGGGGCTTTAAGCCGCCCGGTTCTAAATTTTACCGGGATGTTTTAGCCAATTTCCAACTCCATCCGCAAGACACTGGCCCCAACTCTGTTACAAATATGTGCCACTTCGAAGTGCTCTGTGAGGTGTTCTTTCAAGAGGAGCCCACAGTGGAATTGTTCAGAGACCTTTTCCATCTAAACTGCCGTACTGAGTTTACTGATGGCTCTAATACGGAGTTGGGTGGCATGGCGATTCAGAAAAGGAAAGAGGTCACATACCCTCATGCCAAGCTGCACAGTCACCCCAAGGAGTGGAATCAGACATGGTTCTACTGCAAAGACACCTCCCCTGCTGGTGAGAATCCCTTGCCTGGCTTTCGTCCGGAGCGGCTCAGCAATACACACCCTTTTCCTCAAATATTGACTTCCCAGGAGAGAAGCAAATATGCTCCCCAGTTGTCAAAGCTCAGGGCCTTTATGGCCAACGGTTTAACAAGGGTTGATCTCGCTCACTGTTGGATATCATGGAGCATACTGCCCCTTAGTCAGCGCTCCGGTTTGATGTCCGAGCATACTGACAGTGTTGATGACCCACTGCGACATTCAAAACTCCAGCTCTCCGATGAAGAAATCACAGAGGCTGTGCATAATATACTGAATGAACCGGAACACGTCTGCGCTAGAACCGGCCTGCTTCCCTTCTGTGCCACCAACAAACCGCCAGCTGTAAGACTTTGATTTTTCTCTTTGCTGAATCTGTTATTGATATGTGTGGTCATTGTTTTTAATATCAGTGTCTGCATAATCAGGGCAATTATCCGTTTTGGAGCAAAAAACTGCCGCAGGAGAAACCAGAAAAACCGGAAAGAGCAACCCGGCAAAAGACTAAAGCTGTGAAGAAGACTGCCCACAGGAAAAGAACCACTGCATCTTCTAATCCGGCCCCTGATGATGAGGTGGATAATCCAGACTTTGAGGTAGAGCTTGACTCACTTGGTTTATTTTTCATGCGTCTTATTGATGATGATATTTGTCAGGATGATGCCGAAGCCAGCCACGCGGATGTTGCAGAGGTAATTATTCTCTCTTCCAATTCTGAAACTTTGCCTTCACAAAAAATCTGTCAGGCAAACCGGAAAGTTAAATTTTCTCATCCTCTTGCTTATTTGGATCCTAAACTTCTTATGAAGATCCAACAACACGAAGCTCATCGCACCACCCGGCACAGCGGCCAGGTAGTTACCTCCGCCGGTTTACCGAACAGTCCGGTTCAGAAACGCCATTCAGAGGTCTCTAATTTGCTTGTCAGTGCTTGTCCTAAAGCGGTCTGCTTTCGTCAACCTCTTAATCCGTCTGACTCCGATTACCAGGTTACTTCCCACTCATCTTCTGGCGAGTCATCGACTACTCAGCTCCCACCGCTCAAAACGGTGCTTGGGTAAGCTATACTCATTGTGATGTTTGCAGTACATTGCCTTAGAACATATGCTGTATTTGATTTTGTTATTCTTCTCATGGCCAAACCTAGGCCAAGCAAGAAGGCCCGCCTGGATAAGGCGGCCGAAGAAGATGTCATTCTTGAACCAGACAAGACACCCAATCTTGAAGCGGCTATTCCTGAGGATATACCCAACGATCCACCTCAGCAGGACGATGATCTTATTGCTGAAGAGAGACCTACTGACGCCTCAGGTCCTGTCAATCAGCCCACAGGTTCCATCTGGATTGAAAGTTCCACCGGTCCAGCAAAACCTACTAACAAGCCAACAGCCCCAGTGCAAACCGGCGGTACCCAGGATGATGAGGTTGTCATTACTGGCACTGGCCATACTGAGCCAAGCAATCCTGTCGCTTTATCCAAACATTCTGCCAAGGAAGAATTTGCTGCCTTTGGCAAAGGCAAGTGGAACGCTGATCTGACGACTTATGCTGCTCTGAACGCCCAAGATATCCATTCCAGCTATCTGAACTAGTTGTATACCAGTCGCGACTATGAAGCCGGTCTGGTTAATATGATGAAAGAGAAATATGAGGTAACTTCCATATGCTCCTTCCTGCTTGTATGCTTCCATTCTTGCTGACTCTCCTAGCCCCCAAGGGCTGGTTTGTAATATTCTTTCAAACCGGGACTTACCAATATAAATCTTGATGCTTTGAAATTCGCTGATGTAGCCCCCAAGGGCCGGTTCAACTTAACGTAGTTAAACCGGTACTTTAAGTAATTGAAATTGCCGCATCAGAATATATACGAGCAAATAGCCATTAGCCCCCAAGTGCCAAGTTGAATACTTGTATTGATCTTGGGACTTTGTCAGAAATTGAAAGATGAAGACCGAATATGCATTAGCCCCCAAGTGCTAAGTGCATAACTTGTTATGTGATTGGTACTTGAATCCTTATACCGATTTGTTGAAGCATATATCTGTATGCATGCAGGCGGAGCTGAAGACGAAAGAAAACCAAGTCACCGATCTCCAAGAAAACCTGAAAACCCAACAGGCTGAAACCTCCAAAGCAAAAGAGGAATTGGCCAGCGCTTTAAGCGCCATGGAACAACTTAAGGAGAGCTTCAAGAAGAAGCGGGCGGATTGGGCCACTGAAAAGTCCGCTGTGATCAAACGAGCAGAGGATGCCGAGGCTGCACTAAAACCAGTGGCGGATGAACTGACCAGCATAAAGCGGCACGTGCATGCCATGACTACTGCTATCTTTGGTAAGCCAGTTTGCCTTCTGAATTGGCTCTGCCTTCTGAGAGAGTCGCCGGTTTATTAACCCTTTATGGTATTTCAGGGACACGCATTGGTCACTTGGGGTCAGATGTGCGGAAGAAACTAAAAGCCGCCTATACATTGGTTGAACAATTGTATACTGGTGCCCAGCGGATCATCTGTACCGCATCTCATAACAAACCGGCGCCCACTTTGATTCAAGATACTCTGATGAAACTGTCGGTGCTTCCTGCCCGGGTTGAAGAGCTGAAGAAATCTGCTGCTCGAACCGGTGCAATCAATGCCTTAATCCGGGAAAAAGCCTGGGTGCCGGATTTTGATCCTATTGAAGCGGCTCAGGGCTATCCCAGCTTGAAGGAAGATGGGTCAGAATTTGGCGAAGCGGATCTGCGAGCAATAAACCGGGAGGTACGTCCGCTAGCTTGTCAACTGGCTGAGGAAGCAGACTTGTCTCATTAACAAGCCCAATATGACAGTTAGAACAAGCGAATAGCTGCACCAATCCATGAATCGGAAAATCTGATCCCTCCAATCTGTAAGCATACTTATGCTCCCGATATTCACCCGTCATTGCTGATCCATGGTGAAGCTATTTTTCAAGCATTAATGGGAATCGACTGGACAACTGTGGATTTCCAGCCACTGGGTAGAGAAACGGAGGCTGAAGCGGCGCAGGATGACCCACAACCATCAGGCCAGGCTGGTTACCAAACTTGAACCGGAAGCCGGTTTTAAACTGCCTCTCCTTTGCGAAAAACAATTATATTATTATGGGCACCATGTTGCCTTGTAATAGGCTAGCTGATACCTTTGATGTTGATATGCCTTCATGCATAATTTGTTCTTCCTATGGTAATGAACTTTCCAAAACACTTTCTGAAATGAAAAATTCGTCAACTGCCACCGCGGTTGTACCGTCAGGCGAAATATGATGTCTGCTTATATGAAATCAAAACAAAATTTTAAGTATATGATGAAATTTTTGAGATACATACTACCTGCCATCATTGAGCGTGAAGTTGGCTTGGCCAATCTTGAAGCGGAGTTTTGCAAACCCACACTGTTGGAGGAGATAACAGCTCCTGTATATATATATGACGCTAGTTTACCATGTAAACCATGCCGGGTTATAATAAACACCGTGTTACTCCATAAGAGGATGTTACCAACAAGGATCAAACCGGACAAATAGTCTCCGGATTGACGTGAACTGTGTTCCGTCAATTGATTGGTTAAAAAACTTTGTCGGTTTAAAAAATACAATGAAAAGCAAAAAAACCCTTCAAAGAAAAGTGTGAAGCAAAAGCAATGACAAAACCGTTTGCCAAAAAAGGTTTTTTTGGCTAATCAAATGCCGTTACCATGGCCAAACACGACCAAGCTCCTGTTAGGTGTAACTATGGTTCTAGTCAGACAGGTCCCCAAATGAAACCGTGGCATTTATGCCGACCAAATGGCATGGTCATGGTTCGGGTTCGACCAAGCCCCCAAGTGATTCTGTGGCCTTAGGCCAATCAAGAGGCATGACTGGTTCAGACATGACCAAGTCCCCAAGTGATCTGGTGGCTCTCGCCTATCAAGAGGCATGGTATTGGTTCGGACACGACCAATCCTCCAAGTGATATAACACGATGCTTTTAGCAAAGCGAACTCAAGGGGTAAACCGGAGGCCGCTTTAGAGCAACTCCGTGTAACCTCACAAGATGTAAAAGAACAGATACCCCGCTTTAGCTGAGGTTCCGGTTTATTATATTTAATCATAATATATACATTGTCGTAATATGTACATAAGTATAGACAATGGCTCAGGTATAGTAAGGCCGAAGATGAGCTATATTCCACGGCCTGTTAGTCTCCTCCTCTGATGTACGTGAGTCCTTATGCTCTCGAATATCGATCAGATAGTACGACCCGTTGTGCAGATTCTTGCTGACCACGAAAGGCCCCTCCCAAGGTGGGGATAGCTTATGCATATCAGTCTGATCTTGGATAAGCCGAAGCACCAAATCTCCTTCCTGAAAGGTTTTCGTTCTGACCCGGCAACTGTGATAATGACGAAGATCCTGCTGGTAAATCGCCGATCGGGCGGCTGCGATGTCACGCTCTTCATCCAACCGGTCCAAAGCATCTTGCCGTGCTGTCTCGTTGTCCGCTTCAATATAAGCCGTGACACGAGGTGAATCATGACGGATATCACTGGGGAGAACCGCCTCCGCTCCATAAACCATGAAGAACGGTGTGTATCCTGTTGATCTGTTGGGTGTTGTATTGATGCTCCATAACACAGATGGTAATTCTTCTACCCAACAACCCGACGTTCACTGCAAAGGAACCATGAGCCGGGGCTTGATGCCTCTCAAGATCTCTTGATTAGCTCTTTCTGCTTGACCATTGGACTGTGGATGTGCCACTGATGAAACGTCGAGCCGGATGTGCTCCCGTTTGCAGAACTCCTTCATAGCACCTTTGGACAAATTGGTACCATTATCTGTGATAATACTATGCGGAAAGCCAAACCGGAAAATCACCTTTTTGATGAACTGAACCGCCATGGCCGCATCACACTTGCTAACAGGTTCTGCCTCCACCCACTTTGTAAACTTGTCAACCGCCACCAGGAGGTGGGTCTTCTTATCTTTGGACCTTTTGAAAGGTCCAACCATATCCATCCCCCAAGTCGCAAACGGCCAAGTAATTGGAATCATTCTCAATTCTTGAGCCGGTACATGAGCATGCCTTGAAAACCTTTGGCAACCATCACATCATCTAACCAGATCCTCCGCATCAGCATGAGAAGCTAACCAATAAAAACCATGGCGAAACGCTTTAGCCACCAGAGACTTTGAACCGGCGTGGTGACCACAATCTCTTTCGTGGATCTCACGCAAAATTTCACGGCCTTCTTCAGGAGACACGCAGCGTTGAATAGCTCCTGATATACTGCAATGATGCAACTCGCCGTTGATGATAGCCATGGACCTGGATCGCCGGATTATCTGCCGGGCTAGAATCTCATCCTCTGGCAACTCACCCCGATTCTTGTACGCCAGGTAAGGAAGCGTCCAATCTGGAATAATATGAAGAGCCGCCACAAATTGAGCCTCCGGATCAGGAATAGCCAAATCCTCTTCACTAGGGATCTTGACCGATGGGTTGTGCAGCACATCCAGAAAAACATTGGGTGGGACCGGTTTGCGCTGAGAGCCCAGCCGGCTTAAAGCGTCTGCCGCTTCATTTTTCCGCCGGTCCACATGGTCCACCTGATAGCCTTTGAAATCCGCTTTACACTTGCCTCCTCCGCCATTGCCTACCCAGTGATGCCGCTGACCTTTGGAGCTGCTGTTCTTCTTCCCTTTCCCTGTCTTGTCATCATCAGATTCGGGATCGTTGGTACTATCAGAATCAGCATATTTCACCAAAGCGGCCATGAGGGTCCCCACGTCGGTGCAATGACGCTTCATCCGTCCCAATTTCAACTTCAGGGGCCCAAACCGGCAGTTGCCTTCTAGGGTTAATACTGCGGTGTCAGCGTTGATGCGGTCTGAGGAGTGCAACACTTGTGAAACCCGACACACCCAATGAGTCGTTGATTCTCCTTCCTCCTGGACGCATGCAGCTAAGTCCACTATCGACATAGGCTGTTTACAGGTATCCTTGAAATTGCTGATAAACCGGGCTCGTAATTGGGCCCATGAACTGATAGAATTAGCTGGCAAGCTTTTTAACCAAGTACGGGCCGTTCCTTCAAGCATCATGGTGAAGTATTTCGCACACGCCGTGTCATCCACATCAAGCATCTCCATGGCCATCTCATAGCTCTCCACCCATGTCTCTGGAGGTTGATCCGCCGTGTAATTTGGTACCTTGCACGGGCCTTTGAAATCCTTGGGCAGGCGCACGTTGCGTAAACCGGGGATAAGGCAAGGCACCCCCAAAGAACTAGAAGTAACACCAGGTTCGATCGAGATGGTCGGACGAACCGGCGTGAGCTGCCGAGCCTGATGCTATGCGGCTAACTCGGCCTCCCTGCGCGCTCGGGCCCGGTTCACCACTTCCTGAGCGTCATCAGCACCACTCGTCGGGTTGTTGCCACGGGGTGCTCCACGTCGTTCATTACTCGACACTACTGGTTCATCCATATGTCTGCTATAGCTCCGTCTTGGACTAGGGGTCGAGTGGATCCGGTCGCGGCTGTACGAGTACGCTTCCTGTTGGGCCAAAGCTGTCCTCAGAAGTTCCTTGACCCGTCGCGTCTCTACTTCCTGCGGCGAGTCACCTTCAATTGGAATGGCCTCCAGCCGTGCAGCAGCGGCAACAAGATTGTCCATTGGGTTGGAGTAGTGACCCGGAGGTGTTAAAGCATCCTAAGTTATAACGGTGTTTTGACGAGGCGGGTACATCTGACGAGGCTGAACCGGTGCACCGGTCCTAGGGGCTTCTGCCCGGTTCCCCTCCAGCGGATTGCCGACTCTTGGTCCTGGAGTGTTGAAAAGGTCTCTGGCCTCGAAAACCGGAGGTAAACGGGATCGGTGCTTCCTCCTCATGACTTCATGCGACGCGCTCTGGTCCAACATAAGCCTGTAGGCCTGTGTGTCTAAAGCGGACCGCTCTGCAGCCATCCTGGTGTCCTTAGCTACCAGATCCGCCTTGGCCTGGGTGATCTGTTCCTTTACCTTTGCAATCTCCGTGTTGTGAACGTCCTGATCTGGCGGATTAACTTCCGCCATAAGCACAGCCAACGCATCAAATAGTTCTGATAGAACCTGAGCCGGCGGGCGCACAGGGCCTCCTGCCCCGGCAGCCGTCGCTGCTGCTGAACCGGAGATCGTTGCCGCAGCTGTCGAAGAATGAAGCGCTGCTTGTGTTCCAGCCATGAATATTCCAACCCGGTTGGGCAGATCAGAGGGGTCCGGAATACTGTCGCCATAGGAACAGCTCCCAATCCGGCCATCTTGTAGTTGATAAAGAGATTCGGTTTCTCCGGTCGAAGATTCGTCACCGGAACAAACGACAGTCGCCCCGCGAAATTCCGATCCGTCCTCATAACTTCCTCCATGGATGAATCCCACGAAGGCACGCTTCATGGCCGGTTTAACCCGGGCGGATTGCGCACGCTGAGCCGTCTCGATGAGGTCGGTGCAGATGTCCGGCTCAGGGCCCAGTTCACCGATCTTGCCAATGAAAACGTGAATGCTACCAAAGGGGACCCGGTACCCGTACTCAATTGAGCCAGCCTCGGGGCCCCAGCCTGCGTCGTCGATGTAGAGCTTGCCGCGATGACTCTTAGTCATCCGGCCTACAGCGTAGCCCTCGAGTCCTTCAAAGCGGCCCTCCAAGAACCGGAAACCATCGTGCGATAGCCCCACGGTGGGCGCCAACTGTCATGGTTTTGTCACAGCAGATGTCCTAGAGAAAGGACTTAGTCGTGGAGCCATCGCAACGGGTTAGCTTGAAGGGGTTAAAGCGGACACAAGGACGCAAGAGAGTTTATACTAGTTCGGCCCCTTCGATGAAGGTAAAAGCCTACGTCTAGTTGTGATGGAATTGATGGGGTTTCGATGACTAGGGAGCAAACAAGCTTCGCCTATGTCTCGAGTTGTTGTCTGTTGTCCTTGAACCGCCGCCGGGTCGTCCCCTTATATACACAGGTGACTCTAGTCGGCTTACGGAGTCCCAATACCGGCTCATAGATGTGTCCGGTTTGGTCTCTTCTTATTCCTAACTTACAATACAGGTTAACTACTAACGCCGGTTTACGGCTGCAGGCCTTGAGCCGACCATGGGCCTTGAGCCCTCCTCTGTCTTCTTGGGCTTTAACTTACTTAACCACTGACGAAGTTAACCTGGCCCAGATAGGCCAGTTTACGCCCAGTAGTAATATCCCCAACACCTTGTGTGCCATGAAACGTCACAACATAACTGGGTGATTATAAAGATGCTCTACAGGTGTCTCCGATGGTGTTTGTTGAGTTGGCATAGATTAATATTAGGATTTGTCACTCCGTGTATCGGAGAGGTATCTCTAGGCCCTCTCGGTAATGCACATCACTGTAAGCCTTGCAAGCATTGTGACTAATGAGTTAGTTGCGGGATGTTTGCATTACGAAATGAGTAAAGAGACTTGTCAGTAACGAGATTGAACTAGGTATGAGGATACCGACGATCGAATCTCGGGCAAGTAACATACCGATGACAAAGGGAACAACGTATGTTGTTATGCGGTTTGACCGATAAAGATCTTCATAGAATATGTAGGAGCCAATATGTGCATCCAGGTTCAGCTATTGGTTATTAACCAGAGATGTGTCTCGGTCATGTCTACATAGTTCTCGAACCCATAGGGTGCGCACGCTTAACGTTCGATGACGATTTATATTATGAGTTATGTGATTTGATGATCTAAGTTTGTTCGGAGTCCCAGATGAGATCGGGGACATGACGAGGAGTCTCGAAATGGTCGACGGGTAAAGATCGATATATTGGAAGGCTATATTCAGACATCAGAAAGGTTCCGAGTGATTCGGGTATTTTTCGTAGTACCGGAGAGATACGGGAATTCACCGGAAGAAGTATTGGGCCTTATTGGGCCATACGGGAATAGAGGAGGCAGGCCAAAGGGAAGGATTCACGCGCCCCCCATGGGTCCAAATTGGACTAGGCGAAAGGGGGCGGCGCCCCCCCCACCTTGCCCTTTCCAACTCCCTCTCTCTTTCCCTCTTTCTTCTCTCCTACTCCCGAAAGGAAAGGGGGAATCCTACTAGGACTTGGGAGTCCTAGTAGGACTCCCCACACTTGGCGAGCCCCCTCTAGGGTCGGCCTTCTCCTCCTCCCTCCTTTATATACGTGGGCAGAGGACACCCCAAAGGCACAACAGAGAATTTCTTAGCCGTGTGCGGTGCCCCCCTCCACAGTTACATACCTCGGTCATATCATCGTAGTGCTTAGGCGAAGCCCTGCGCCGGTAACTTCATCATCACCGTCGCCACGCCGTCGTGCTGACGGAACTCTCCCTTGGCCTCAACCGGATCAAAAGTACGAGGGACGTCATCGAGCCGAACGTGTGCAGATCGCGGAGGTGCCGTACTTTCGGTACTAGGATCGGTCGGATCATTAAGATGTACGACTACATCAACCGTGTATCATAACGCTTCCGCTTACGGTCTACGAGGGTACGTGGACAACACTCATCCCCTCTCATTGCTATGCTTCACCATGATAGATCTTGCGTGTGCATAGGAAATTTTTTGAAATTACTGCATTCCCCAACCGTGGTATCAGAGCCAGGTTTATGCGTAGATGTTATATGCACGAGTAGAACACAAAGGAGTTGTGGGCGTGGGTATATACATATTGCTTGCCGTCACTAGTTGATTCTTGATTCAGCAGTATTGTTGGATGAAGCGGCTCAGACCGACATTACGCGTACGCTTACGCGAGACTGGTTCTACCGACGTGCTTCGCACACAGGTGGCTAGTGGGTGTCTGTTTCTCCAACTTTAGTTGAATCGGATTCAATGAACAGGGTTCTTTCTGAAGATCAAAAAGCAATCACTATACCGCGTTGTGGTTTTTGATGTGTAGGTAAGAACGATTTTTTGCTCAGCCCGTAGCAGCCACGTAAAACTTGCAACAACAAAGTAGAGGACGTCTAACTTGTTTTGGTAGGGCTTGTTGTGATGTGATACGGTCAAGACGTGATGAGATATAAGTTGTTGGATGAGATGATCATGTTTTGTTGAAGTTGTCAGCAACTGGCAGAAGCCAAATAATTGCATAAGATTCAAGCGCCAAATAATTGCTTTACTTTATCGCTATGCGATAGCAATAGTTGCAAGAGCAATAGTTGGCGAGATGACCATGTGATGACACGTTGATAGAGATCAAGATGATGAAGATCATGGTGTCATGCCGGTGACGATAGAGACCATGACGGTACTTTGGAGATGGAGATCAAAGGCGCAAGATGACCATGGCCATATCATGTCACATATTTTGATTGCATGTGATGTTTATCGTTTATGCATCTTATTTTGCTTAGTTCGACGGTAGCATTATAAGATGATCTCTCACTAAATTTCAAGGTATAAGTGTTCTCCCTGAGTATGCACCGTTGCGACAGTTCGTCGTGCCGAGACACCACGTGATGATTGGGTGTGATAGGCTCTACGTTCACATACAACGGGTGCAAGCCAGTTTTGCACACGTGGAATACTCGCGTTAAACTTGACGAGCCTAGCATATGCAGATATGGCCTCGGAACACTGGAGACCGAAAGGTCGAGCGTGAATCATATAGTAGATATGATCAACATAGTGATGTTCACCATTGAAAACTACTCCATCTTGAGGGAGTCCTGGATTAGGGGGTCTCCGGACAGCCGGACTATATCCTTTGGCCGAACTGTTGGACTATGAAGATACGAGATTGAAGACTTTGTCCCGTGTCCGGATGGGACTCTACTTGGCGTATAAGGCAAGCTAGGCAATACGGACATGTATATCTCCTCCTTTGTAACTGACCTTGTGTAACCCTAGCCCCCTCCAGTGTCTATATAAACCGGAGGGTTTTAGTCCGTAGGACAACATATGATCATACCATAGGCTAGCTTCTAGGGTTTAGCCTCTCTGATATCGTGGTAGATCAACTCTTGTAATACTCATATCATCAAGAAGAACAATCAAGCAGGACGTAGGGTATTACCTCCATCAAGAGGGCCCGAACCTGGGTAAACATTGTGTCCCTTGCCTCCTGTTACCATCCGTCTTAGACGCACAGTTCGGGACCCCCTACCCGAGAGCCGCCAGTTTTGACACCGACATTGGTTCTTTCATTGAGAGTTCCACTTTGTCGTCACCATAAGGCTTGATGGCTCCTTCGATCATCGCTAGCGATGCGGTCCAGGGTGAGGCTTTCCTCCCCGGACAGATCTTCGTATTCGGTGGCTTCGCACTGCGGGCCAATTCGCTTGGCCATCTGGAGCAGATCGAAAGCTATGCCCCTGGCCATCAAGTCAGATTTGGAAACTTGAACTACATAGCCGACATCCGCGGAGACTTGATCTTCGACGGATTCGAGCCCATGCCGGACGCGCCACACAGCCGCGACGAGCAAGATGTAACTCTGCCATTGGACAGTGTTTGGGAGATCGCATCCGCAGCCACTCCGGCCTTTAATCCGGAGCAAATCGCACCATCCGAGAGCGGAGGGATAGACCCCGCCATGGAGGCCGCACTCTCAGTGGCGATAGAGCCAGATACTGACTTCACCCCTTACGAGAGCCATGTCGCCGAACCACTGGATTCATCTCCGGCCGCGGACTCCGATCGAGCCGCTCACATCCGTGCCCGTCGAGTTCGACTGGGCGCCGATCATGGAGTTCACCTCCGCGGATATCTTTCAGCACTACCTTTCGGAGATGTGCTAAATTCATTAAGGTCTCTCTCCCTATCAGGAGAACCTTGGCCGAACTATGTCCTGCTAGAATGGGATACAGACGACGAAGAAATTCGCTGCCCACCCACCACCCACTTAGTAGCCACTGTCGATGACTTAACCGACATGCTCGACTTCGGCTCCGAAGACTTCGACGGTATGGACGACGAAGCCGGAGACGAACAGGAACCACCGCCCTTAGGGCATTGGACCGGCACCTCATCATATGATATATACATGGTGGACACCCCCAAAGAAGGCAATGGCGATGAGACAGCAGAGGATGACCCCTCCAAGAAGCAACCCAAGCGCTGACATCAGCGGCGCCGCTCTAAGTCCCGCCACAGCAAGAGCAGTGATACCGGCAGAGGAGATAATAACACTCCGGATAGCGCCGAAGACAACAACAATCCCCTCCAGCACGGTGTAGAGCTAGAGGATGAACAAGCTAGCCCTCCAGAGCAGGCAGCAGACGGAGAACCGAAGGAGGACAATTGCATGCCTCTCTCCAAAGACGAGGCGAGCCTCGGCGGCGATGATTTTATCGTGCCTGAGGACCCCGTCGAGAAAGAGCGCTTCAAGCGCTAGCTTACGACCACGGCAAATAGCCTGAAGAAAAAACAGTAATAGCTTCAAGCCGATCAAGACTTGCTAGCAGACAGGTGGACCGAAGTCCTTGCGGCCGAGGAGCATGAACTCGAGCGCCCGTCCAAAAGTTACCCAAAACGCAGGTTGCTACCTTACCTCAAGGAGGAAGCATGGAAACCTCATTCACCAGTGTAGGATGCGGCTGACCGGCCACTACGCGGCCGAGCCAGAGAGGCGTTTCAGCCTAAAGTTCAGATCGCACCCCGTCGCTACTCAGTCAAAAATACTAAGGCCGGGGCAACACAGAGGACCTGCGAGACATCTTGGACAGTAAGGCAAAAATCGCAAGGTCAATATATGGGACACGGGCACATGCGCCCACACGGGATGATGATCGTCGCGTCGGATACATCAAGAGTAAATTCGGCCGGGCCGAATACAGCAAACAAGACTCATACGAACTACGTCGGGATATAGCCCGGCACATAGGTGCCACACACCCCCTATGCTTCACTGATGAAGTTATGAATCATGAATTCCCGGAGGGTTTCAAACCCGTAAATATCGAATCATATGATGGCACAACAGATCCCGCTGTATGGATTGAGGCTTTCCTCCTTCACATCCACATGGCTCGCGGTGATGATCTACATGCCATCAAGTACCTCCCACTAAAACTCAAAGGACCAGCTTGGCACTGGCTGAATAGCTTGCCAGCAGATTCCGTCGACAGTTGGGAGGATCTGGAAGATGCATTTCTTGACAACTTCCAGGGCACTTATGTGCGGCCACCGGATGCTAATGACTTGAGCCACATAACCTAGCAGCCAGGGGAATCGGCCAGACAATTCTGGACACGATTCCTGACTAAGAAAAATCAAATTGTAGACTGTACGGATGCAGAGGCCCAAGCGGCATTCAAGCATAACATCCACGATGAGTGGCTCGCCCGCCACCTCGGCCAGGAGAAGCCGAAATCTATGGCAGCCCTCACGACACTCATGACTCGCTTTTGCGCGGGCGAGGACAGCTGGCTGGCTCACAGCAACAACACATCAAGGAATCCGGATACCTCGGATACCAAAGATGCTAATGGTAGGCAGCGTCATAATAGACCAAAGCGCCACATTAACGGCGATAACACCGAAGATACGGCAATCAATGCCGGATTCAGAGGCCCTAGATCCGGTCAGCGTAAAAAGCCATTTAAAAGAAATACTTCGGCTCTGTCCAGTCTGGATCGCATACTGGATCGCTCGTGTCAAATCCACGGCACCCCCGACACGCCATCCAATCACACCAACAGAGAATGCTGGGTGTTCAAGCAGGCCGGCAAGTTAAATGCTGAGAACAAGGACAAGGGGCTGCATAGCGATGACGAGGAGGAGCCCCGGCCACCGAACACAGGAGGACAGAAGGGGTTTCCCCCTCAAGTGAAGACGGTGAACATGATATACGCAACCCACATTCCCAAGAGGGCGCGGAAGCGTGCACTAAGGGACGTCTATGCGATGGAGCCCGTCACCCCAAAGTTCAACCCATGGTCCGCTTGTCCGATCACCTTCGATCGCAGGGACCACCCCACTAGCATCCTTCATGGCGGATCCGCCGCACTGGTCCTAGACCCCATCATTGACGGTTTTCACCTCACCCGGGTCCTTATGGACGGCGGCAGCAGCTAGAACCTTCTTTATCAGGATATAGTGTGAAAAATGGGTATCGATCCCTCGAGGATCAAACCCAGCAAAACCACCTTTAAAGGCATCATCCCAGGTTTAGAGGCCCATTGCACAGGCTCAATCACACTGGAAGTGGTCTTTGGATCACCGGATAACTTCCGAAGCAAAGAGTTAATCTTCGACATCGTCCTGTTTCGCAGTGGCTATCATGCACTGCTCGGACGGACACCATTTGCAAAATTCAATGCAGTGCCGCATTACGTGTACCTCAAGCTCAAGATGCCGGGACCTCGCGGGGTCATAACAGTAAATGGAAACACAGAACGCTCGCTCCGTACGGAAGAGCACACTGCGGCCCTTGCAGCAGAGGCACAAAGCAGCCTATTTAGGCAGACCACTCATTCGGTGTCACAGCCCCCGGACACCTTCAAGCGAGTCTGGAACAAGCTGCAACAGGATCGCCT
The DNA here is from genome assembly GCF_003073215.2 of Triticum urartu. Classification (NCBI taxonomy): domain Eukaryota; kingdom Viridiplantae; phylum Streptophyta; class Magnoliopsida; order Poales; family Poaceae; genus Triticum; species Triticum urartu. The sequence goes on from NC_053022.1 coordinate 327,077,997, forward strand.
GGCACAATTAGAGCTCGCCTAGCAATCTGGCCCCCGTCCCAGTCCCAGTGAAGCGACAAAATCCGTGCCGCGCGTACATAACTACGCATTGAAAATACCATGGACATAGGCGGGGGCACGATCCGGACACGCCTCGCATTGTGGCTTAACAACACTAGGGGTTGTATACCTTTGACATTCCTTTTCTCTTTCAGGGCCTAACTCTTTGGAAGCCCTTTCTGGCAGTACGATTGCCGGACACATTCCGGAAGCAACAATCAAGGCGGCAAGCTAAGATGAACACGGGAACCGCCAGGTGGTCTCTAGTAATACTTGATATACCCGCTTTTCACTATTTATGCGTAGCTTGCCCTGGGATAGGACATTTCGAATTGTCCTACTTTATGCTTATTGCACTACTTGTACCAGTACGCTTCGACGTATTCTTCAAATAACAATGCATATCATTAATCTGTCATTGCATTATTTAAGTTTTTTTCTTTCTCTTATATGTCCATTTGCGACAATCCGCACCCGCACGTTCGGGTACGGTCAGTACACTAGGGGCTCTCCTTTACCCCACAATACGGCGCAAGAAGTCCAAACACTTTCGACAGTGCGGCACCCCGAACTTATAGCATTATATGCATCAGCTCTGAATCATGTCTTTGGTCAAATGTTGGGTTGCCCGGCTCCCATGCTTTGGTACCTTACGTTCCGCTATATCGGCTAAGGTAGCGGTGGGAGAACTACTGCGATTGTGTCCCGGTTCTTCTGGATGAGCACCTTAGTAGAGAAAGCCAAAAACTGACTGTCATGATAAGGCGAGAGACTAGTCGCTATTGGAGAGGTCCCAAGTCCTTCAAGACTTTTTCTGCTTCGGGCGAGGAGTCAACCTTGTCTACCTTAGGCGTGTATAGCGCCCCATATTCGGCCCTCCGAATACCAGGGGCTTCGCCAAATTTTAAAATCATAGACTTCTATGGCTAAGTGAGAGTGATAAAGCAATATAGTCCGATTGCCTGGTTCGTTACACTAAATACCTCCCCTGAAGGACCCAAAATTGGGGTAAAGAATGTTCAGATTTGCCCCGAACACCCCAGTACTAGTTACATGGGGGTAGAAGCCGACGACTGGCCAACTCTCAGATTTTATAAACGGCCGCACAGAAGGTAATATTTTAAATTAAGATAGCGTCGCATGGCGCAAAAGAACTCGTTTCATATTACAGGATCACATGGGCATGTTCATTCAAAAATTACATCCTTGGCACACTCATCTGTCACCAAGCGGGAACCCTTCAGGACACTTTCATAGTAATTCTCGGGGCAGCGATGCTCCTTGCCCTCCGGAGGCACCTCCTTCACCAGCTTCACGGCGTCCATCTTCGCCCAGTGCACCTTCGCCCGGGCAAAAGCCCTGCGTGCACCCTCGATGCAGACGAACCGCTTGATGACTTCAAGCCGTGGGCAGGCTTCCACAAGCCGCCTCACTAGACCGAAGTAGCTGCCAGACAGGGGCTTGCCAGGCCACATCCGGACTATAAGGCCCCTCATGGCCTGTTCGGCCACCTTGTGAAGTTCGACCAACTGCTTCAGTTGGTCGCTCAAGGGCACGGGATGTTCGGTCCCAGTATACTAAGACCAGAACAACTTCTCCGTTGAGCTCCCCTCCTCAGCCCGGTAAAACTCCGCGGCATCTAGTACACTGCGGGGATGATCTGCAAACGCTCCTGGAGAGCTCCGAACTCGGGTAAGAAAAAGGAAAGTCTCCTTCACATGCTTGCTTTGCATATTGAATGCCTTACCCGCTGTTATCTTCTTCACCGTGTTAATCTCCTGGAGGGCCTTGTGAGCTTCGGCCTTGGCACTCCGGACGCTTTCAAGCGCCTGCGCGAGCTCGGACTCTCGCATATTGGAGTCAAGCTCCAAGGACTCGTGCTTTTTGGCGAGAGCCTCGAGCTCTTGTTGCACCTCGCCTACCCGGGCTTCTTGTTTCTCCCGTTCCATGCATTCTTTGGCCGCTTTGTCTTCGGTCTCGGACAACGCCTTCCTCAGGGTCTCCACCTCGGTTGTGGTCCCTGAAAAATTCATGATGATCCTATTACTTTACACCCGAACTTCTTTTTAACTATATAGACAGGGGTATATCTTACCTTTGCTCTCTTCAAGCTGCCTCTTGGTAAGGCCGAGCTCGTCCTCGGACTGCTTCAGGGCCTGCTTCAGCGCAGAGACCTCCGCAGTACGTGCGGCAGCGGCTAGCAGTGAAGCCTGCACATACACATAGACATACTCTAATTAGACTCCTGAGTTATCATTTGGTCCTCTATTCGGCTTTTCTTCACGAACACCGAACAGAGCATCAGGGGCTACTATCTATGCGGTAATATTTTCTTATATTTTGATTGCTTACCTCAAAGCCTGTTAGGAGGCTGGCACAAGCTTAGGTCCGTCCATTTTTGGCGGACTGAACCTTCTCGACCACCGCACTCATAATAGTGGGGTGCTCTTCTTCGATGGAAGCGCTGCGAAGCGCTTCCAGCAGGTTGTCCGGTGCCTCTGGTTGGACTGAGGACACCGGCACGGATGGTTGGCCCCCCTTAATGGGGGACCGCCTACTGGTGTCCGGAACCATCGAAGGTTCCGGTGCAGTGTCCGGCTGGGACCCGAACTCGAAGCCCGTAGGAGCCTCGCTCCCTTGGTACCCAGGGTCCGGGAAGTCACCGCGAGGCGCCCCCAGGACCACCTCCCCTTGGCTCAGTGCCTTTTGAGACAACACCTCGATGTTGTCCGTAGGGAGAGGGGTGGAAGCGGTCGGAGGAGAACCGCTGTTCATATCCAACGAGCCCAAAGAGCCACTCGATGAGGGTACGTCGAGATGAGCCCGGGACGGACTGCATAATCATGTTTGGCATGAGTAAAGGCAGTACAATAAAACATACCATGAAGTACTATGGTGTCCGGACACTTACGACTTCACCAGGGGCTTGTCCCTGGGTAGCCACTCGTCGCCGCTGTCGGCGGCCGTCATGGCACAGTCTGGAGGGAGGGTCCTTCCCTTCTTGGACCCTTCGGCCTCCCCGGATGGGTCAGCCTTCCTTTTCTTGTCTCCCCCGGCTGGGGGGGGGACTTTTCTCCTCCTCCTCCTTGTTTCCGTGGGAGGAGTGCGCGTCGGAGTCATCGGACGATGAGTCCGATATAACCTTGCACCAGAGACCCTTTCAGGTCCCCGTGGCCTTCTTCTTGGTCTTCTTTGCCGGCACCTCGTAAGGTGCCGGAGTCAGCATCTTCGTTAGAAGAGCGTCTGCAGGATCTTCGGGCAAGGGGGGCTAGACAATCAAGCTGCCCGATGTCTCTATCCAGTCCTGTTAATGGCATGGAAGCTTAGATCCAGCACATAACTAAACCGGGGAAAATAAATACCCTGAGAGATATAAAAGCCTACCGGATGGGTGCGGCGCTTTGCGCTGAGTCCGCGGTCCTCCGTGTAGGAAGGAGGCACCTTAGCGCCTTTGAATAGCACCCTCCAGACGTCCTCGTGCGTCATGTCGAAGAGCTCTCGCAGCGTTTGGTGCTGGGCCGGGTCGAACTCCCACAAATAGAATGCCCGTCGTTGGCATGGGAGAATCCGGCGAAAGAGCATGACCTGGACCACGTTGACGAGCTTGATTTTCTTTCTCATCATGTTCCTGATGCAGGTCTGGAGTCCGGTCAGCTCTACCGAAGAACCCCAGGATAGGCCCTTGTCTTTCCAGGAAGTGAGCCGCGTGTGGAATCCGGATCAAAATTCGGGGGCCGCCACCCAGTTAGTGTCACGCGGCTTGGTGATGTAGAACCACCCCGATTGCCACCCCTTTATGGTCTCCACATAGGAGCCTTCTAGCCAGGTGAAGTTGCGCATTTTGCCCACCATGGCGCCTACGCACTCTGCTTGCTGGCCTACCACCACCTTCGGTTTGACATTGAAGGTTTTTAGCCATAGGCCGAAGTGGGGCCTGATGCGGAGGAAGGCCTCGCACACGACGATAAATTACGAGATGTTGAGGATGAAATTGGGGGCCAGATCATGAAAATCCAGCCCGTAGTAGAACATGAGCCCGCGGACAAACGGGTGGAGAGGAAACCCCAGTCCATGGACAAAATGGGGAAGAAAAACTACGTTCTCATGGGGTTCGGGCGTTGGGACGATCTGCCCCGCATTTGGCAGCCAGTGCGCGATATCCGCGGCCAAGTATCCGGCTTCCCGTAACTTTTTGATGTTCTCCTCCGTGACGGAGGAGACCATCCACTTGCCTCCTGCTCCGGACATGCTTGGAGTGGTTAGAGAAGAAGAACGCGAGCTTGGGCACTAGAGCTCAAGTGTGCGGGAATGGGTAAGCAAGAAGGAAGAAGGCGTGGGTGAAAAAAGGTAAATCTTTGCCCCTTTATAAGGGCGGAAGAGGCGATGTGTCTCCCACTTGCCTGGCAAAACCGCTTATTCCCCAGGCGCCGTAATTGATGGTGCGGTTGGGTTACCCATGTTTGTATTGATGAGAATCCTGTGATAAGGGGAACACGATCTCTGCTTTGACAAGACGTGTCAAGGAAACCGCCTCGCGTTATGTGCAGAGCTGGTTAAGAAAAGCGGTTCGAATAAAAACTGGGCCATGGCGTAATGTCATGCTGCCAAGACATGTCAACAGATTAGATTTGTGGAAATATTATTCTCTCTACGGTGGTATGCGGAACTTATTTTGCAGGGTCAGACACTATCCTTGTATTTCAAACTCTTCCATGGTGTATTCGGAGGAGGAACCCGCCTTGCAATGCCGAAGACAACACTGCGCGCTGGACTCATCGTCATTGAAGCCTGGTTTAGGGGGTCTCCGGATAGCCAGACTATATCCTTTGGCCGGACTGTTGGACTATGAAGATACGAGTTTGAAGACTTCGTCCCGTGTCCGGATGGGACTCTACTTGGCGTGGAAGGCAAGCTAGGCAATACGGACATGTATATCTCCTCCTTTGTAACCAACCTTGTGTGACCCTAGCCCCCTCCGGTGTCTATATAAACCGGAGGGTTTTAGTCTGTAGGACAACATATAATCATACCATAGGCTAGCTTCTAGGGTTTAGCCTCTCTGATCTCGTCGTAGATCAACTCTTGTAATACTCATATCATAAAAAACAATCAAGTAGGACGTAGGGTATTACCTCCATCAAGAGGGCCCGAACCTGGGTAAACATCGTGTCCCCTGCCTCCTGTTACCATCTGCCTTACACGCACAGTTCGGGACCCCCTACCCGAGATCTGCCGGTTTTGACACCGACACATCTCATGTGATGATCGGACATGGTTTAGTTGATTTGGATCACGTGATCATTTAGATGACTAGAGGGATGTCTATCTAAGTGGGAGTTCTTAAGTAATATGATTAATTGAACTTTAATTTATCTTGAACTTAGTCCTGATAGTATTTGCATAACTATGTTGTCGATCAATAGCTCGCGATGTAGCTCCCCGTTTATTTTTGATATGTTCCTAGAGAAAAACTATGTTGAAAGATGATAGTAGCAATGATGCGGACTAGGTCCGTGATCTGAGGATTATCCTCATTGCTGCATAGAATAATTATGTCCTTGATGCACCGCTAGGTGACAGACCTATTGCAGGAGCAGATGCAGACGTTATGAACGTTTGACAAGCTCAGTATGATGACTACTTGATAGTTGAATGCACCATGCTTTAGGACTTAGAACCGGGACTTCAAAAATATTTTGAATGCCATGGAGCATATAAGATGTTCCAAGAGTTGAAATTGGTATCTCGTACCCGTGCCAAGAGGTATGAGACCTCTGACAGTACTTTGCCTACAAGATGGAGGAGAATAGCTCAACGAGTGAGCATGTGCTCAGAATGTCTGAGTACTACAATCACTTGAATCAAGTGGGAGTTAATCTTCCCGATAAGATAGTGATTGACAGAGTTCTCTAGTCACTATCACCAAGTTACTAGAACTTCATGATGAACTGTAATATGCAAGGGATAACGGAAACAATTTCCAAAGCTCGTCGCGATGCTGAAATCGGCTAAGGTAGAAATCAAGAAAAAGCATCAAGTGTTGATGGTTGACAAGACCACTAGTTTCAAATAAAATGGCAAGGGAAAGAAAGGGAACTTCAAGAAGAATGATAAGCAAGTTGCCACTCTCATGAAGAATCCCAAAGCTAGACCCAAGCGTGAAACTGAATGCTTCTACTTCAAAGGAAATGGTCACTGGAAGTGGAACTGCCCTAGATACTTGGCGTATAAGAAGGATGGCAAAGTGAACAAAGGTATATTTGATATACATGTTATTAATGTGTACTTTACTAGTATTTATAGCAAACCCCTCGGTATTTGATACTAGTTCAGTTGCTAAGAGTAGTAACTCGAAACGGGAGTTGCAAAATAAACAAAGACTAGTTGAGGACGAGGTGACGATGTGTGTTGGAAATGATTCCAAGGTTGATAAGATCATCATCGCACACTCCCTTTACCTTCGGGATTAGTGTTCAACCTAAAATAAATGTTATTTGGTGTTTGCGTTGAGCATAATATGATTGGTCATGTTTATTGCAATACGGTTATTCATTTAAGTCAAAGAATAATTTTTATTTTGTTTACATGAATAAAACCTTCTGTGGTCATACACCCAAGGTGAATGGTTTATTGAATCTCGATCATAGTGATACACATATTCATAATATTGAAGCCAAAAGATGCAGAGTTAATAATGATAGTGCAACCTATTTGTGGCACTGCCGTTTAGGTCATATTGGTGTAAAGCGCATGAAGAAACTCCATGCTGATGGACTTTTGGAATCACTTGATTATGAATCACTTGATGTTTGTGAACCATGCCTCATGGGCAAGATGACTAAGACTCCGTTCTCCGGAACAATGGAGCGAGCAACTGACTTATTGGAAATAATACATACTGATGTATGCAATCCGATAAGTGTTGAGGCTCCCTGCGGTTATCATTATTTTCTGACCTTCACAGATGATTTGAGCAGATATGGGTATATCTACTTAATGAAACATAAGTCTGAAACATTTGAAAAGTTCAAAAAAATTCAGAGTGAAGTGGAAAATCATCGTAACAAAAAAATATGAAGTTTCTACGATCTGATCGCGAAGGCGAATATTTGAGTTACGAGTTTGGTCTTCATTTGAAACAATGTGGAATAGTTTCGCAACTCACGCCACCCGGAACACCATAGCATAATGGTGTGTCCGAACATTGTAATCATACTTTATTGGATATGGTGCGATCTATGATGCCTCTTACCGATTTACCACTATCGTTTTGGGGTCATGCATTAGAGACAGCTGCATTCATGTTAGATAGAGCACCATCTAAATCTGTTGAGATGACACTATATGAACTATGGTTTGGCAAGAAACCAAAGTTGTCATTTCTTAAAGTTTGAGGTTGCGATGCTTATGTGAAAAAGTTTCAAACTGATAAGCTCGAACCCAAATCGGAGTCGTGTGTCTTCATAGGATACCCAAAAGAAACTATTGGGTACACCTTCTATCACAGATCCGAAGGAAAGATATTTTGTTGCTAAGAATGGATCCTTTCTAGAGAAGGAGTTTCTCTCGAAAGAAGTGAGTGGGGGGAAAGTAGAACTTGATGAGGTAATAGTACCTTCTCTCGAATTGGAAAGTAATTCATCACAGAAATCAGTTCCAGTGATTCCTACAACAATTAGTGAGGAAGCTAATTATGATGATCATGAAACTTCAGATCAAGTTACTGCCGAGCCTCGTAGGTCAACTAGAGTATGGTCCGCACCAGAGTGGTATGGTAATCATGTTCTGGAAGTCATGTTACTAGACCATGATGAACCTATGAACTATGAGGAAGCGACGATGAGCCCAGATTCTGCAAAACGGCTTGAGGCCATGAAATCTGAGATGGGATCCATGTATGAGAACAAATTATGGGCTTTGATTGACTTGCCCGATGATCGGTGAGTCATTGAGAATAAATGGATCTTCAAGAGGAAGACGGATTCTAATAGTAGTGTTACTATCTACAAAGCTCGAATTGTCGCAAAATATTTTCGACAAGATCAAGGTGTTGATTACGATGAGATCTTCTCACTCGTATCGATGCTTAAAAGTCTATCGAATCATGTTAGCAGTTGCCACATTTTATGAAATCTGGCAAATGGATGTCAAAACTGCATTCCTTAATGGATTTCTTAAAGAAGTGTTGTATATGATGCAACCAGAAGGTTTTGTCAATCCTAAAGGTGCTAACAAAGTGAGCAAGCTCCAGCGATCCATCTATGGACTGGTTCAAGCATCTCGGAGTTGGAATATATGCTTTAATAAAGTGATCAAAGCATATGGTTTTATACAGACTTGCGGTGAAGCCTGTATTTACAAGAAAGTGAGTGGGAGCAGTACATCATTTCTGATAAGTACATGTGAATGACATATTGTTGGTCGGAAATAATGTAGAATTTTCTGGAAAGCATAAAGGAGTGTTTGAAAGGAGTTCTTCAAAGAAATACCTCGGTGAAGCTACTTACATATTGAGCATCAAGATCTATAGAGATAGATCAAGACGCTTGATATATTTTCAATAAGTACATACCTTGACAAGAGTTTGAAGTAGTTCAGAATAGAACAGTCAAAGAAGGAGTTCTTGCATGTGTTGCAAGGTGTGAAGTTGAGTAAAGACTCAAAACCCGACCACGGCAGAAAATAGAAAGAGAATGAAAAGTCATTCCCTATGCCTCAGTTATAGGTTCTATAAAATATGCTATGTTGTGTACCAGACCTATTGTGTACCTCACCATAAGTTAGGCAGGAGGGAAAAATAGTGATCAAGGAGTGGATCATTGGACAGCGGTCAAAAATATCCTTAGTGGAATAAGGAAATGTTTCTCGGTTATGGAGGTGACAAAGAGTTCGTCATAAAGAGTTACATTGATGCAAGCTTTGACACCGATCTGGATGACTCTAAGTCTCAATCTAGATACATATTGAAAGTTGGAGCAATTAGCTAGAGTAGCTCCATGCAAAGCATTGTAGACATAGAAAATTTGCAAAATACATACGGATCTGAATGTTGTAGACCCAACTTCTCTCACAAGCAAAACATGATCACTCTTTGGGTGTTAATCACATAGAGATGTGAACTAGATTATTGACTCTAGTAAATCCTTTGGGTATTAGTCACATGGAGATGTGAACTAATCACATAAAGATGTGAACTATTGGTGTTGATGACATGACGATGTGAACTAGATTATTGACTCTAGTGCAAGTGGGAGACTGAAGGAAATATGCCCTAGAGGCAATAATAAAGTTGTTATTTATATTTCCTTATATCATGATAAATGTTTATTATTCATGCTAGAATTGTATTAACTGGAAACTTAGTACATGTGTGAATACATAGACAAATAGAGTGTCACTAGTATGCCTCTACTTGACTAGCTCGTTAATCAAAGATGGTTAAGTTTCCTAGCCATGGACAAAGAGTTGTCATTTGATAAGCAGGATCACATCATTAGAGAATGATGTGATTGACTTGACCCATCCGTTAGCTTAGCACGATGATCGTTACAGTTTCATTGCTACTGCTTTCTTCATGACTTATACATGTTCCTCAGACTATGAGATTATGCAACTCCTGAATCTCAGAGGAACACCTTGTGTGCTATCAAACGTCACAACGTAACTGGGTGATTATAAAGATGCTCTACAGGTGTCTCTGATGGTGTTTGTTGAGTTGGCATAGATCAAGATTAGCATTTGTCACTCCGTGTATCGGAGAGGTATATCTGGGTCCTCTCGGTAATGCACATCACTATAAGCCTTGCAATCATTGTGACTAATGAGTTAGTTGCGGGATGATGCATTACGGAACGAGTAAAGAGACTTGCCAGTAACGAGATTGAACTAGGTATGAGGATAGCGACGATCGAATCTCGGGCAAGTAACATACCGATGACAAAGGGAACAACGTATGTTGTTATGCGATTTAACCGATAAAGATCTTCGTACAATATGTAGGAGCCAATATGAGCATCCAGGTTCCGCTATTGGTTATTGACCGGAGATGTGTCTCGGTCATGTCTACATAGTTCTCGAACCCGTAGGGTCCGCACACTTAACGTTTGATGACGATTTATATTATGTGTTATGTGATTTGATGACGGAAGTTTGTTCGGAGTCCCGGATGAGATCGGGGACATGACGAGGAGTCTCGAAATGGTCGAGAGGTAAAGATCAATATATTGGAAGGCTATATTCGGACATCGGAAAGGTTCCGAGTGATTGGGGTATTTTTCGGAGTACCGGAGAGTTACGGGAATTCACCGGGAGAAGTATTGGGCCTTATTGGGCAATACGGGGATAGAGGAGGCAGGCTAAAGGGAAGGATTCACTCGCCCTCCATGGGTCCGAATTGGACTAGGGGAAAGGGGGCGGCGCCCCCCCCCCTTGCCCTTTCCTACTCCCTCTCTCTTTCCCTCTTTCTTCTCTCCTACTCCGGAAAGGAAAGGAGGAATCCTACTAGGACTTGGGAGTCCTAGTAGGACTCCCCACACTTGGCGCGCCCCCTCTAGGGCCGGTGTCGGTGTCAAAACCGGCGGATCTCGGGTAGGGGGTCCCAAACTATGCGTCTAGGCCGGATGGTAACAGGAGGCAAGGGACACAAAGTTTTACCCAGGTTCGGGCCCTCTTGATGGAGGTAAAACCCTACGTCCTTCTTGATTAATATTGATGATATGGGTAGTACATGAGTAGATCTACCACGAGATCGGAGAGGCTAAACCCTAGAAGCTAGCCAATGGTATGATTGTTGTTGTGTATGTTGTCCTACGGACTAAAACCCTCCGGTTTATATAGACACCAGAGAGGGTTAGGGTTACACAAAGTCGGTTACAATGGTAGGAGATCTGCATATCCGTATCGCCAAGCTTGCCTTCCACGCCAAGGAAAGTCCCTCCCGGACACGGGACGAAGTCTTGAATCTTGTATCTTCATAGTCCAGGAGTCCGGCTGAAGGTATAGTCCGGCCATCCGGACACCCCCTAATCCAGGACTCCCTCAGTAGCCCCTGAACCAGGCTTCAATGACGACGAGTCCGGCGCGCAGATTGTCTTCGGCATTGCAAGGCGGGTTCCTCCTCCAAGTACTTCATAGAAGATAAAGATAGTGTCCGGCACTGCAAAATAAGTTTCCACATATTTCCATAGAGAGAATAATATTTACACAAATCTAATCTGCTGAAGTATTCCGTAGTGTGACACACCACGGCCAAGCCTTTATCCGAGTCGTTTCATTATCCCACCTCAGCGCGTCATGCGAGGCGGTTTCCTTGGCACGTCTTGTTAAAGCAGAGATCGTGTCCCCTTATTCCGTGATTCTCATCAATACGGGCGTGGGTAACCCAACCGCTTCTAGGACTCCTAGATTATAGGCAAGTCCAAACGGACATGGAGAGGACGCTTGATATTCACCCTCTTTATAAAGGGACAAGGCTTTTATTTTTCCCTCCCGTGCTCAATCGAATCCTTCCCCCACCTCAAGCTCAAGCGCCCAAAGTTTAGGTCAGGTGCTCCGAACCTTCAGTCATGTCTGGATCTAGCCTTCAAGGCCGATGGGTGCCTTCCTCCGTCACGGAAGAAGACATAAAAAAGTTGAGGGAGGCCAGATATCTGACCGCCGAGATTTTGCATCGGCTGCCTCCCCGAGGGTAGGCCGTCCCTACCCCCGAACCCAACGAGAACGTCGTGTTCGTCTCCCACTTCCTCCGAGGTCTAGGCCTTGCTCTGGATCCTTTCGTCAGGGGTTTGATGTTTTACTACGGGCTAGACTTCCATGATCTAGCTCCGGACTCCTTTCTTCATATCACGACATGTATCGTCGTGTGCGAGGCCTTCCTCCGGGTTACCCCTCACTTTGGACTATGGCTCAAGACCTTTGAAGTGAAGCCGAAGATGATCGTGGGGCAACATGCAGTGTGCGGAGGCGCCTCAATACACAAGATGACGGGAGCTCCGTGGCCCAAAGGTTCCATCCCATAGGTGTCTGAATTGTGGCAACAGGAGTGGTTCTACATCACGGCTCCTAGAAGTGCCAAGTGGGCGGCCGCCCCTGTTTTCCGCTTGGGCCCTCCACCACAACTGATGTCATGGATCAGCAGAGGTCTAAGATGGGTTCCATCCAAGGACGTGCCTATACTGCAAAGCCGCATTCGAGATCTCTTCAATGGAGATTTCAGTTTGGTTGCGGTAATACAAGTTATGCTGGTTCGTCAAGTCCAGCCTTGCAAACGCCGGGCTCTTCGCCTATGGGAGTTCAATCCCGAGGGACCGCGTGTCATTCAAAATTTTCTCGGCCTGACGCACGAGGAGATGTACCAGTCATTCTTCAGACCTCAGGTGGAGTGTCCGGTCATCACCGAGGACGTGGGCCTGAGTAGTAACCGCGCCGCTGAACAGGTAAGGCATCTTCCGGCTGAACATACTATCTTTCCCTTGTTACGAAGATATTTCTGAGAGTTCACTTTTTGACCAGGACTGGCTAACAAAGGCGAAGTTGATTCGGTGTTCGGCCCCCCTCCCCGAGGGTTTGGAAAATCCGGTATTGGAAAAGATGCACCAGACAGCACCTTGCCCGGAGCCCTTGAAGGAAGATACTATGGAGGATAATGCGGGCGGACGCGGGCCCCCAACGCTGCCCATTCTAGCCGAGGGAGCGAGCGTCTCCATGAAGGAAGAGGACCAGAAGAGGAAGAGGGCTGCGCCCGAGGATTCGGAAGCTGAAGCTTCCAAACGGGAGAAGAAGTCTCCCACAGAGGGTCCTACCTTGGGGGGCACTGTTGCCGCACAAAGTCCATGGGGGGATCAATTATCCCGTGAGTCGTAAGTGACCCGAAATACTTTAATAGTACAGATATGCCATCTTTTTCTTCTGAGAAAATAACCACCGCATATATTTTTGCAGTTCGAGCCTTAGCCCCTCTCAAATGAGCTCGTCTTCGGGGGATCTTCTTCCAGAGATGATGGAGAGCGAAACGCCTCCTCCGGACTCCTCCGCTCCAGAAGTGGGCGACCCTGAAGTGTCGTCGCGGAGGGCCTCTCCGAGTCCGGTGAGGCTAGAAGATAATCCCATTGACCCCCGAAGCTCCCAGTGTCCGGCTCCCGAAGAGAGCAGACAAAAGAGTCCGGCACCGTCTAGTGTGCGATCGGATGTTCTGAGGGAGTTGGTGGGGTGAGCGGCCATCTCAGATGAACACCGTGTGCTGATGAATACGGTGATGGAGAGAATATCGTCCGCCGAAAGCGGATTGCATGAAGGTTTTATGAGTCTACTGACAGGCTTTGAGGTACGTAAAAGAATGTATGATAGTCCTGCACATGCTAGGTGTGCCCTTTGTAGATAGTAGCCCCTAAGACTCTGGTTGTCGTCGGAAACGACAACGAACAGAGGATCACATTCCCAGGTAATAACCATACTGCCTCTATGTGCAGGTGATGGAAGCTCCGGTGGCTAGCCGGACTAGCGAGTTTGCCCATTTAGAACGGCAGTTGGATGCGGCAGACACCGACATGGAGCTTGTTAACAAAAGGCTTGACGAGGCATAGGGTAAGTGTCATTATCTGGTAAACACCACAATAGGAAGAGCAGCATGATGCCAGCATCTCTAATATGTTGTGACTACAGATGGAGCTGCCACTGTTGAAGCCTTGCGGGCAGAACTTGCCCGAGCCAAGGAACAAGCAAGGTTGGGTAATGCGGCTGCTTTGATGGCGGCCGAAGAGTTGCAAGCCGAGAAGGTCGCGCATGGAGAGAGCCGAGACAAGATGGCCAAGATGGCCATAGAATTAAAAGCCGCTGCCGACCGTTGCCGGGTTCTTGAAAAGGAAAACCAAGCGAAGGCATCAGACCTTGAGAAGGCTGCTGTGACGAAAAAAGACCTCCGCTCTGCTATGAGGGCAAAGAAGGAGGAGCTGCGGGAAGCCGGGGATATTGTAGCAGGGAAATCCTTTATGTTGCGGAGGAAGTTCGGAGATCCACGGTATGCCCCTCTGGATCGGCTGTGGAGTTCGGAGGATGTGTATATGGATTTGGCGGCGAGCGCTGCTGATGCGGCCAAGTACTTCCAGGGTTAGATGGACCGTGAAGTAGACCAATTGTTTTGGAGCCAATTCCATTCTCCCGAGCGTCCACTTTCATTGACTGACCAATTGGCCGAATGGGCCGAACTAAATAGGTTGTCCGGACTCTCCATGAGGTCTGTTGTGGATCGGCTATGGCCGGAAAGGTCAAAACCGAACAGCTATTTCAGCTTGGTGCAGCAGTTCCTTGACGTGGTGCCGCGCATTAATGCGATGAAGAGGTCGGCGTGCATAGAGGGCGCACGGATGGCCTTTGCCCGTGTTAAAGCATACTGGGCGGAGATGGATGCTACCACTATCGCAGCGCAGGATTCGTCCATAGGTCGAAGGGCTGCTGAGCACTACTTTGAAGAAGTTCTTGAGGGTGCTCGTTTGATAGAGACCCAGTGCTCAAAAAATATTATGTTTGAGTGATATGTAATCTCATTGTAAGCGAAATGCTTTTTATAAATTTTTATAAGGCTACTTTTATACTTTTGCCTGAAAGTAATATGATGCCTCATGGGTGGCAGTTTATGTATACATGTGTATAACCTGAAAGATTGCAGTCGTCGGCTTCAACCCCCACGCATATAATGCCGAGGTGCTCGCAAAAACACGCGTTCACACTTAACCCAACGTCTTGGTCCTATTAAGGAGGTGATAGCGGAGCGTGCAAGGCAACCGGACTATAATGCTTTAGCACTTTCACTTAGCCATAGGAGTTTGACAGTGGGGCTACTAGATAGCCCCTGGTGGCTCCGCACTCTCCCAATTCCGGGGTGCGTACATGCCTGGCTGGAAAACAACCCTTCGTTAAGGCGGAGGAATTCTAACATTCCCACAGGTCATCGAGTGGTTGACCAGTCTCACGCTATATCATGACAGTCAGTTTTCAGCTTTCTCTACTGAGGTGCTCGTCCGGATGAACCAGGGCACAATCGCAGTAGTTCTCCTGGTGCTACCTTAGCTGGTAAAGCGGAACGTAAGGCACCAAAACACAGGAGCCAGGCAAACCCAACATTTGACCAAAGACAATGATTCGGAGCAGATGCATATAGGGCCAAACTCGCGACGCCGAACACTCCCTAAGGTATTCGGTCTTTGTGGTATAAAGCGGGCCTAAATAATGGCCTTTTTAAGAAGCCCCTTGTGTCCAGGTATGTGCATTGTTCTGGCGTGGCCACATGCCAAGACGTCAACATCCTTCTCAACGGTGGATATGTATCAACAAGAGACAGTAAAAAAGGTTTACGCAGGGTCTTAATCTAAAAAGAATCCTTGGGGCGGGTCCCTGCTGCACGTGTACGCCTGTGTCTCCGTTGTGTCGTACCCTGGACGGGTGTAGCACGATGATCGTCTGTAAAAGAGAGGAAGTTTAAGTGAAAAAGTTGTCGTGCAAAAAGATAGTTTTCAAAGAAACCATGTATAATTCAAGATGATAAGAAATTGCCACTCGTCTGCGCGTGTTGAGCCCCTTGTATTGAAAAATAGGGGTGTGACCATTTATTCGGCATAAGTAGCGGCTCCGGACTCGATTAGTTGTATCTAAGGTCTTGACGACCTATCAGATGCTTTCGCTTGTCCGGGCACCTTTAGTGTGCAGCTGCCAATGCGGCCTCACTCTCTTCGGCGCGCAGAGATCGCTTGATATTTCCATGCACTGTGATGATGCCACATGGACCAGGCATCTTGAGTGTGAGGGAGGCGTAGTGTGGTATTGCATTAAAGCGAGCGAAAGCTTCGCGTCTGAGCAGTGCTGGATAGCCACTTTGAAACAGAGCAATGTGGAAAGTTAAATGCTCGCGACAGAAGTTAACGGGGGAGCCGAATATAACTTGTAGTAGGAGGGAGCCCGTACAACGAGCCCCTGGGCCTGGCGTTACTCCTTTAAAGGTAGTATTGCTATGTCGAATTTGTGTTGGGTCTAACCCCATCCCGCGGATTGTATCCTGATATATTAGGTTTAGGCTACTGCCGCCGTCCATTAAGACTCTTGTGAAGTGATATCTGCCAATTACTGGGTCTAATACCAAGGTAGCCCATCCTGCGTGTCGGATACTTGCTGAGTAATCGCGATGGTCGAAAGTGATCGGTTGAGATGACCAGTGGCAGGACTTCGTGGTGACAGGCACTTGGGTATAATTTCCTGGGAGTGCCGTGTTGTTTTTTCCCTTGATTACGTGTAACACGTTTACTGTTTTGACTTCTGGTGGAAATTTCTTTTGTTCCCCTTTGTCTTGCTTGGGGGGCTCGTCCTCGTCTTCACTTGGTGTATCCTCCCCCTTGTGTACGGCGTTGAGCTTGTCGGACTTCTTGAAGACCCAACATTCTCTGTGGGTATGATTAGCAGGTTTACCAGGGGTACTATGAATCTGACATACTTGGTCCAGAATTTTGTTGAGGCTGGACAATTCATCCCTGGTGCCTTTAGGGGGCGGCTTTTGACCTGGCCGAGAGCTTTTGAATCCGACATTTACTGCCGTGCCCTTCGTGCTGTCTTCTTTATTCCGGCATTTGTTATTGCTGTTGCGCCATGATTTCCCGTTTCCATCTCTAACTTCAGATGTACTGGGGTCGCTGGTGCTGCATCTGGCTAGCCAGCTGTCCTCACGCGCGCAAAAGTGGGTCATGAGGTTTGTTAATGCGGCCATCGTTCTCGGCTTATTTTGGCCGAGGTGTCTGGCAAGCCATTCGTCACGGACGCTATGCTTGAAAGCTGCCAAGGCTTTGGCGTCCGGACAGTCGACAATCTGGTTCTTTTTAGTAAGAAACATGTTCCAAAGCTTTCGAGCTGACTCTCCGGGCTGTTGAGTTATATGACTCAAATCGTCCGCATCCGGAGGTCGGACATAACTCCCTTGAAAATTTGCCCAAAAGGCGTCTTCGAGCTCTTCCCAACTTCCAATGGATCTTTCGGGGAGGCCTTTGAGCCAGTGACGAGCTAACCCTTTGAGCTTGAGGGGTAGGTACTTGATGGCGTCGAGATCATCTCCTCAAGCCATATGGATATGAAGGATGTAGTCCTCAATCCAGACCCCAGGGTCTATTGTTCCGTCGTATGCCTCTATGTTTACGGGCTTGAATCCCTCTGGAAATTCGTGGTCCAGCACCTCATCGGTGAAACATAGGGGGTGTGCAGCACCCCTGTAGCTTGGTGCACCGTGTTGTTCGTATGTTTGTTGTGTTGCATTGTATGCTGGGGCGCGCTTGCGTGGTCCATAGATGGATCTTGTTGCACTGTCCTTTGGGTGCGAGGCCTCGCATGGGTCGCGTATTGTATTGTGAGAGGTGTTGTATGCCGCTCTGTGTTGGTAGAGGGGTCGTCTATCCGACCAGGTGGCTGCTTTGATATTTGGTTGTGGGGGTTCTGAGGCCTCCTCATCGAATTCGGGTAGCAGCTTCCGCTTTGGGTAGCTTTTTGAGGGGCGATTGTCGCCGTACCTTGCTGCAGTGTTGAGTATTTTACTCCATCTGATTTGGAGTGTGTCTTGCGCGGCCTTGAGCCTTTGCTTCTGCTTTTTCAGACTCCTCGCGGTGGCAACAAGCCTTTTACGGGCAGTTTGCTGCTCCGGGTGTCTGTCCGGCGTTATGTCGTCCGGACCATTATCCTTGATAGGATTTGTTTGTTCGGTTTGATTATCCAGATTGCCGTTGTCCGGCAGCGGTTCGCCCTGCTCCAGCGCTGGGTCTGTGTGATCACTATTTCTGTCGAGGCGGGATTTGGGGCGGCACTTGCATCGCCGCTTTGACTGTTTTTTGAGGGAACAAGCCTTCGGTGCGTCCTTCCGCTCCTCGTCGTCATCTTTTGGTGCGTCCACCATGTATACGTCATATGACGAGGTGGCGTTCCAGGGCCCAATAGGCGCTGGTTCGTCATCGTCTCCTTCATCGGCGTCCATACCGTCGATGTCTTCGGAGTCGAAGTCGAGCATGTCGGTTAAATCGTGGACAGTGGCTACAAAGTGGGTGGTGGGTGGGCTTTGAATTTCTTCATCGTCCGCATCCCAATCTCGCTGACCGTAGTCCGGCCAGGGCTCTCCTGACAAAGAGAGAGACTTTAGTGATTTTATAATATCGCCAAAGGGCGAGTGCTGAAAGATGTCCGCGGCAGTAAACTCCATGATCGGCGCCCAATCGGATTCGATCGGCAGAGGCGTGAATGGTTCGGAGTCCGGAGAGGAGTCCGGCTCCTTGGAATCATGAGTCTCGTGAAGTGCAGGGCTGGTATTCGAGTCGATCGCCGTTAGGGTCGCAGCCCCCGAGGCGGCGTCCAACCACCCATCCTCAATCGGCGCAGTTGGCTCCGAATTAAGGGTCGAAGCCGATGTCGGTGCGGCCTTCAGGGCACTGTTAGGCAGCAGAGCTAGATCATGCACGTCGTGGCAGTGCGGCGCGCTCGACAGTGGCTCGAATCCGTAGAAGATCAAGTCCCTGCGAATGTCAGTCGTGTAGTTTAAACTTCCAAATCTGACCTGACGGCCAGGGGCATAGCTTTCGATCTGCTCCAGATGGCCAAGTGAATTGGCCCGCAGTGCGAAGCCGCCGAAGATGAAGATCTGTCCAGGGAGGAAGGTCTCACCCTGGAATGCATCGCCATTGATGATCGTAGGAGCCATCAAGCCTGACGGCGACGACACAGAGGAACTCTCAATGAAAGCACAAATGTCAGTGTCAAAACCGGCGGATCTCGGGTAGGGGGTCCCGAACTTTGTGTCTAGGCCGGATGGTAACAGGAGGCAAGGGACACGAAGTTTTACCCAGCTTCGGGCCCTCTCGGTGGAGGTAAAACCCTGCGTCCTGCTTGATTAATATTGATGATATGGGTAGTACAAGAGTAGATCTACCACGAGATCGGAGAGGCTAAACCCAAGAAGCTAGCCTATGGTATGATTGTTGTTGTGTATGTTGTCCTACAGACTAAAACCCTCTAGTTTATATAGACACCGGAGAGGGTTAGGGTTACACAAAGTCGGTTACAATGGTAGGAGATCTACATATCCGTATCGCCAAGCTTGCCTTCCACGCCAAGGAAAGTCCCTCCCGGACACGGGACGAAGTCTTGAATCTTGTATCTTCATAGTCTAGGAGTCCGGCTAAAGGTATAGTCCGGCCATCCGGACACCCCCTAATCCAGGACTCCCTCAGCCGGCCTCCTCCTCCTCCCTCCTTTATATACGTGGGCAGAGGACACCCCAAAGGCACAACAGACAATTTCTTAGCCGTGTGCGGGCCCCCCTCCACAGTTACACATCTCGGTCATATCATCGTAGTGCTTAGGCGAAGCCCTGCGCCGGTAACTTCATCGTCACCGTGGCCATGCCGTCGTGTTGAGGGAACTCTCCCTCGGCCTCAACTGGATCAAAAGTACAAGGGACGTCATCGAGCCAAACGTGTGCAGATCACGGAGGTGCCGTACTTTCGGTACTAGGATCGGTCGGATCATGAAGATGTACGACTACATCAACCGTGTGTCATAATGCTTCCGCTTACGGTCTACGAGGGTACGTGGACAACACTCTTCCCCTCTCGTTACTATGCATCACCATGATAGATCTTGCGTGTGCGTAGGAATTTTTTGAAATTACTGCGTTCCCAAAAGATGTCAAGAGGTTCATGCAACTGGACTCAACCGCCAAGAACATCATCAGTGGTCATCTGACCGAACGACAGTATGGCCATGTGAGTGCACTGGAAATTGCAAATCTAGTCTGGGACTGGCTGTCCAAGGTCAACGAAGGCATCTCAACTTAGAGAGACTCAAGAATTCATGTTCTTCGCAATCTCTTCAACCGCTTCAAGAGGAATGACAATGAAAATGTCCGACTCACGTTCGATTGCCTTGCTGATATCACTAATGAGCTTCGCGCTCTTGGTGCCATTGAGATAACCAAGCATGAAATCGTGAAGAAGCTTCTGAGATCACTTGACAGCTCATTGACACTCTGGCCCTGATAATACAAGAATGTCCTGATTTCAGAGATCTCAATCTGTCTGACATACTTGAGAGGCTCAACACACATGAGTTCCAGCTATTTGAGAAGATAGACATCTATGGCCCCAACTATGGCCGAACCCGTGCTTTGAAGGCAAAGGCCATTTCCTCATCTGAAGAAGAATCTGACTGCAGTTCTGAGGATCCTGAAAACATTGGAAGAGAGCTAGCAATGCTCGTGAACAAGTTCCGGAAGTTCTCCAAAAAGAATCATTTCGTGAAGTCTTCGCCATCAAGTTCCAAGAATGATGAGGCTTCCACTCGTGAATACAAGAAGAGAACATGCCACAAATGCAAGAATCCTGGCCGCTACATATCCGAGTGTCCTCAATGGGAAGGAAAAAGAATCCAAGAAGAAGAAGAGCAAGGAATATGATTCTTACGACAAGAAGAAGAAGGAATCTTCAAAGTCCTCTTGAAAGCCTTCATCAAAGTCTTCATCTCACAAGAAGAGCTCATCTGGCAAGGCTCGTGCATTCATTACCAAGGAAATGGATTCAGAGGAGGAGTCTGCTTCTAAGGAGGTGAAGGTGGAGTCTGAGGAGGATTATGATTCAGGCATGGCAAGCCTAGCTCTGGCTTCAGCATTCGTCGCCAAGTCCATCTTCAACACTGAAGACAATGGTTACGCCGCCAACGCTGACGCCAATGATGAGGACAACTCTGCTCCAACTTACTGCTTCATGGCACGAGGTGCCAAGGTAAACTCACGCGATGCTTACTTTCAAACCTCTAGTGAAGATGACTCTGAGTGTGAATCCAAACCCAGCTATAAGACACTTGCTAAAATTGCAACTAAGCAACAAACTTCTATGGAACATATTAAAAAGTTGCTAGACAAGAGTGATGACCTGTTGGATGCGGAAATGAATCGAACTCAGTCCTTAATCAAAGACATCAAAAATCTTTGCGTTAAGTATGAGGAACTTGAGAGTCGTCATGAAACTCTCTCGGCCACTCATGAGAAGCTTTTCTATGATTATCTTTAAAGGAAGCAAGATCTAGAGAAACTGAGAGCGTCTCATGAAGATCTTTAAAAGGAGAATGATTCATTTCTAGCTCAAGAGATCAGTTTCGTTTAGGAAGACTTTATGCCACCCTGTTTAAAATGTCTTGAGTGTGATAATGTTGTCTCTGTTGCTGAATGTTCTACTACCTCTGATATTGCAATATCTTCAACTGCTGATGTGGTAATTAACCCCTCTTGTGAGAATACCACTATGAAAGGATCAAGAAGAAGTGTCTAGAGGGGGTGAATAGACTCTTAGCAAGGAAAGTTGCAGTTTTTAAATTCTTTAAGTTGAAGTGGAGTTTTAGCACAAGTTCAAACATTTACAATACATATGAAGCAAGCATGACGAGAGTATGTGAGCAGCGGAAAGTAAACCATGCAAGTTGCAAGAATGTAAAGGGATGGGATTGGAGTGTGCAAACGCAATTGGAGACACGGAGATTTTTGGCGTGGTTCCGATAGGTGGTGCTATCGTACATCCATGTTGATGGAGACTTCAACCCACGAAGTAAAATGGTTGCATGAGTCCACAAAGGGCTCCACCCAGGAAGGGTCCACGAAGAAGCAACCTTGTCTATCCCACCATGGCCATCGCCCACGAAGGACTTGCCTCACTAGGGTAGATCTTCACGAAGTAGGCGATCTCCTTGCCCATACAAACTCCTTGGTTCAACTCCACAATCTTGAAGGAGGCTCCCAAGTGATACCTAACCAATCTAGGAGACACCAATCTCCAAAAGGTAATAGATGGTGTGTTGATGATGAACTCCTTGCTCTTGTGCTTCAAATGATAGTCTCCCCAACACCCAGCTCTCTCTCATAGGATAGGCTTTGGTAGAAAGATGATTTGAGTGGAAAGCAACTTGGGGAAGGCTAGAGATCAAGATTTATGTGGTAGGAATGGAATATCTTGACCTCAACACAAGTGTAGGTAGTTCTCTCTCAGAAAATGTGTGTTGGAAGTGTAGGCATATTCTGATAGCTCTATCCACGAATGAAGAGTGGGTGGAGGGGTATATATAGCCTCCACACAAAATCTAACCGTTACACACAAATCACCAAACACGATGGGACCGAATCATAAAACTCGATCGGACTGATTTGATTCAAAATGTGACCGTTAGGCATTTCAGTGGGACCAACATGATCAACTTGGTGGGGCCGATGTGCTAGGGTTAGGGTAAAGCCTAATCTCGGTTGGACCAATTACACAAACTCGGTGGGACCGATTTTGGTAATAAGCTAAACAGAGAGTTGGCCAAGCAAACTCGGTGAGACTGATTGCATATTTCAGTGCGACCAAAATTAATGCAATAGGCAACAGAGAGTTCGCAAGCCCATCTCGGTGATACCGAAATCCCATCGGTGAGACCGAATTGATTAGGGTTTCTGGCAGTGGCTATGTCAAGAGAACTCGGTGGCGCCGGATAGGAAATTTTGGTAGGGCTGAGTTTGGCTTTTGGTTTGGGAAAGTAGTTGAGGGCTGTGGAGCATATCACTAAGCACTTTTGAGCAAGCAAGCCATTAAGCAACACCTCATCCCCTCTTAATAGTATTGGCTTTCCTATGGACTCAATGTGATCTTGGATCACTCAAATAGAAAATGTAGAGTCCTGAGCTTTGAGCTTGAGCCAATCCTTTGTCCTTATCATGTCGAAAGGGTTCCACATCCTCTACTCCATGCCACTCCATTGTTGAACTTATCTGAAACATACTAGATAAAAGCATTAGTCCAACAAGAGATGTGTTGACATTAATTACCAAAATCACCCAGGGTGCACTTGTGCTTTCACACTACTACTGCTGATGAGAATGCTAGGTTGAAAACATTGCTTGAAACAGGCATGTACAAAAGCCTCAAAAGGCATCAGACATTGTGTGATGTCCACAAGAAACAGATTCTGAACCGAAATGTCACGCCCAATATGCGATCCTATCCGAGAGGAACTCGAAGGTCCCACCAAGGATAGAGCCGCATATTTAAACACTTTTGCAAGGTGGATATCATTACATCGTACCATTACATAATAGTTGGGGATACATACAATGGGCATACAATGCCACATGAATACATCAAACATCATACATGAGAACAACATCCGACTACGGATGAAACACAAACAGAAACTCAAATGACATCCACCTTTCTAGCCCAGGCTACCGACCCGGAACCTATCCCCAATCGAAGAAGAAGAAGAACTCCAAAAGCAATCAAGCATCACTCTCACGTTAGATCATCGCATTACCTGAACCTGCAACTGTTGTTGTAGTAATCTATGGGCCACGAGGACTCAGCAATCCCATTACCATGGGTATCAAGACTAGCAAAGCTTAATGAGTATGGAATGGATAAGTGGTGAGGTTGCAGCAAACGACTAAGCATTGTATGGTGGCTAACTTACGAGTACAAGAATAAGATGAGAAACTATGCAAATGGTCGCAAACTAGTAATGATCAATAAGTGATCCTGAACTACTTACGTTCAAACATAACCTGCCATGTTCTCTTCTCAAACTCACTCAAAAAGAGACGGTCATGGTTACGCACGCAGTTGGTGTATTTGAATTGAGTTTAGTTCAAGTTCACTACAACCGGATATTGAAAACTCCCATCTGCCACATAACCATGGGAACGGCTCTCGAAAGTTTAAACCCCGCAGGGGTGTCCCAACTTATCCCATGACAAGCTCACGATCCGTAGAGACAACCCTCCGATCAAACTCGGGATCCTGGTGCACAAGAAATTTCGACAATGGTAAAACAAAATCAGCTAGACCACTCGAATCTGCCGACAAATCCCGATAGGAGCCACGCGTATCTCATTCTCATGGCACACCGGATGAGCGAAGCTTGCGGTCGCTGAGACCCAAGTTGCCCAGGGGGCACCGCAAGGTGCTCTAGGTTGGACCAACACTCAGAGGAGCACTGGCCCGGGGGGTTGATTAAGAATCCTCGGGGTCCGGAAAGTCCATATGCAAGTTTTAGTTGTTATTAGGCAAATGGTAAAACCAATGTTGGGCCTTGCTGGAAGAGTTTTATTCAAAGCAAACTGTCAAGAGGGGCCCATAAACCCTCATCGTGTTATGGACACAAAATCAAGGAACATAACACCGGTATGACGGAAACTAAGGCGGCAAGAGTGGTACAAAACACCAGGCAAAAGGCCGAGCCTTCCACCCTTTACCAAGTATATAGATGCATTAACTAAATAAGATATATTGTGTTATCTCATGATATCCATGCCCCAACATGGAACAACCTGTAACTATCAAGGCTATAAGAGGGCTGAGCAAAGTGGTAACATAGACAAACAATGATTTGCTAGGATGGTGGAAAAGGTTAGAGGCTATCATGGCAATTTGGGAGGCTTGATAAACAAGTGGTAGGTAGCGCGACATAGTGATAGCATCGAGACAACTATCAAAGCAAAGATAGTAGTGAGATCCAAGGTGACGGTCATCTTGCCTAAAATCCCGCTAGGAATAAGAGAGAGTCCATGAAGAAGACGAACGGGCGTAGACGAACGAATCCTCACGATCGCAACGAAACAGGAACTATCGAGAAGAAGCACAACCAAAAAGAAGCAAACAATATGGTAGACACACCACACATAAACAAGACATGATGCTCAAGCTAGTATGATGCATGAAAAAGCTATATGATGCTATGATGTCTAGTATGCAACTTTATTCTTGTAGACACGTGTTGGGCCTCCAAGTGCAGAGTTTTGTAGGACAGTAGCAATTTTCCCTCAAGTGGATGACCTAAGATTTATCAATCCTTGGGAGGTGTAGGATGAAGATGGTCTCTCTCAAATGACCCTGCAACCAAATATAGGAAATCTCTCATGTCCCCAACACACCTAATACAATGGCAAATTGTATAGGTGCACTAGTTCGGCGAAGATACGGTGATAAAAGTGTAATATGGATGGTAGAAATATATATTTATAATCTTAATAAATAAAAACAACAAGGTAGAAAATAGTAAACGGGCACAAAAACGGTATTGCAATGCTTGAAAATGAGGCCTAGGGTCCGTAATTTCACTAGTGCAATCTCTCAACAGTGCTAATATAATTGGATCATATAGGGTACGAAACCACCTCAAAGCTATTCTTTTCGATCAATCTATCCTAGAGTTCGTACTAAAATAACACGAAGCTATTATTTCCGATCGATCTAACCAAGAGTTCGTACTAAAATAACACCAAAGCAAATTCAGATAATATTCAATCCAACAGAAAGAACCTCAAAGAGTGGCCCAACATTTCTACTGGAGAAACAAAGACAAGAACGTGCATCAACCCCTATGCATAGATTACCCCAATGTCACCTCGGGAATCCTCGAGTTGAGTGCCAAAACATACATCAAGTGAATCAATATGATACCCCATTGTCACCACGAGTATTCATATGCAAGACATATATCAAGTGCTCTCAAATTCATAAAAAGTATTCAAACCGATAACAACGAAATCTCAAATGGAAAAACTCAATTCATCACAAAAAGATAGAGAGAGGAAAACACCATATGATCCGACCATAGTAACAAATCCCATGACAGATCAAGATCGTGACATATCAAGAACATGAGAGAGAGAGAGATTGAACACATAGCTACTGGTACAAACCATCAGCCCTGACGGTGGACTACTCCCTCCTCATCGTGGTGGCCGCCGGGATGATGAAGATGGCCACCGGAGATGATTCCCCCCTCCGGCAGGGTGCCAGAACGGGGTCTAGATTGGTTTTCGGTGCCTACAAAGGCCTACGGCGGCAGAACTTCTGATCTAGGTTAACCCCTGATGGTTTCTCTATTTATAGGATTTTTTGGCATTGGTTTCACGCTAAGATGGGCCTCGAGGTGAGCACAACCCACTGGGGCAAGCCAGGCCCACCAGGAGCGCCCTGGTGGGTTGTGCCCTCCTCGTGGCTCTTCTGGCCCTCCCACGAAGCTTCGGGGGTCTCTTTTGTTCCAAAAAATCGTCAAAAAGTTTCAGCTCATTTGGAGAACTTTCATTTCTGCACAAAAAACAACACCACAGTAGTTTTGCTAAAAACAACGCAAGTCCGGGTTAGTTCCATGCAAATCATACCAAAACCATATAAAATTATTGGAAACATGGCATGGATACTTCGTAAATTATAGATACGTTGGAGACGTATCAGCATCCCCAAGCTTAATTCCTACTCGTCCTCAAGTAGGTAAATGATAAAAGAAAAAAATTATGAAGTGTGAATGCTAGTAAAGTGCATAAGTTTGATGAATGATATTTTGAATCACTTTTCCTAGCATCATAACAACAATTCTTTCTCATAAAACTTCTCATGATGAAGTAGCAAATTTAAAATGGAGTATTTGTTGTGGAAAGCTACCTATCATATTCATCACATATTCTTTTTCTTTTGTAGCATGGAAATTTGGACTTTTATATGATTCAAAGCAATAGTCTAGTTTTGACATGAAGACTTTAATACTCAAGCATACCAACAAGAAACCATGTCTTCCAAAATATCAATACTAAAATAAGTTATCCCTAGCCCATCATGCTCAATCATTGATCCATTCATGAAACACACTCACATATTAGCTACACCCAATGCTCAAGTACGACCATAGTGCCTCCTAGTTGGTGCTTTATAAGAGAAGATGGAGACTCAAATTAAAAATAAAAATTGCATAAAGTAAAAGAAAGGCCCTTCACGAAGGGAGGTAGGGATTTGTAGAGGTGCCAGAGCTCAAAGCGGAAATTGAGAGATAAAAACATTTTGAGAGGCATACTTTCCCACCAACGAAAACAACTTAGAGCTCCCAACACTTTCCATACTAGATATATCATAGGCGGTTCCCAAACAGAAAATAAAGTTTATTCCTTTTTCCACCATACTTTCACTTTCCATGGCTAGCCATATCCACGGGTGCCCTCCATACCAACACTTCCTAAGGAATTTATTATTTGACAACATAAAGTAAGTTCATTTTTCATTTCAGGATTGGGCATCCCTAATACCTTTGCCTACTCTCGTGCGATGACAAGTGAATAAACACTCATCGTGAGAATAACACAAAAAGCATGGAAAATATTGGCAACCCCTCACCGCCTCGCAAGCAGTACAAGCACACAAAAGAGAAATTTATTTTGAAAATTAGAGATGGCACATACAAATTTTCTTAGAATGGCAAAAGAATACCACATATAGGTAGGTATAGTGGACTCATGTGGCAAAACTGGTTTAAAGGATTTTGGATGCACAAGTAGTGATCATACTTAGTGCAAAATGAAGGCTAGCCAAATATTGGGAAGCGACCAACCAAGAAACGAATAATCTCATAAGCGAGCATTGAGCATAATTAACACCGAATAATGCACCACAAGTAGGATGTAATTTCATTGCACAACTATTGACTTTCATGCTTGCATAGGGAATCACAAACCTTAACACCAATATTGTGCTAAAGCATAATTACTCATCAACATGACTCACATATTGATACATCTCCGTCGTATCTATAATTTTTGATTGTTCCATGCCAATATTATTCAACTTTCATATACTTTTGGCAACTTTTTATACTATTTTTGGGACTAACATATTGATCCAGTGCCCAGTGCCAATTCCTGTTTGTTGCATGTTTTTTGTTTCGCAGAATATCCATATCAAACGAAGTCCAAACGGAATAAAAACTGATGGAGGTTTTTTTTGGAATATATATGATTTTTGGAAAGAAGAATCCACGCGAGACGATGCTCGAGGGGCCCACGAGGTAGGGGGGCGCGCCCCAGGGTGTCAGGCGCGCCCCTGACCCTTGTGGCCACCCCTTAAGGCGGTTGGTTCCCTTCTTTCGCCGCAAGAAAGCTAATTTCCGAATAGAGATCGTGTCAAAATTTCAGCCCAATCGGAGTTACGGATCTCCGAGAATATAAGAAACAGTGAAAGGGAAGAATTTGAGAACGCAGAAACAGAGAAAGACAGAGAGACAGATCCAATCTCGAAGGGGCTCTCGCCCCTCCCTTGCCATGAAGGCCATGGACCAGAGGGGAAACCCTTCTCCCATCTAGGGAGGAGGTCAAGGAAGAACAAGGAGGAGGGGGGCTCTCTCCCCCTCGCTTCCGGTGGCACCGGAGTGCCACCAGGGGCCATCATCATCACCGCGATCTACACCAACACCTCCGCCATCTTCACCAACATCTCCATAACCTTCCCCCCTCTATCTACATCGGTCCAGTCTCCCGCATCCTGCTGTACCCTCTACTTGAACATGGTGCTTTATGCTTCATATTATTATCCAATGATGTGTTGCCATCCTATGATGTCTGAGTAGATTTTCGTTGTCCGTTGATGAATTGCTATGATAGATTTAATTTGCTTGTGGTTATGTTGCTGTCCTTTGGTGCCCATCATATGAGCGCGCGCGTGGATCACACCATAGGGTTAGTTGTATGTTGATAGGACTATGTATTGGAGGGCAAGAGTGATAGAAGCTTCAACCTAGCATAGAAATTGATGCATACAGGATTGAAGGGGGACCAAAATATCTTAATGCTATGGTTGGGTTTTACCTTAATGAACATTAGTAGTTGCGGATGCTTGCTAATAGTTCCAATCGTAAGTGCATAGAATTCCATGTAAGGGATGGCATGCTAGCAGTGGCCTCTCCCACATAATACTTGCTATCGGTCTAGTAAAGTAGTCAATTGCTTAGGGAAAATTTCGCAACTCCTACCACCACTTTTCCACACTCGCTATATTTACTTTATTGTTTCTTTATCTAAACAGCCCCTACTGTTTATTTATATACTCTTTATTATCTTGCAAACCTATCCAACAACACCTACAAAGTACTTCTAGTTTCATACGTGTTCTAGGTAAAGCGAACGTCAAGCGTGCGTAGAGTTGTATCAGTGGTCGATAGAACTTGAGGGAATATTTGTTCTACCATTAGCTCCTCGTTGGGTTCGACACTCTTACTTATCGAAAACTGTTGCGATCCCCTATACTTGTGGGTTATCAAGACCTTTTTCTGGTGCCGTTGCCGGGGAGCAATAGCGTGGGGTGAATATTCTCGTGTGTGCTTGTTTGCTTTATCACTAAGTAATTTTTATTTGCTGTTCCTAGTTGTTTTCTACCTTTAGTTATGGGTAGGAAACGCAAAATACCAAAAAAATTAGTTGTACCTACTGAACCAATGGTTGAAGAACCACTCAAAATCTATCACACTACTGAAGCTTTTTACTTGGATCATCTTCGATCCCTTTGTGCTTGTGCCGAAACCCCAACTAGCTTAGTTGAGGGCAAATCTTTAGATGAGCATGCTTGTTATGTGCGACACCGTATATCTGAAAAAGGGAAACTATTATAGGGTCAAATTCAACGTTTGCAATGCTATGCTTGGAATTTATGTGAAATATATGGTTATACTTGTTGTTCTGAAGACCCTAAGAAACACCTCCCGTACCAATGTTTGTTTAGTGATAATGGAATCATATCCTCTTATGCTAAGGGTGTTTATAGTTACTATGATGTTCAACAAATTGAAGAATTTGTTCTTTTAAGGGTGCTTACGAAATTGCTTCTTTGATTGAAAAGTATGATGCTACTCTTTACAAATCTGAAAATTTTGCCATATTTAAATATTGCTATGATAATTATGCTTCTAATGCCTATGTTGAACCATATATTAAGTACTAGTCCGATGTCCAAGAAGAGACTAATATTTTGCAGGAGTCTATGGAAGAAGAAATTGATGAAACTGTGAGCTCATTGGATGAAAAAGATGAGGAAGACAGCGAAGAACAAAAGGAGGAAGAGCGGATTAGCTACCCGTTCCCACCTTCTAATGAGAGTAACTCTTCAACTCATACATTGTTTAATTTCCCTTCGTGCTTACCGGAGGATGATTGCTATGATGATTGTTATGATCCCGTTGATTCTTTTGAAATATCCCTTTTTGATGATGCTTGCTATGCTTGTGGCCAAGATGCCAATATGAATTATGCCTATGGAGATGAACTTTCTATAGTTCCTTATGTTAAACATGAAATTGTTGCTATTGCACCCACACATGATAGTCCTATTATCTTTTTGAATTCTCCAGACTACACTATATCAGAGAAGTTTGCCCTTATTAAGGATTATATTGATGGGTTGCCTTTTACCATTGCACATGATGATTTTGATAGTTATAATATGCATGTGCTTGCTGCTCCTACTTGCAATTATTATGAGAGAGGAACTATATCTCCACCGCTCTATGTTTCCAACATGATAAAATTGCAAGAAACTGTTTATACTATGCATTGGCCTTTACTAGGTGTGCATGAATTGTTCTTTTATGACATGCTGATGCATAGGAAGAGAGTTAGACTTCGTCATTACATGATATATGTTACCTTGTGCTCACCACTAAATTACAAATCATTGTTAATTAAAATTGGCTTTGATATACCTTGGGATCCGGGTGGATTCATTACTTGAGCACTATATGCCTAGCTTAATGGCTTTAAAGAAAGCGCTGCCAGGGAGACAACCCGGAAGTTTTAGAGAGTCATTTATTTCTGTTGAGTGCTTTCATATAGTTTAAAAACAACAAAAACAAAGAGGGGAACCCAAAACTTTTCAAAAAGGAAAGTGAAAGTGAGAAAGACAAGCACTGTTGAAGTGGGAGAGCTCCTTGAACTTTGTTCATGCTCACAGCAACTTTGTGAATCTTGATTACATAAACTTTTCAACAAAAATATTTATCCCCTTGTACAATTCCGTTGTATTATAAAAATAATGTGCCAAGGTTTGCCTTTAGGATGTTTACATTTGCTTGATGGTTTGTACGGTGCAGGACAGAAACTTTGGCTGTAGTGCGCGATTTTACATTTTTAGCTGGAACGTCAAATGGTTCTGATTCTTTTTGCACTTTATTCCTATACAAATTGTTTATTTTTCCTAATTTTGGTAGAATTTTTCAAGTATCATAAGTATGGTGAATTTTCAAATTATTACAGACTGTTTTGTTTTAGACAGATTCTGTTTTTGATGCATAGTTTGCTTGTTTTGATGAAACTATAAATTTATATCAGTGGATTAAGCCATGAAAAAATTATACTAAAGTAGACACAATGCAAAAACAAAATATGAATTGGTTTGCAACAGTACTTATAGTGGTGATTTGCTTTATTATACTAACAGATCTTACTGAGTTTTCTGTTGAAGTTTTGTGTGGATGAAGTGTTCGATGATCGAGAAGGTCTCGATGTGAGAAGAAGGAAGAGAGGCAAGAGCTCAAGCTTGGGGATGCCCGAGGCACCCCAAGTAAATATTCAAGGAGACTCAAGCGTCTAAGCTTGGGTATGCTGGGGAGGCATCCCCTCTTTCTTCAACAAGTATCGGTATGTTTTCGGATTCGTTTCATTCATGCGATATGTGCAATCTTGGAGCGTCTTTGCTTTAGTTTTCATGTTTCTTTTTTGCACCATGCTGGTATGAGATAGTCCTTGGTTGATTTACAGAATGCTCTTTGCACTTCACTTATATTCTTTGAGTATGGCTTTATAGAATTGTAGGATCGAAAGTATGTCTAGAGAGGGGTGATTAGACTACTTGACCAAATAAAAACTTAACCTTTTCCCAATTTTAGTTCTTGGCAGATTTTAGCTAATTTAGGACAAGTCAAGAAATCATCACATAATTCAAGCAAGCATGCAAAGAGTATATAGGCAGCGGAAATTAAAGCATGCAACTTGCAAGAATGTAAGGTGAAGGGTTTGAAGATTTCAAACGCAATTGGAGACACGGATGTTTTTCCCGTGGTTCGGATAGGTGGTGCTATCCTACATCCACGTTGATGGAGACTTCAACCCACGAAGGGTAACGGTTGCGCGAGTCCACACAGGGCTCCACCCAAGGGTAACGGTTGCGCGAGTCCACACAGGGCTCCACCCATGAAGGGTCCACGAAGAAGCAACCACCCACAAAGGGTCCACGAAGAAGCAACCTTGTCTATCCCACCATGGCCATCGCCCACACAGGACTTGCCTCACTAGCGGTAGATCTTCACGAAGTAGGCGATCTCCTTGCCCTTACAAACTCCTTGGTTCAACTCCACAATCTTGTCGGAGGCTCCCAAGTGACACCTAGCCAATCTAGGAGACACCACTCTCCAAGAAGTAACAAATGGTGTGTAGGTAATGAACTCCTTGCTCTTGTGCTTCAAATGTAGTCTCCCCAACACTCAACTCTCTCTCATAGGATTTGGATTTGGTGGAAAGAAGATTTGAGTGGAAAGCAACTTGGGAAGGCTAGAGATCAAGATTCATATGGTAGGAATGGAATATCTTGGTCTCAACACATGAGTAGGTGGTTCTCTCTCAGAACATATGAGTTGGAATGATGTGTGTGTTCTGATGGCTCTCTCATCGAATGAGAAGAAGGTGGAGGGGTATATATAGCCTCCACACAAAATCCAACCCTTACACAGTTTTCCAATCTCGGTGGGACCGAATCAATAAACTCGGTCGGACCAAAAATGTAAACCTAGTGACCGTTAGAGATTTTCGGTGGGACTGACAAGCAACTCGGTAGGACCGATGTGGTTAGGGTTTGGGCATAACGTAATCTCGGTGAGACCGATTACACAAACTCGGTGGGACCGAATTTGGTAATTAGCTAACCAGAGAGTTGGTCAGGCAAACTCAGTGGGACCGATTTGCTCTTTCGGTGAGACCGAGTGGAACTCGGTGAGACCGAAAAGTTACAAAGGGGAAACACTGAGTTTACATTGCAATCTCGGTGGGACCGATTCGCTCTTTCAGTGAGACCAAAAAGTTACGAAAGGGAAACAGAGAGGTTGCAACCCCATCTCGGTGAGACCGAGATCCTTATCGGTAGGACCGAATTGCTAGGGTTTTGGCAGTGGCTAATGACAAGTGAAACTCGGTGGCGCCGGATAGGAAGAATCGGTAAGACCGAGTTTGGCTTAGGGTTTAGGTCATATGTGGATATGGGAAAGTAGTTGAGGGTTTTGGAGCATATCACTAAGCACATGAAGCAAGAGGCTCATTAAGCAACACCTCATCCCTCCTTGATAGTATTGGCTTTTCCTAAAGACTCAATGTGATCTTGGATCACTAAAATATAAAATGAAGAGTCTTGAGCTTTTGAGCTTGAGCCAATCCTTTGTCCATAGTATTTTGAGGGTTCCACTTTCACATCCATGCCATGCCATTCATTGAGCTTTCCTGAAATAATCATGTTGGAATAGCATTAGCTCAATGAGCTATATGTTGTTATGAATTACCAAAACCACCTAGGGATAGTTGCACTTTCAAGAATGTTGCACTTTCAATCTCCCCCTTTTTGGTAATTGATGACAACATATAGATCAAAGCTTCGACAAATGATAATAAGCATGAAATATATCGTCGCTTTGAGAAGTATGTGATAAGTAAGAGCTCCCCCTAAATTTGTGCATATTTAAAATTTGCTTTGGACTGCAAATGCACAAAGAGTTAGAGTCATGGGTTACTCTTCCATGTCACATACATCTTGATGGAGCGCTCAAAATGATAAGAATGAAATACATGCACTCATCACCAAGAATAGTGAATGATCACACAAGATAGATAGGATAATAGCAATAAGCAAGCATTAAGTGTATCTTATGATCAAACACATGATCATCAATGTCTCACAAATAATGACGTAGTATCTCAAGCACTCAAAAGCAAACAAGTTTTGAAAAACCACCAAATAAAGCAAGAGAGAAAAGCAACACTCTCTCTCTCGAAGCCTATGATCTATACATCTTCTCCCCCTTTGGCAACAAGTTACCAAAAAGTTCCTAGAAAATGCATAGTGCTAAATCGACACTCAGGCTTGATCTTCTGGTGGTGGTGGAGTCCAGATCACTCCAAGGACGAAGGCTTCGGTAGATGCTGAAGTAGTCGCTGGAGTTGGAGCTGAAGTAGATGCTGGAGCTGAGGCTGTAGCTGGTGCTGAAGTGGTGGCTCTGGTGTCAGCAACTGGCACGGCAGACGACCTCGGACCTCTTGGCACTCTGGCAAAGGCAGTGGTAGTCCTGCCTCTTCTCTCCTGCATGTCCTCCTGGAGCTGCTCCACTGCAGACTGAACTTCCGTTACTTTGACATCCAAGTCATAGAACTTCTGTTCCAAGATTCTCTCTAGGCTCTGCTGATTCTGAGTGAGGGTGGCCAGACTTTGCTCAATCCTCAGTGTGGATGCAATCAAGTAACCAAGCTGCTCTTGTTTGGTCTTCAAGAAGTACTCAGATGCCTCCTCTTGAGTAGGCATCTTGGCAGCTTTCTCCTTCCTCGCCTTCTCCTTCTTTGCAAATGCTTGGGCAGATGATGGCTCGTTCTCAGTCATGACAACTTGATTGTCCTCGAAATCTGGACGGATGGGCAGGTGTTCCTTGTCCAATAGATATACGCCTGTGCCCATCTTGGAGTTGATGAGTTCCTGAATTTGAGGGGCATATCCGCAGCTCCTCTTCTGATCTGCTGCAGTCCTCTTAATTGTTTCCACCATGAGGCTCATCATCTTGAACTTCTGAGGCACATCAAACACATGTAGCAAGTTGATAGCATGGCCTCTGATCATCTTGTGATCACCTGACTTGGGCAATAAGGTGTGCCTCAAGATCCAATTGATAGTCGGTAGCCCTGACAGAAGGTAATGTACTGATCCAAACTTGAAGGTATCAAGTGCATCATTTGGGATCTCCTTGTACATATTCGACATCGAGTTGTGGTCCATCTTCTTCTTGGCATAGATATCCAAGTCATCATCTTGCTCCTCTGGGGCATTAATGATCTGTGCCCACTCAGCAACTGTGGATTGGTACCTTGTACCCTCAGACATCCATGTGATCCTCCCATCCGGATAAAAGTGAGCCGTGGAGTAGAATTGCATGATCAGCTCCTCATTCCACTTTGTGAGCTTCTGCCCAACAAAGTCAGCTACTCCACAAGCATGAAAGCTGTCATATACTCCTGGGTAGTGTTCCTCCTTCTCCCTCATGTAGGTCCAGTCAACCCATCTCATGTCATAGACGATTGGCTTCTTATCTAGCAAAACAGTCTCATAAAAATCCTGCTGCTCCTTGGTGTGAAACCTGTAGTCCACGGCAGTCCTTCTCCTTGAAGCATATGGGTCTGCTTCTCTCCATTTCCTCAACCCTGAATCTCTCCTGAGCTTCATGTCCTCAGCCACAAGATGAGCATCGTTGTGGTCTGGGATCTTAGGCTTTAGCTTTCTCAGGACATTCTCTTCCTCATCCTCAGCAACAGTCTCAGGCACTGGGGCCTTGTTCTTCTCAGCTGCAGGAATGCTCCTTGTATTTCTCTTAGGCTTTGGCTTTGGAGCTGACTTGGCCTTGGAAGCAGCTCCCCCTGATTTTATGGCATCTCCCATTAGCTTGGGTGCCTTGGGCGCTGGTGGAGCTGCCTCTTCTTCTTCCTCTTCCATGATGGAAGCTTTGCCAAGTACTCTAGCAACAGTCTTCTTTACCCTTTCCTTCCTTTTCTTGCCCTCAGCTGCAACTGGCTCTATGGGCTTCTCAGTTGAAATTCTGACCTTTGACATTGGTTGCCTGCCTGCTGGCCTTTTGATTTTCAGGCCTGGCTTAGTGCCTTGAGCTGGCTCAATTCTCTTGGAAGTGGCCTCTTCCTCTGCCACATAGTCCTCATCTTCAGAGTCTGAAGTTTTCTTCTTCCTTTGTCTCGTGGCAGCCTTTGGCAAATTGCTAGGAGTGCTCCTGCTGCCTTCATCAGAAGAACTTGAGGGACTAGTGCCCTCACTCATCACCACTTGCTGCTCTGACATATTTTGGCTATCACTTTGATCAGACATGCTGCAAACTGACTGCTGACCCTGTGAATAGATTATAGAAGAGATAGAGTGGATGAGCATCACAAAATGCAGAGATTTTTGCAAAAGAGTGGTCCAAAAACTTAGTTTTAGTTTCCCACTGAAATCATCTCGGATCTACCGATTTTCAAACTCGGTGATACCGAAGCAGTTTTGGAACCTAAACTAGTGAACTCGGTAGGACCGAGTCACAGTTCGGTGGCACCGAGACTGCTAGGGTTTCACTGAGTTCAAAAATCGGTCACACCGATGAGTAATTCTTGGTCAGACCGAGTCTCACTTGTGCAATGGCATAAGCCAAATCGGTGGGACCGAGTTTTTCAACAAGGTGGGTCCGAGATAGTTTCGGCGGAAACCTAAACCTAGAATTTTCGAATCAAACCTAATCTATGAGCGTTTTGACTGGATAGAAGTTGATCAAACGTGGCTAGAATCAATATGATCACAATGTGCTAGGAATTAGATTGGGGAATAGCACAAAGATCAAGTCCATACCCTAGTTCAGCGGGGACTTGCTACGGCGGCAACGGCGGGGCAGAATTCCCGTTGACGACGACGGAGACCAGCGACTGGAGGCTGCTGGCGGCGAGAAGACGATCCGGAGACCTCGAGGGCAGAGCAGGCTATCGCGCGGGCGAAGGGTTTCGGAGAAATTTCCAAAAAATTTCCCGTGACTATATATAGCCCGACCCTGTCGGTGTGACCGAGTGGAACAACTAGGTGGCACCGAGATTCATAACTGCAAGCAGTTACTGAAACTCGGTGTGACCGAAGTGTTCAAATCGGTTGCACCGAGATCAAAAACCTAGATCAACTTAATGATCTCGGTAGGACCGAAAGTGGAGTATCGGTCAGACCGAGAATCATAAAGAGGTTTTGGAAGTTTAAGTCTATGACGAATCGGGGACTCCGAGCGCTCCTCACACAGAGTGGTTTGAATCTGACTTGATCAAATTTTGTGATGCAGCATGAATAGAGTTTGAGATGAGAAAAGCATAGATAGCTAGAGGAGGTTCTTAGGCATTCTTGTCCATCCACTTGGCAAAAGAAGATAAAACCAAACAATCAAAACAACAAGTGGATGTCCTCGAATGAGTAAATTATGCAACCAGCATGCTCACACAATAAGATGGCAAATGAAATATGTGGCAAGGCATGCACAACCAATTCTAGCATCTATCAAGCAATTTGCGATGACTAGGTCATCTATATATGAGTATATTGACTTAGGAGTCAAGTGAGAACACTTGATCATAGGTCATACTCATCGTTTAAGCTCAAGTGGGGTTACCACTTTTACATAAAGCATTGATTTGTTCACATCTTTAGAGTTGCTTTAGCTCAAGTCTTAGAGTAAAGCTCCCCCTAGATGTGATATCCCCCCTAAGAGGGATGAACTAACCTTGGGTTTTGTCGATGATGACTTCATGTAGATATTGAAGATGTGGATGCTCAATGTTGATGTAGATCTCTTGGAGCTATCCATTTGAGTGAATTGCACTTTCAATACCTACATGGGTTAGTCCCACAAGGAACAAACAAGGATATCCATAGACATAGAGTGATGCACACAAAAATGATGTCCATAAAAACTTTTAGGTTACCTTGTCCCTTGTCTTACCAACAAGACGGTTTGTGACTCCTTGAACTAGTGCAAGATGTGGAAGTTGATTGCACTTGTTCTTGCCAAAATGATAAGAGTGAAGTATGTTGGCGGAGTCACCCTCAAGAACTCTCTAGTTCTTCTTTTGGATCCACATCATCTTGATGGGAATCCTTGGAGTTGTAGTCGTACTTGATGAAGTGGAACTTGAAGTAGTCTTGGGAATCCACTTGACTAAGGTCTTTGGAGCTTCTTCAAATGCATCAATTTCCTCTTGAAGCTTGTCCTTGCCTTTTTGCTTGTAGTCTTGTGGTGGAAGATCATCTTGAGCTTCTGTCCCCTTGAAAGAAGTATACTTCTCTTGTTGAGGGACAAACTTTGTCTTGGGGTATTGATCTTCTTCCCACTCAACTCCATTGGCATTGAACTTTCGTTCAAAACCAATACCTTGATTCTTCCGGTGCATTCCTTGCTTGCGCACAATTTCCTCGAATTGCTTACTCCCGGCAAGGCTTTTGCACACTCCTTTCTCTATAATTCCCTTCAATAAGCTATTTTCTTGCTCAAGTGTAACTTGGCTAAGAGAATCATTAGTGGAATCAAGAGAACTACTAGAAGCAACAATATTGGATTTAGCATGATCATTGTTACTACTAGAGGAAGAATCTTTCTTGTTACTAGACTTGACTTGAGGCATGTAAGTGGATAAGAGTAAATTCTTGGCAATGTAAGAAGAACTTTTCTTGCGAAGATCATCATTGATTGCCTTTAAGAACTCATGCTCTTGCTCAAGATTGAGCTTTTCAAAGTGTAATTTCTCATGAGCTCTTAAAAGTTCTCGATGATCTTCGAAGATGGTTTCATGGGCTAACTTAAGAGTGTTTAGTTCTTTAGTTAGGGCCTCAATTTTCTCCTTATCATTGTCATTCGTTTTATCTTGGTTAGCATGATTAATTGGTCTTTCATCATAATATTCATCACTAGAGTTGTCACCTAGCAAATCATCACCTAACAAGTCATCTTCATCACTATTGAAATCAACATACTCGGGGTGTGTTACCTTAGGACCTTTGGCCATGAAGCATCTTCCAATTCCTTCATTTGGTGAGTCAAATATGTCGTAGGAGTTGGTTGACACAAGTGCTAGACTGGCAACACCTTCATCTTGAGTATCTTCGGAGTTGGAGTAATAACTTCTCTCGGAGTGGCTGTCGGAGTCGGAGCCGGATACCCATTCACCAACATGAGCTTGATGTCTTCGTCTTGTGTAGCTCCTTGATGATTTTTCCTTCCTTTCCGAATCCTTGCTTCTTCGTGAGTATCTTCGTTCATAATGATCATCTCTACTCCTTTTCTCTCTTGGTGGTGATCCTTTGCTTGTTCTTTTTGGAGAATCTTCTCTTCTCTTGTAGGGAGCCGTACACTCATTGGAATAGTGTCCGGGTCTTCCACAATTGTAGCAGTTTCGCTCTCGACTAGAAGATCTTTTGTCATTGTAGGACCTTGACTTGGAGCTTCTATCTTTGCTTCTACTCTTGTAGAACTTGTTGAAGTTCTTTACCATTAAGCTCAATTCTTCATTGAAGTCTTGTTTCTCACTTGATGATGTAGGGGCTTCACATGAGGCTTTATAGGCACCACTTGATTTGTTGTGAAGTTCCTCTTTATCCTTAAGTGACATCTCATGAGCAAAAATTCTTCCAATCACCTCCGTTGGCTTGAGATCTTTGTAATTGGGCATCATTTGGATCAATGTGCACATGGTATCATATTTTCCATCCAAGGCTCTTAGAATCTTCTTGATGATGAATTTATCGGTCATCTCTTCACTTCGTAAGTCGGCAATCTCATTTGTGATGAGAGCAAGCCTAGAGTACATTTCAGCGACACCTTCACCATCCTTCATCTTGAACTTGTCAAGTTGGCTTTGAAGCACATCCAACTTGGATTCCTTGACGGAGTCGGTACCTTCGTGCATATCAATCAAAGTGTCCCAAATTTCCTTTGCATTCTCAAGACGGCTGATTTTGTTGAATTCTTCTGGGCACAATCCGTTGAAGAGAATATCACAAGCTTGATCATTGTATTGCAACATCTTCAACTCATCCGCGGTAGCTTCACGGTTCGGTTCTCTCCCATCAAAGAAGTCACCTTGCAAACCAACACACACAATAGCCCCAAACGGCGGGGTTATGTCCAAGAATATGCATTTTCATTTTATGCTTCCAACTAGCAAAATTAGTACCATCAAAGTACGGACCTCTACGGTGATAATTTCCCTCGCTAGACGCCATACTCTCCTAGGTTGTGAAACCAAGGCTATGACCACCAAAAGCTATGGAGATGAAAGCAAATGGAGACCAAAGCTCTAATACCACTTGTAGGATCGAAAGTATGTCTAGAGGGGGGTGATTAGACTACTTGACCAAATAAAAACTTAACCTTTTCCCAATTTTAGTTCTTGGCAGATTTTAGCTAATTTAGGACAAGTCAAGCAATCATCACATAATTCAAGCAAGCATGCAAAGAGTATATAGGCAGCGGAAAGTAAAGCATGCAACTTGCAAGAATGTAAGGGGAAGGGTTTGGAGATTTCAAACGCAATTGGAGACACGGATGTTTTTCCCGTGGTTCAGATAGGTGGTGCTATCCTACATCCACGTTGATGGAGACTTCAACCCACGAAGGGTAACGGTTGCGCGAGTCCACACAGGGCTCCACCCAAGGGTAACGGTTGCGCGAGTCCACACAGGGCTCCACCCATGAAGGGTCCACGAAGAAGCAACCACCCACAAAGGGTCCACGAAGAAGCAACCTTGTCTATCCCACCATGGCCATCGCCCACACAGGACTTGCCTCACTAGCGGTAGATCTTCACGAAGTAGGCGATCTCCTTGCCCTTACAAACTCCTTGGTTCAACTCCACAATATTGTCGGAGGCTCCCAAGTGACACCTAGCCAATCTAGGAGACACCACTCTCCAAGAAGTAACAAATGGTGTGTAGGTAATGAACTCCTTGCTCTTGTGCTTCAAATGATAGTCTCCCCAACACTCAACTCTCTCTTATAGGATTTGGATTTGGTGGAAAGAAGATTTGAGTGGAAAGCAACTTGGGAAGGCTAGAGATCAAGATTCATATGGTAGGAATGGAATATCTTGGTCTCAACACATGAGTAGGTGGTTCTCTCTCAGAACATATGAGTTGGAATGATGTGTGTGTTCTGATGGCTCTCTCATCGAATGAGAAGAAGGTGGAGGGGTATATATAGCCTCCACACAAAATCCAACCGTTACACAGTTTTCCAATCTCGGTGGGACTGAATCAATAAACTCGGTCGGACCGAAAATGTAAACCTAGTGACCGTTAGAGATTTTCGGTGGGACTGACAAGCAACTCGGTAGGACCGATGTGGTTAGGTTTTGGGCATAACGTAATCTTGGTGAGACCGATTACACAAACTCGGTGGGACCGAATTTGGTAATTAGCTAACTAGAGAGTTGGTCAGGCAAACTCGGTGGGAATGATTTGCTCTTTCGGTGAGACCGAGTGGAACTCGGTGAGACCGAAAAGTTACAAAGGGGAAACACTGAGTTTACATTGCAATCTTGGTGGGACCGATTCGCTCTTTCGGTGAGACCGAAAAGTTACGAAAGGGAAACAGAGAGGTTGCAACCCCATCTCGGTGAGACCGAGATCCTTATCGGTAGGACCGAATTGCTAGGGTTTTGGCAATGGCTAATGACAAGTGAAACTCGGTGGCGCCGAATAGGAAGAATCGGTAAGACCGAGTTTGGCTTAGGGTTTAGGTCATATGTGGATATGGGAAAGTAGTTGAGGGTTTTGGAGCATATCACTAAGCACATGAAGCAAGAGGCTCATTAAGCCACACCTCATCCCTCCTTGATAGTATTGGCTTTTCCTAAAGACTCAATGTGATCTTGGATCACTAAAATATAAAAATGAAGAGTCTTGATCTTTTGAGCTTGAGCCAATCCTTTGTCCTTAGTATTTTGAGGGTTCCACTTTCACATCCATGCCATGCCATTCATTGAGCTTTCCTGAAATAATCATCTTGGAATAGCATTAGCTCAATGAGCTATATGTTGTTATGAATTACCAAAACCACCTAGGGATAGTTGCACTTTCAAGAATGCTTCATGTGCTTCACTTATATCATTTGAAGTTTGGATTGCATGTTTCTCTTCACTTAGACAACCGCCATTTGTAGAATGCTCTTTTGCTTCACATAGATTTGTTAGAGCACGGGCATATCTTTTGTAGAAAAAATTAAACTCTCATGCTTCACTTATATCTATTTAGAGAGATGACATGAACTAGTCATTCACATGGTTAGTCATAAAATCCTACATAAAACTTGTAGATCACTGAATATGATATGTTTGATTCCTTACAATAGTTTTGCGATATAAAGATGGTGATATTAGAGTCATGCTAGTGGGTAGTTGTGGATTGTAGAAATACTTTTGTTGAGGTTTGTGATTCCCGTAGCATGCACGTATGGTGAACCGTTATGTAACGAAGTCGGAGCATGATTTATTTATTGATTGTCTTCCTTATGAGTGGCGGTCGGGGACAAGCGATGGTCTTTTCCTACCAATCTATCCCCCTAGGAGCATGCACGTAGTACTTTGTTTCAATGACTAATAGATTCTTGCAATAAGTATGTGAGTTCTTTATGACTAATGTTGATTCCATGGATTATACGCACTCTCACCCTTCCATCATTGCTAGCCTCTCTAGTACCGCGCAACTTTCGCAGGTACTATAACCCCCCCCCCCATATACCTTCCTCAAAACAGCCACCATACCTACCTATCATGGCATTTCCATAGCCATTCCGAGATATATTGCCATGCAACTTCCATCATCATCATATACATGACTTGAGCATTTATCATGATATTGATTTGCACAATCGTAAGATAGCTAGCATGATGTTTTCATGGCTTGTCCGTTTTTTGATGTCATTGCTACGCTAGATCATTGCACATCCCGGTACACCGCCGGAGGCATTCATATAGAGTCATATCTTTGCTCTAGATATCGAGTTGTAAGTAAATAAAAGTGTGATGATCATCATTATTAGATCATTGCCCCAGTGAGGAAAGGATGATGGAGACTATGATTCCCCCACAAGTCGGGATGAGACTCCGGACGAAAAAAATAGAAAGGCCAAAAAAAGAAGGCCCAAAAAAGAGAAAAAAAGAGAAAACAAAAAATGAGAGAAAAAGA
This sequence comes from Triticum urartu, assembly GCF_003073215.2. NCBI lineage: Eukaryota > Viridiplantae > Streptophyta > Magnoliopsida > Poales > Poaceae > Triticum > Triticum urartu. Next base: position 327,120,875 of record NC_053022.1, read on the forward strand.
GAGAAGGGGCAGTGCTACTATCCTTTTTCGACACTTGTGCTTCAAAGTAGCACCATGTTCTTCATATAGAAAGTCTCTTGAGTTATCACTTTCATATACTAGTGGGAATTTTCATTATAGAACTTGGCTTGTATATTCCAATGATGGGCTTCCTCAAATGCCTGAGGTCTTCATGAGCAAGCAAGTTGGATGCACACCCACTTAGTTTCAGTTAGAGCTTTCATACACTGATAGCTCCAGTGCATCCGTTGCATGGCAATCCCTACTCACTCACATTGATATCTATTGATGGGCATCTCCATAGCCCGTTGATACACCTAGTTGATGTGAGACTATCTTCTCCTTTTTGTCTTCTCCGCCATCATATTCTATTCCACCTATAGTGCTATGTCCATGGCTCACGCTCATGTATAGTGTGAAAGTTGAGAAGGTTTGAGAACGTCAAAAGTATGAAACAATTGCTTGGCTTGTCATCGGGGTTGTGCATGATGTGAATATTTTGTGTGGTGAAGATGGAGCATAGCCAGACTATATGATTTTGTAGGGATAACTTTCTTTGGCCATGTTATTTTGAAAAAACGTGATTGCTTTATTAGTAGGCTTGAAGTATTATTGTTTTATGTCAAATGATAGACTATTGCTTTGAATCACTCGTGTCTTAATATTCATGCCATGATTAGACATATGATCAAGATTATGCTAAGTAGCATTCCACATCAAAAATTATATTTTTTATCATTTACCTGCTCGAGGACGAGCAGGAATTAATCTTGGGGATGCTCATACGTCTCCGTCGTATCTATAATTTTTGATTGTTCCATGCCAATATTATTCAACTTTCATATACTTTTGGCAACTTTTTATACTATTTTTGGGACTAACATATTGATCCAGTGCCCAGTGCCAGTTCGTGTTTGTTGCATGTTTTTTGTTTCGCAGAATATCCATATCAAACGGAGTCCAAACGGAATAAAAACTGACGGAGATTTTTTTTTGAATATATATGATTTTTGGGAATAAGAATCCACGCGAGACGATGCTCGAGGGGCCCACGAGGTAGGGGGCGCGCCCCAGGGTGTCAGGCGCGCCCCTGACCCTCGTGGACACCCCGTAAAGCGGTTGGTGCCCTCCTTTCGCCGCAAGAAAGCTAATTTCCGGATAGAGATCATGTCAAAATTTCAGCCCAATCGGAGTTACGGATCTCCGGGAATATAAGAAACGGTGAAAGGGAAGAATCTGAGAACGCAGAAACAGAGAGAGACAGAGAGACAGATCCAATCTTGGAGGGGCTCTCGCCCCTCCCTTGCCATGAAGGCCATGGACTAGAGGGTAAACCCTTCTCCCATCTAGGGAGGAGGTCAAGGAAGAATAAGAAGGAGGGGGGCTCTCTCCCCCTAGCTTCCGGTGGCACCGGAGTGCCACCAGGGGCCATCATCATCACCGTGATCTACACCAACACCTCCGCCATCTTCACCAATATCTCCATAACCTTCCCCCCTCTATCTACAGCGGTCCACTCTCCTGCATCCTGCTGTACCCTCTACTTGAACATGGTGCTTTATGCTTCATATTATTATCCAATGATGTGCTGCCATCCTATGATGTCTGAGTAGATTTTCGTTGTCCGTTGATGAATTGCTATGATTGATTTAATGTGCTTGTGGTTATGTTGCTGTCCTTTGGTGCCCATCATATGAGCGGGCGCGTGGATCACACCATAGGGTTAGTTGTATGTTGATAGGACTATGTATTGGAGGGCAAGAGTGACAGAAGCTTCAACCTAGCATAGAAATTGATACATACGGGATTGAAGGGGGACCAATATATCTTAATGATATGGTTGGGTTTTACCTTAATGAACATTAGTAGTTGTGGATGCTTGCTAATAGTTCCAATCATAAGTGCATAGAATTCCAAGTAAGGGATGACATGCTAGCAGTGGCCTCTCCCACATAATACTTGCTATCGGTCTAGTAAAGTAGTCAATTGCTTAGGGACAATTTCGCAACTCCTACCACCACTTTTCCACACTCACTATATTTACTTTATCGTTTCTTTATCTAAAAAGCCCCTACTTTTTATTTACGTACTCTTTATTATCTTGAAAACCTATCCAACAACACCTACAAAGTACTTCTAGTTTCATACTTGTTCTAGGTAAAGCGAACGTCAAGCGTGCGTAGAGTTGTATTGGTGGTCGATAGAACTTGAGGGAATATTTGTTATACCTTTAGCTCCTCGTTGGGTTCGACACTCTTACTTATCGAAAACTGTTGCGATCCCCTATACTTGTGGGTTATCACATATCACATCATCATATCTCAAAACTATTATGAGGAATCAAGTTTATTTTGTCCAATGATCTTCATGAAAGTTTTTATCATATCCTTCTTGGATATCTATCACTTTGGAACTAATTTTCATGTATTGCATTTGATAAGCTCAAACAAGTATAAGTGAAGATCATGAGCATAATATTTCTTTCTCCAAAATTAATTTAAGGAAGCAAGAGATAATTTCTTCAAAAATGCTGAAGCACACCGTGCTCAAAAAGATATAAGTGAAGCACTAGAGCAATTCTATAGAAAAGAGCTTCGTTGACGGGATGTGCGTGCCGCTTACCTAGCCTCCCTGGCAACTATTTGAGGACTCTATTTTATTTAAAAACTTTCAGTTCTAAGTATTTTATTAAAATAGCAAGCAAAACAAAGTAAAATGACATTCCAAGAATAGCACACATCGTGTGAAGAAGCAAAAACTTAGGCTCAACCGATACTAACCGATAATTGTTGATGAAGAAAGGTGGGATGCCTACCAGGGCATCCCCAAGCTTAGATGCTTGAGACTTCTAGAAATATAATCTTGGGATGCCTTGGGCATCCCCAAGCTTGAGCTTTTTTGTCTCCTTAATTCCTTTTGTATCACGGGTTCCCTAAATCTTAAAAACTTCATCCACACAAAACTCAACAAGAACTCGTGAGATAAGTTAGTATAAAGCGATGCAAAAACTTTATCATTCTCTACTATAGCATATCACTAAAATAATTATTCAACATTGCATACTAAATGCCTCTGCATATTTAATACTCCTATCCTCAAATAGAATCATTAAACAAGCAAACATATGCAAACAATGCAAACATAACAGCAATCTGCCAAAACAGTACAGTCTGTAAAGAATGCAAGAGTATCAATATTTATTTAACTCCAAAACTTATGGAAGTTTACCACATTGCAGAAAATTTATAATAGCTTATTTTTCAAAAAGTTTCAACATTTTATCACATTCTTACTTTTCTAGGGAATTTTGGCAACAGCGGTAAACTTTCTGTTTTCGAACAGCAACATGTAGACTTGTAAAATAAGCATAGTAAAGGCTATAAATGCCACTTTTATTGAAATAAAAGATGCAAAACATTATTATAAATAACAGAAAGAAAATTCTAACAAAATATATTGACGCTCCAAGCAAAACACATATCATGTGACAAATGAAAACATAGCTCCAAGTGAGGTTACCGATAATGTTGGAGACGAAAGAGGGGATGCCTTCCCGGGCATCCCCAAGCTTAGTTGCTTGGATCTTCCTTGAATATTACCTTGGGGTGACTTGGGCATCCCCAAGCTTAGCGTCTTGTCACTCCTTATTCTCCTCATATCGGCATCTCACCCAAAACTTAAAAACTTCAATCACACAAAACCTAACGGAACTTTGTGAGATAGGTTAGTATGATAAAGAGCACACCATTTCACTTTTGGTACTGCCAAAGACAAGATTCATAATTGTTCTCACATAATTCCTACTGTAGCATATCATTTCCACAATTTATATTGAGCAATATAAGCCATGGAAACTAGAAAACAAGCAAACTATGCATTGAAAACAGAATCTGTCAAAAACAGAATATTCTATAGTAATCTGTACTACAACCATACTTCTGCTACTCCAAATATCCTGAAAAAATAGGAAAACCTGGGTAATTTGCTTATTATTCTTCTGCAAAAAGAATCAGCATTTTATCACGCTTCTGTTAAAAATGAGAATTGTTTTCCTGAGTGTAAAAGTTTCTGTTTTTCAGCAACATCAAATCAACTATCATCGTAAGCTATTCCAAAGGTCTTACTTGGCACTTTATTGAAACAAAAGCAGTAAAACATGATTACTACAGTAGCCTAATCATGTTAACACACAAAAACAGTAGGTAAATGTGTTGGGTTGTCTCCCAACAAGCGCTTTTCTTTAATGCCTTATAGCTAGGCATGATGATTTCAATGATGCTCGCATAAAAGATAAGAATTGAAACATAAAAAGAGCATCATGAGACACATGGCAAGCACATTTAAGCCTAACCCACTTCCTATGCATAGGGATTTTGTGAGCAAACAACATATGGGAACAAGAATCAACTATCATAGGAAGGCAAAACAAGCATAACTTCAAGATTTTCAACACATAGAGAGGAAACTTGATATTATTGCAATTCCTACAAGCATAAGTTCCTCCCTCATAACAATTTTCAGTAGAATCATGAAGAAATTCAAAAATATAAGCATCACACAAAGCATTCTTTTCATGACAAATAAGCATAGAAAACTTATTACTCTCCACATAAGAAAATTTCTTCTCATCAATAGTAGTGGGAGCAAACTCAACAAAATAACTATCATGAGAGCGAAAATTAAAATCATGATGACAAGTTTCATGGTTATCATTATTCTTTATACGTGTCATCACCATAATAATCATAGATAGCAATTTTGTTATCATAGTCAATGGAAGCCTCATCAAAATGGTGGATTCATCACTAAATAAAGTCATGACCTCTCCAAATCCACTTTCATCATTATAATCATCATAAATAGGAGGCATGCAATCAGTATAACAAATTTGCACATCAAATCTCAGGGGACTAAAAATATCATCTTCATTGAACATAGCATCCCCAAGCTTATGTATTTGCATATCATTAGCATCATGGATATTCAAAGAATTCATACTAACAACATTGCAATCATGTTCATCATTTATACCAAACATTGTATTGGATTCTTCTTCTATCAATTGAGCACAATTTTCCATTCCATCATTTTCACGAAATACATTATAAAGATGAATAAAATGACACAATCTCAATTCCATTTTTTGAAGTTTTCTATTATAAACCAAACTTGTGATAAACAAGAAATTAAAATATTCGATTGCAAGATCTAAAGATATATCTTCAAGCACTCACCTCCCTGGCACCGGCCCCAGTAAAGAGCTTGATGTCTACTACGCAACTTTATTCTTGTAGACACGTGTTGGGCCTCCAAACACTACTAGGAAAATGCCTACTAATGGCGCACCTAATTTGGCCATTAATGGCGCATTAGTGGTGCGCCATTGGTGCCACGCCATTAGTATATTTTACTAATGGCGCACCACTGGTGCGCCATTAGTATCTGGTATACTAATGGCGCACCCCAGATGCGCCATTAGTATATACAACAGTGCGCCATTAGTATGCCTCCCAGGGGGCCATGTATACCCAGGTGCTTCGGCATACTAATGGTGCACAACAACAGGATGCGCCATTAGTAACTTCGGCATACTAATGGTGCACTGTTTAATGATGCGCCATTAGTATCCTTTGGCATACTAATGGCGCACTATGATGTGATGCGCCATTAGTATGAATATTAGGTTTTTTATTTTTTTATTTTCTGTTTTTTGCACAGGTTACAAAATGTATAATTGGACAAAATATAGACAGCACACATCAACAACAGATTCATCGAATACAATAGAAGATTAGTCTCTGAATACAATTCATCATTTTAGTCTCCGAATACAATTCATCATATTAGTCTCCAAATTGAAAAGACTGAACAAAGATAGAACATTATATTACAAGTCTCGAGACCGCGAGTTTGTCTTCACATTACAAGTCGATATCGATCATCTAAACTACCATCACATAGAAGAGAGCTGTGGTCATCACGATGAAACTCGTCTTCATCCGGTTCCTCCAACGCTCCCTCCCCTCTCCCACTAGATAGCGGGCGTATCTAGATTCGGCCTCGGCCCTAGTGGCGTACCCTTTGTAACTGTTACCGCTGAATCGGTGAACCTTTCTCAGACACTCCTCCCAGTCGTCGTAGACTCCGGGAACCTTACCCTTGTACACGACATACCACGACATCGCTATGCAGTAGCCAAACGAAACGTGAGTACCAATTCACAGACAATACATAAGCAATATATAAGTATGCAACAGAACGATCGGAAGAGAAAAGCAAGACATTAATAGCATCGATTACATCTAAGTTGAACGACTCTCGAAACCAAAGAGACATACTACAAGTTCATTAAAGTTTAATTACAACATGAGCCAATCGATGTTTCAGAACTAGACACAGCATCACTGCTTTCGACTCGACTCAAGGGACCGGAGCGTGGATGAAGCCGCCGTCTATCGTGGGAGTCATGAAACAACAGGCGTTGTCAGCCTGCATTTGTAGGATTGTGTCGATGTCACTGTTGGACGGTTGATTTATGAGGTAGAACTGCCCCGAGGTACGAAGGACATCTTGATGGATGATTTCCGCAAACTCCGACTGGATGCGAAAGAATTCTTGTCTGATGTCCGCGTCCTGGATTGCCGACACGCTCGCGGCCCAATCTTTGAGTCTACTCGGTAGCAGAAGTTGATGATGGTCCCATACAATCGCCCGCATGTGATGGATGGCGTAGTAGGCACCCTTCTGACCGCCAGGCGGCTGCTTGACGCAGCAGAACATCGTATTGTGGGAGAACACGTGCTTGCCGTACTTACGAATAGGCCTGGTGAAGGTGCCTCCAGATTTGATGTAGCTGGGGAGAACATCATCAAGAACCTTCTTGACATTTGTGTAGTCTACGTTCGACTGAAGGTCCGGGTCAAAATACGTGGCCATGGAATATTTGGGGCTTAGGAGGATGAGCGTGCAATGTGTGTCACTGTAGAAAACACGAAATGTTAAAAGAAAAACGATCAAAATCTAAGAATTCATATGTTACGGGGCGGTTGAGGGGAGGACTTACTCGGGAAAGTAAGGCACGAGGAAATTATCCTTATCTTGGTTTGCCAGAATGACGCCTTCGAGGTAAGAACTTGCGACTTGCCGGTCCCCAGCGCTGCCCAAGATCTTGGCACGCATGTAGAAGGGGTCGACTATCACGATGTCCGGGGTCTTGTCGCAAATGATCCGCATCTCCATACTCAGCAAAAATAGCCGAACGAAGGTGTAGTGCAGCGGATGAAGGTTCAACATAGCGTGGATGTCATCAAACGCAGGACGATCGTACCCCCGATGGAGTTATCCACAAAGCCCTTGCCCTCTGGCACCTTGGCCGCAAAAACTGGGTATGCCACATCCTTCTCTGCGAGATGCCGCTTCTCCAAAGAAAGAACACTGGCATGCAGACTCCGCATAGCACCGGTTGCAGCGTCGAGCATATTTCTCGGTAGCATCGGCCTACCCGCCACATGCACCCTCCTCGAGATATCCTCAGGTGAAGGTGGCCCGTCTTGAGCACGGATCGTACTCGGTGCCAGCTGGCCCGCACCCTTGTTAGTCTTTCTTTTGCGTGCCTTCTTCTTCTCCTATAATGGGACCGAGTTCTGCTCACAGACCGCCTTCTTGAGTGTGTTGGGGCTGATCATATTTCGCATCTCGCCTATCTGAGGCTCGGTGAAGTCGGCAGCTGGAGGCGTCTCTTGAGAGCTGAACTGCAGACGACGCCTGTTGCAACTTGGCTTCTCCGCGGTACCAGCTAGATCGCGCACGTCTTTTGTTGGGTTGGGTTCTTGAGAAGGAGGCCCCATGAAGTCGCCACCATACCCATGATCGGCAAAGTACTGATCAACGTTGGCAAATGTATCGTCGTCGTCGTCATTCTGATCCTGTGCCATATGCATGTTTGGATCCAATGGCATAGGGATGTCCGGCACCGTTGCGGCGGTCTTGCCATGGGGCCGACTTGGCGCCGGCACGACTGGCGGTGTTGTCTTTGGGGTGGTGTCCCCCGCCCCCAAACGAATCTGGCTCTTTGGCCAAAGCAGGGGCCAGCTCAGGCAGGCGCTGAGGGTCATCACGTCATCATCGTCGGCCCCGACGGGTCGAATCAGAGGTAACAACTCGTCGCAGCCTGGCAGCACCCGAACCAGTTGAACCCTAAACAAGTTGGGTGGCATCTGGGTACCGTGGAACAAGGGGTTGCCCGGTTGAACGATTTTTCCCTTGGCGACATCGACCAACTCGTTGTTCACGAAGTGCAGGAGAGTGCACGGAACATTGGCGGCGCCCTGCGAAAACATGTAGGGCGTTAGGGATGCCCAGTCAAAGGCAAGGAGATGAAGTCCTCGGCCGAGAGAGGCTTAATTAGTTACCGTGATGATGGCGTCGAGCTCGGCTAATGTCGAGGTACCGCCAACGGCGGGCGTGCAGTTGACGGAGGGGCCGCTTACTGCAGAGGTGCTGGCCGGCGTACACCCGGGTGCATTAAGCTCCCGTGCCGGCGTCGGAGACACCAATGCCACCTCCGCCGGAGACACCAATGGCCCCGCCATCGCGTTCTGCGAGTTGCTGGCCGTGAAGCTAGGAATCGGGGGCGGCCCCTGTTGGCCGCCCGCAATCCACGCACTAATCCCCTGGATCAAGGTAGGCACAATGGCGGTGATCGTCGCTCCGAGTTGTTGTTGCACTTGCTCTTGGACAATCTCCGGAATCCGCGCCACCTGTGCCCTGAGTTCTTGAACCTCGCGTGCCTGGCTTTCCGAGCTGGTCTTTTTCTCCTTTCGCCCACCAGTGTTATAGTATGACGACCATTTTGTCGACAAGCCTTTGCCGGCCACACGACCAGCTGACGTCGGCTTACTGAGCTTATCCTTGTTCTTCATTACATTCAACGCCCTATTTAGAGTGGTGTCCCAAGGGTTGCTCTTAGTCGACCCCGCGCTACTGCTTTCAGTCGCCTGCGGAAGGAATGTGAACCATTTAGAAATTTGGCTTCCTTAATTAGAATGCAACCATATGGAGCTAATTACGCGGGGGTGTATTCCTTACCAGAACAAGCTCAAGCGCCCTGGTATTCGGATCTGTGGTAAGCTCCTTTGTTTTCAGGTCCTTCTTGTACCGGGCCCTGACAAAGTTCCTGGTCTGCTTGTCACCGTATTTATCGAAGAGGGGCGGTAGGCCTTGCTCGGCACGGTCCGCCTCCTCCTTGTCCCATATAGGCTCCGCCACTCTGTAACCGCCGGGACCGAGTGTGTGTTCCCCTAAGTTCAGCTCCCGCATTTCTTTCCCCCACTTACTTGATTCGGAGTTTGCGGTGCTCGAGCAATTGATCTTGAAGTCGTTGTAGTCATCTTTGGTGATCGAAGGATTTTTCTCCTTGATCTTCTCATAACTCTCACCTTTCTCGATCATTCTCTTCACATTGCTTTTCCAAGTAGACAGGGCCTTGCTCATCTTCGTGAGGGCAGCATTGTTCACTTTATTCCCTTTGAGGCTTGTGTTTTCAAATTCAGCGGGGAACTTGTATCTTTTGTGTAGCTTCGTGAAGAGGAGGTTGCGCAAATTCCCTCGGTCAGGATGCCTCAGGTTCTCGGTGTTGATCGAGACGGTGCTCCGGAGAATGCACCCGAGCTGAAGCGAGTACCCCTTGACTATTCGTTCGGGCGCCGTTGGATTCCTGTCGGAGTCCACTTCAGTAACTTCCTCCTTGAGGGTGCGGAGCACGGTCGGGCGCCGGTCCTTCCGTTGCCTCTTCGGTTGGCTGCCATCTGTGCGTGCACCGCCATCATCAGTGGTGGCATCCTCGGTGGCACCATCAGTGGTGGCATCAGTGGGGTCATCCTCGGTGGTACCATCAGTGGTCTCAGGATCGGTGGGGAAGGCGGCATCCTCATACAAGTGAGGTTGTTCCTCCATCTCCTGGGATAGCTCCCAGAATTTCTTGCCGCCCGAACCCCCGGCCTCATCGTTGTTGGCCATGTTTCTCTATAAATAGGAACAAAGTTTGGTCAAAAAGTTGGTTATTGTCAAGGAACAAGATCATGGTCTCATCATTTAGGGTTTGTCGACACCGAGGCATCCTAAAAGCTAAGCTTTTATCATTGAGGGTTTTTCGACGCCGAGGCACCCTAAAAGCCTAAGCTTTCATCATTTCGGTTTTTATCGACACCGAGGCACCCTAAAAGCCATGCATTAGTCACAAGTACGCCGGGGCACTTGATCCTACTTAATTAACTACTAAGATACCCCGGCCCATGCATTAGTCACAAGTACCCCATATGTCCTATTTTTAGCAAAGTCATGCTAAAATTCACGGAAAATTTCAGCATGACCTTTGCTGAAAATAGGACATATGGAGTACCCGAATTTGCCGGAACGGAAGTTAATCGACATTCCAGCAAACTCAAGGGCCTCTCGGGTGGACAAGGCAAAAAAGGCCTCCATCACAACATGGAAAATACATTGGCATGTGAAAAAAGGCCTCCATTGCTTAGGATGCACTGCCACTGAAGCATTGGGTACAAGACTGTTACATGAAAGTAAATGCAGCAGTTGAAGCAGAGATTGGTGTACAAGCAAGAACAGAGCAAGTTCTTCTTATCCTCTGCAATTATAATAGGAGCCAATCAAATGGATAAAAGGAGAATTGGTTCATTGCAGGCAAGACTGAGCTGAAACAAGGCTTGATGTATTATAGTTTGAGTGTCAACAAGCAATGTGGTGTAAATATCCATGCCACTGCAATCTACAGCAGTGACCCTGCTTGATCTTTTGGTGCATTTGTTACCACATTCCATTTAACTTTTTACTGAAATGTGATTCAGAAACAATGCAGAGTTGCCTCTGTTTAGATGCAATGACCATCTAAGGTGTAATACGTATTTCATGATTTACTTCATGAGTTAGACCAGAGATATATTTTTCTTCTTCTATAAACTTGGTCAAACTTTACAGAAGCTGACTTAGAACAAAGCTAACACGTCTTGATTTCAGACATGAGGAACTAGATGATCGGGTTCACAGAAATGAAACAGGTAGACAATGCCATCATTTACGGCAAACATCACTTACACAGAAATGAACATGATAATTACTTGCACAGAAATGAACATGATAATTTTCTAGACATAATGTCAAGGCTCTGCTCTTGCTCAGGCTGCAGGAAATCCCCAGTCTAGATGCTACAGTTGATTTGATGTATTGAAAAGATATGAACATCTAAAATACCTAAATAAATACTCCCTCGGTAAACTAATATAGGACGTTTTAGAGACTTGTGTAGGGAGTACATACACTAGGGAAACACGGTTGAAGATTTATCAGCTGACGTTAATTTGGTATGGTATTTTCTCGCTAAACTTTGGTTAGAGTTCACAAGGTTTGGCTCAGAAGTCAGAACAAAACTGACATGTCATGGAACGGATGGAGTAGATAGTTACATTCACAAAAATGAACCTAGTAAACAAATCATTTACGGTGAACAATGCCCCCCTCTTCACAAACTAGACAAAAAAGACATCAGTTTGAGCATGGCTACAAACTTGCAGCAACAGCATAGAAACCCGGCGGCCAGCTGTCGACTCAGTTTGCGCTGCAGATATATAGCTAAAATTTATCCACAACAAATAAAAAAACAAAATGGAGACCAACATGCCACATGACAACGCACGACCGAAATAATGAGGGAAAAGGCTAGATGGATATCCATCTAGGGTTGCTGCAGGTATAACAAACTAGCCATATCATATTTGTCGCAGATTTAATCAAATGCATTATTATTTAGTTCTCTTCACATGAAGAGGATGACCAAAGCCTATCAGGATACAAAACTAGGAGGATCACCATCTAGAATTTTTTTTGAAACCATAGAAACCAATGAATCTCTGCATATTAGAAGAAAAACGAGCCTCTTCTGAAGATAGACATAACATGGGAACTCAGTTTCATGACGAGAGTAGAAGAAAAACGAGAGTAGAAGAGGAGCTCACCGTCCGGTGACGAAGCAGCGGCAGGTCGGCAGCGGCCGGCGTGGAAGAGGAGGCAGAGGCGGGGCGTCGTCGAGGAGGGCGGTGAAGAGGGGGGCGCCGGCGTCTCGCCTGGATGCTCTGCACGACGGGGGAGGGGGCGGCGTCCGGCGGCAGTGGGAGGGCAACAACTTCCGACGGCGGCTGCTGGTGGGAGCGGGAGGAGGAGCCCGACGAGGTGGACGGGGCAGTGGTGGACGGGGCAGGCGTCCGGGCACCGGCGACGAGGGGGAGGAAGGGGAGAGGGAGGCGGCGGGGGCGCGTGGGCGGCTGCGGCGCAGTGGGTCGGGGCAGCGGCGGCGGCGGCGCGGTGGAGGGAGGGAGAGGGAAGGCAATGGCGAGGGGGAGAGGAAGGGGGGATCGGGCGAAGGGGGAGAGGAAAGGGGGGATCGCGGCACAATACTAATGGCGCACCACCCCTCGGTGCGCCATAAGTACATCCATACTAATGGCGCACCTCACCGTGGTGCGCCATTAGTAGTTTTTTTTCTTATAGCAATGGCACAATACTAATGGCGCACCACCCCTCGGTGCGCTCATAAGTACATCCATACTTAATGGCGCACCTCACCGTGGTGCCGCCATTAGTATTTTTTTATAAGACAGTAATATTTTTTTAAACTTGTTTAAATCATAACAGTAATATTTTTTTTATAAGACAGTAACAGTAATATTTTTTTTATAAGACAGTAATAATTTTTTAAAAAATATCATCAAACAGTAATGCTGGAGCGGGGGGAAGGGTGCGGGGGGTCAGCGGCGGCGGTTGAGTAGGGGAATCGAGGGTGCGGGGGGTCGGCGGCGGCGACCGATGGACCGGGGGGTGCTCGGCGGCGAGGGGGACCGGATCTGGCGAGGTGGGATAGCGATCGAGATGGAGGGGGATCGAGATCGAGTGTCCATGAAATTTAAAAATATTCATGATAGTTCAAAAAGTGCCCATGAAATACAATCGAGAAATGAAGGCTACGATTTAAATACAATCGATCTTAGCTAGCTATCTGTTCACAATCTTCTTGCCCTTCTTTTTCGCAAATGGAGTTCTTCTGTGGAACGGACGTCCTTTAGGTAGGGTGGTCCTGCTTCTTCTTGTGGTGTATGCTGCTACTTCATCATCGTAGTCATGTTCGATCCTCGGGTCGCCATACTTGTCGAAGTCTTGCTCATTGGCTACTCCATCCATTCCGATGATCTTCCTTTTGCCTCTCCTCACGACAACACGACTGGGCTTTGACGGGTCGGTAATGAAGAAGCATTGGTCCACTTGGGAAGCCAGTACCCATGGCTCATTTTTCACGGTGACGTTTGCGCCCGCGGTCTTGGATTTGGCTTCGGGTATAACCATGGTGGTGAAATACCGGTCTTCTTTTAGGACGCTCTTCGCCCATCTGACACGGAACATCGGGACCTTCTCTCCAGCGTAGCTCAGCTCCCAGATCTCCTCGATCCTTCCGTAGTATCTATCCTTGTCGTTACCGGTGTAGGATTCCATCGTTACCCCGGAGTTCTGATAACCATCGCTCTTCATGTCCTTGGCCTCGGTGTAGAATGTGTAGCCGTTGATATCGTACGCCTCATAGGTCATCAGGTTGTGCTCGGCGCCCTGTGACAAGGCGAATATGAGTTGTTCTTCCGCGGAAGAATCCTCATGTAAAGGGTACGACAGAAGCTTCTACTTGAACCAACACGTGAAACATGAGTTGTGCTCTTTGAGTATATCTCCGTCCGTCCTCTGTTGGCCTCAGTCATTGTACGTCTTCTTAATAAAGGTTTTATGCTCTACCACCCAAGGATCGACCACGTCTATGTGTTGTAGCGCGACTAGGTTTGCTCTTTCAATGTCGGCGAGTCGACCCTCGAAGTCGACATGCATTTCGCGGCGACCCTCACGGTGACCCCATCCAGCGAGCCTGCCAAGGTGCCTGTTGACGGGCAGACCAACGGGGTTCTCGATGCCTAGATAATTCATGCAGTAGGAGATGCACTCTTCGGTCAGAAAGCCCCTGGCTATGCTTCCCTCTGGACGTGACATGTTGCGAACGTATCCTTTGATGACACCATTCATCCTTTTGAACGGCATCATACTGTGCAGGAACGTCGGCCCGAGTTGGATGATATCGTCCACAATATGGACCAGGAGATGCACCATAACATCGAAGAATGCGGGCGGGAAGTACATCTCAAGCTCGCATAGTATCACCACGATCTCTTCCTGTAGCCTTCTGAGTTGCCTCACTCCAACAGACTTCCGAGAGATGACGTCGAAAAAGTTGCATAGGCCAAATAGGGTTTCACGGACGTGCGCGTCCATGATCCCACGGATTGCAACTGGAAGTATCTGCGTCATCAGCACGTGACAGTCGTGAGACTTCATCCCGCTGAACTTCTGCTTCGCTGGGTCTAGGTATCTGCTTATCTTCCCCGCGTAACCGTAAGGAAGTTTTACTCCTACGAGGCAGGTGAAAAACTGCTCGATCTCCTCCTGACTTAGAGTGAAGCACGCGGGAGGGTAGTCATTTCCGATCTTCTTGGCCTTTTTGCCTTTGCGACGACTTTCCGTGTCCTGCTTCACCTCATCATCATCATCATCATCATCATCATCATCATCATCATCATCATCATATATAGCGTGAAGCTCCTGCCTGATGCCCATTGATTTCAAGTCTGCCCTTGCTTTCGGCCCATCTTTGGTCCTCTCTGGCATGTTGAGCAGGGTACCAAGCAGACTCTCGCACACGTTCTTCGTGATATGCATGACATCAAGGCTGTGAGGCACACGGTGGATCTTCCAGTACGGCAAGTCCCAGAAAACAGACCTCGTTTTCCATACCTTCAGCAGCGGCTCTGGCGCCTTTTGCTTCTTTCCCGGCTCTGGTGCCTTTTGCTTCTTTCCCGGCAGTGGGCAGTCTTTCCAATTTTTCAACAGCTTGTCTATTTCCTCACCGCTCCTCGTACGCGGGTGTCCTCGGGGTTCGGTTTCACCATCGAATAGATCCTTGCGTTTTCTCCACGGGTCATCGTCGTGAAGCCACCTTCGATGTCCCATGAACACGGTTTTCGAAGACCCAGGATCTCTATCTAGCTGGCGATACGTTGTGTCATCCATGCACCTGACGCATCCAGAAAATCCGTGGACCACCTGCCCCGTGACATATCCGTAACCGAGATAGTCGTGCACCGTCGTGAGCAGCGCGGCTCTCATAGGGAAATATTCTTTCTCTGCAGCGTCCCACGTATTGGCTGGCGTTTTCCACAGCGTGTCAAGCTCCTCTTTCAGCAGCCCCAGATACAGATTGATGTCGTTCCCTGGTTGTTTCGGTCCTTCAATTAGCATACTCATGTGAATGTACTTCCTCTTCATGCACAACTAGGGGGGAAGGTTGTACATCCACACAAACACAGGCCAGGTGCTATGTGTGCTTCTCTGGCTGCAAAACGGATTGACTCCATCGGTGCTCGCGCCCAGCACGATGTTCCTTGGATCGTTCCCAAATTCTAGGTCTTCGAAGTTCAACGCTTGCCACTGGCTCGCATCCTTAGGGTGACTCTGCATCTTGTCTTTTTTATCTATCTCCGGATCATTTGCGTCATCTTCTCGCTTCTTCTCCTCCCTATCCGCGTGCCAACGCAGGAGCTTTGCTACCTTAGGGTCCGTGAAATACCGCTGCAGACGAGGAGTGATCGGAAAGTACCACACCACTTTTCGAGGAGCTTTCTTCCTCTTCTTGTATCGAGCGACGCCGCACACCGGACATATGGTAGACTCCGCGTGCTCGTCCCGATAAATGATGCAATTGTTCATGCACACATGGTATTTCACGTGCGGTAAATCCAGAGGACACACGATTTTCTTCGCCTCCTCCAAACTGGTCGGGCACTTGTTCCCCTTGGGAAGACGTTCGTGCCAGAATGACATGTTCTCGTCGAAGCATGCGTCGGTCATTTTGTGTTTTACCTTCATCTCTAGAGCCATGAGCGTTACTTTCAGGCGGGTATCCTTGGGCCTACATCCTTCATACAATGGAGTAACCGCGTCTAACTCAAGTTGATCCATCTTGGCTTTCTCTCGGGCGGCAGCTCTTGCGTTATCCGTCTGCTTGAGAAGCAGCTCTTGAATATGAGGGTCCTGCACCCAGCCCATCGATGGTCCAGCGTCGTCTGCTCCACCGGCATCATCATCTTCATGATCATGCCCGTCGTCTGCTCTGGCATCTTCCTCATCATCATGTCCTGCATCTTCTACATGATGATTGTGTACAGCATCACCGTCGTGATCATCTCCTGGGGATTCTTCGTCTTCTCGCCCGCCCGAGCCGCGGTGGTTGTCTTGCTGCCCTTCCTCATTTCTTGCCCGGCCCCCATGGACGACTTCGTAGTCATCTTCATCACCTTGCCACCGATAGCCATCCATGAAACCACGCAAGAGCAGGTGGTCCCGCACCTGCCCGGATTCCGGGTCCGCAATAAGGCTCTTTAGCTTGCATCTTCGACACGGACATCTTATCTCCGTCTCGTTCTTTTGAAGCATCTCGGCCTTCACGGACCTCAAAAACCTATTCACGATGCCTTCGGTCATCATGCGGACCATGGTCGCCTGCGGGGTAGAGCAAAACGATATTTTAGAACCAAGAAAAAATTTGGCATGACTTTCCCTAAAAATAGGACCAAAAAGAATGCTTAATGCCAAAATTCTCGCCGAAACGGAAATGAATCAACATTCCGGCAAAATATTGGCAACTATCGCATTTCAAATACCGGTACACCTCCAAACACAAACACATATGCAACACCACAAACATATGCAACACCACGAACATACATAGATCTAGCTAGGCCATAAAAAGTGCATGTGCACATTGTTGTAGGGAGAACAACATAAATATAGCTTCCCCCCTTACTTACCTATCAAAACAAGGTAATTTAACCACTTAAATTGAATGAATCTATGGTGGAAATGAGGTGAAAAAGAGGAGGCACCCGAGGCAAGGAGGAGGTGGAGAGAATGAAGTGGGGAGAAAGTGAGTGTGGGTAGGAGAGGCTGTCCAAAATATCTTGTTGCTGCCCACTTACTAATGGCGCACCAACTCTAAATGCGCCATTAGTAATCCAGGTTACTAATGGCGCACCTTCTAGTGGTGCGCCATTAGTAGTTTTGCAAAAAAAAATACTAATGGCGCACTGTCCCAGAGTGCGCCATTACTAGTTTAAACTAGTAATGGCGCACGGTGGAACAGTGCGCCATTAGTAGTTTTGCAAAAAAGGGAATAAAAAATATAATAAAAAAAACAACATTAGTGGCGCACTTTCCGGCAGGTGCGCCATTACTAGTTACAACTAGTAATGGCGCACTATGTCTGGATGCGCCATTAGTATGTTTGGACAGGCGCACTAGTTAAAAAAATTTGATACTAATGGCGCACCCTGGGCCAGGTGCGCCATTAGTAGTTTCAACTCTAATGGTGTATCAGAAGGTGGTGCGCCATTAGTATATACTAATGGCGCACCGCTTGTCTGGTGCGCCATTAGTGTCAATCCCATCTATAGCCCTTTTTCTAGTAGTGAAACGCAGAGTTCTGTAGGACAATAACAATTTTCCCTCAAGTGGATGACCAAAGGTTTATCAATCCGTGGATGTCTAGGATGAAGATGGTCTCTCTCAAACGACCGTGCAACCAAATAGAGGAAATCTCTTGTGTCCCAAACACACCTAATACAATGGCAAATTGTATTGGTGCACTAATTCAGTGAAGAGATGGTGATAAAAGTGTAATATGGATGGTAGAAATATATATTTATAATCTCAATAAATAAAAACAGCAATGTAGAAAATAGTAAATGGGCACAAAAACGGTATCGCAATGCTTGAAAATGAGGCCTAGGATCCGCACTTTCGCTAGTGCAATCTCTTAAAAGTGCTAATATAATTGGATCATATAACCAGCCCTCAACGTGCAACGAAGAATCACTCCACAGTTCCTATCTAGCGGAGAACATAAGATGGAATTGTTTGTAGGGTACGAAACCACCTCAAAGCTATTCTTTCCGATCAATCTATCCTAGAGTTCGTACTAAAATAACACGAAGCTATTCTTTTCGATCAATCTAACCAAGAGTTCGTACTAAAATGACACCAAAGCAAATCCAGATAATATTCAATCCAACACAAAGAACCTCAAAGAGTGCCCCAAGATTTCTACCGGAGAAACAAAGACAAGAACATGAATCAACCCCTATGCATAGATTACCCCAATGTCACCTCGGGAATCCACGAGCTGAGTGCAAAACATACATCAAGTGAATCAATACGATACCCCATTGTCACCATGAATATTCATATGCAAGATATATATCAAGTGCTCTCAAATACATAAAAGTATTGAAAACCAATAACAACGAAATCTCAAAGGGAAAAACACAATTCATCACAACAAGATAGATAGGGGAAAACACCATATGATCCGACCATATTAACAAAGCCCGCGATACATCAAGATCGTAACATCTCAAGAACACGAGAGAGAGAGAGAGAGAGAGAGATTAAACACATAGCTACTGGTACAAACCATCAGCCCCGAGGGTGGACTACTCCCTCCTCATCATGGTGGCCGCCGGGATGATGAAGATGACCACCGGAGATTATTCCCCCCTTCGACAGGGTGCCGGAACGGGGTCTAGATGAGTTTTCGGTGGCTACAGAGGCCTGTGGCGGCGTAACTTCTAATCTAGGTTAACCCCTGATGGTTTCTCTATTTATAGGATTTTTTGGCGTTAGTTTCACACTAAGATGGCCCTCGAGGTGAGCACATCCCACTGGGGCAAACCAGGCGCGCCCTGGTGGGTTGTGCCCTCCTCGTGACTCTTCTGGCCCTCCCACGAAGCTTCGGGGTCTCTTTTGTTCCAGAAAAATCATCAAAAAGTTTTAACTCATTTGGAGAACTTTCATTTCTGCACAAAAAACAACACTGTGGTAGTTCTGCTGAGAACAGCGTCAGTCCGGGTTAGTTCCATGCAAATCATACCAAAACCATATAAAATTGTTGTAAACGTGGCATGAATACTTCATAAATTATAGATACATTGGATACATATCATGCTCCTCATGGCAAGAGATGTTGCATACAAGAACAACACATCAAAGCAAGTTTAAATGGGGCTGGAAACAACACATAACAATTCCGGAAAGTCCCCATATGCAAATTTAGAATTTGGTACTGTTCTGAGCAAAACATTAAGTTAAAGTTTTTAAACAGCAAGTTATAGGGCACCATGATGATCTACACGTTTTTCTAATCAAGTTACATATAAAGTTCATTTAATTCGGAGTTACGGCCTAGAAGGTATGAGAAAAACAAGTTAAACATGGCATTGATGCAAAATCAAGCAAAAGACAATCACAAACACTCCAAAACATGGATGCAACAAGGTAACATGAAACTACATGCAAAACTAAGCAATTTTCATATAGAGCATGCTCCAAACGGAGCAATGGTTCAACACATACACTCTAAACAAGATATGACAATAATCTATCCAAAACAGCAACTAGGCACTTTGCAATCATCAAAACAACATGCCAAAAGAACTATATTGGCACAAACATGACATGCACTTAAAGTACAGATCACATGCTTCAATTATCATCAAGGTTCAGGTTCATAGGCATCAAGAATAAACCAATATGATCAATGCAAGAAGCGACATTATAATACAGATTAGGACTTAGTAAAAAACTGAGCATACAAGTGAGAAGAAATAATATGTTGACATGTTGGAGGCATGAAAGAATGATGCTACAGTGCAAGATCATAGCAACCAATAGCATGGAATTAAATTAGAGGTCAAGCACTACAAAACATGATCACTGAGATACTGCTGAATACCACTAGAACATGTTTAAAACATCATGGCAAGATTGCAAATGATAACAAATTCTCAGACTAGACATGTTTGCGAGCTTGTGCAACTCACCACAAAGCATATCATGGCATGCAAAGACACCCAACAGCAACAAGACATGTTTGTGCAGCTACTCATGTCAAGAACATGGTCATAGGATGCATCGAGCATTAACTATTCACTTAGCAAAAATGAACTTGCTGCTAATAGACTGACAGAAATATTATTTAGCAATTTTAGAGCATGGTTAACACAAGCTACAACAGGCTATGATTGCAAAAAAGGCCATGGATAGATAGAGGATAACATGGACAACAAAACATGATCATTCTATATCTCCATAATATGCATAGATTTGATGGTAGCATCAAGTAAATATGGCAACGTAATATAGCAGATTCAGAATAAGTGTCTGAAATCAGAAACAGCAAGTACCCCGCTTTGCAAGCTTGTTCCAATCAATACAGGGCATATCAAAATTCATGGATTGCACCACTAAAATGATGACATGGTTATGCTCCTAAAACATGTTGGCATGATGCTCAAAAGAAAATCACACAAAATTCTATGAAAAAGACAAATAGGCAATTTACAACAGTTTTCAGCAGATTATATCACTTAGCACTTTTTCAATAAGGATTAAGGCATCAATATGAAAATTAACATGCAATCAAACTACATCATCATGGAGAGCATTCGGAGATTAACATTTTTACATATAAAACATCATCATCGGGTAAACATGCACAATGTTATGATCATCCAAAGAATGCAACATGAGATTGAAATTCAGTGACTTAGACGAAAAAAACTACCTCGGAGGGGTCTCGGGCGGACATGTCTGGATCTAGGGCGGACGTGTCTGTCGGTTAGGGCACGCGGGCCCTCCTGACAGGGATATGCATGCGTGGGGCTCATCCCCGTCCTCCAGCTGAGCTGAGGCGGGGCATGACGGTGGTGAGCTTGGGCGTTGGGGGGGTGGCGAGGCGCGGGTCGGCAGTGGCGATCCGGTCCGGTTCGGATCACGCCGGATCCGGGCGCGGCGAGGCAGAGGGTCGGCGAGAGCGAAGCTCCGACGGGGCGGCTCGGGGTTCGGTGGGAGGCGGCGGTGCGGTGCGGAGACCGGTGACGAAGGGACGGGCCGACAAGGTCCGGCACGGCGGGGATAGGCGCAGGCGGGCAGCGTGGGGTGCCAGGCGATGCGGCCGGCGGCGGCCGGCCCGGGCGGGCCAGATCTGGGCCTGGCGGGCTCGGTGCGGGAGGAGGGAGGTCGGGCGCAACGTGGCAGCTGTGGGTGGAGGGAGAGGTGGCGGCCGACAGCGGGGCAGGCGCGGAATGCGAGGCATGGCTAGGGCTGCCTGATTTGGAAGGCTAGGCCTTCCTTATATAGGAGCGCGAGCTAGGGTTGGGGGATTTGGGGGGTTTCGGAGCCTCCGATCGCAACCTGACGGCTCCGCGAGAGGGGGGAGGGTAGGCTGGGCCTAGGTGGGCTGTGTAGAGGAGTTGGGCTGCGGGAGAGAGAAGAGAGAGAGGCCCGACGACAGTTTTCGAAGACCGAAAACGTCCGACATTTTTAACCGGCAACGGTGCCGCTATGGATGATGGTTGGGCTATCAAATGGACTCCGAATGCGACAAATTTGGCAGGCGGTCTACCTACGCTGTAACAAACCGCATGTCAAATTTCAATCCATTCCGAGAACATTTTTATGCCACTTACAAAATAATATTTCAGAGGTGTCGCGGGCGCGTGCGAGTGTGGTTGGACTCAGAAAGGACAACAGAGAGAACTGGGAGACCCGGACGGATGCAAGTTTGAAAAACATGCAGATGAATTGCACCTGATGGCATGGAAAAGTGCAACACGCAAGCGAATGCCATGGCAATGATGGCAAATAACTGGAAGACACCTGGCGCATCGGTCTCGGGGCATTACACGAAACCCTAGGAAAGAGGGTGTTGGGTTCGAGAGGAAAATGTATGTGGATGGTTCCTACTGGAAGCCTGAGAAGTACCCCAAAACCGCATGGGTTGCCGCTAAGGATCCTTCAGTGGACCCATCCACCATATCTGGCTTCACTTGCTCCAACCCCATTATCACTGATGAATCCTTTGACGCTAATTATAAGCTATTTAAGAATAAGAATGGTGAAGTGTTTGCCATGTTTATTGGTACTAACTGCAGGAACGGGCCACCTTTGAAGAAGATCTGGGTGCCCAAAAGTTGTCTTGATAAGCTTCCTGTGAATATCATCATGACACCACTAGGAAAGAAGGCAAACCCCAGACCAAAGGCGTCATATGGTCCAAAGGCTTCATATAGACTGAGGACCTCACAAGGTCACCCTAACACCAATGTTTTGCAGGGAAACTATCATCAGACACATGAATATGAGCATGTTTCTTCTAACTGCTATGTTCATAAATCAAAGAATTTTTCTCCATATTCATATGAGTACTATTCATCTCCTGCAAAGCTATTTGCAAGGGCTCCAAAGCCAAAGTTCTCAGATGCTGCACTTAGACTCATTGCTTCTAATCCACCCCTGAAGATGTGGGTGGTTAAGAAGAATTAACTTCTTTTGCAGGGAAAGGTCTCCAGTCAGAAATCAAAGACTTCTGACACCAATGCTGGGGACCTAAAACATCTTGTGGGACGTCAAAATGGTCTTACCATTTATTTCGTCCTAGGGTTTCTTGACGAGCATCCTATCTTACATAACAAGAATCTTAACTTTGATAGTATGCTTGTTCGACAAATGTTTATGCTTCACAGTACTCTTGGTGAAGCCTATCCTGCTAACTACACTGTAGGGTACAACTCCGAAAGCTACTGAGTGAATTATGGACAGTGGATGCATCACTCACATGACTGGTGATCGAAGTCTTCTCATGGATTCAACCCTACGTCCATCTACTAAAAGTCATATCACATTCACTGACATTGGAAAAAGCAAGGTATTGGGTCTAGGTAGAGTTGCAATCTCAAAGGATCAACACATGGATAAAGTGACGCTTGTTGAATCTCTTGGATTCAACTTAATGTCTATCTCAACGCTTTGTGATCTGAATATGATTGTGATATTTGGAAAATATCATTTTCTTGTGCTTATGGAAACTAACAAATCACTAGTCTTCGATGGGTATCGAAGGGGTGACCTGTATATGGTAGATTTCTCAGCAAGACCATAGCTCGCCGTATGTCTTCTAGCAAAAGCATCAAAGTGTTGGCTTTGGCATCAGAGGCTAGGACACGCAGGATGAGGAATTTGCACACTCTCGTGAAGAAGAAGCATATCATTAGCATCAAGGGCGTCAAGTTCAAGAAGGATCATCTATGTGGTGCTTGTGAAGCTGGGAAGATGACTAGGCCAAGCATCCCTCGAAGACAATCATGACTACATCACGCCCCTTCGAGCTGCTTCACATGGACCTATTTGGCCCTACTTACTACTCTACCCTTACTACTACAACACATATCTATGGTTTCGTTATTGTTGGTGATTATTCAAGATACACATGGGTTCACATAATTCTCGATAAGACTGAAGTGCGGGATGTCTTCAGACGATTCGACAATCGAGCCATGACTAACTATGGCATCAAGATCAAGCACACCAGGAGTGACAATGGCACAGAATTCAAGAACACTGGCATCGACACTTGTCTTGATACATTGGGCATTACTCATGAGCTTTCTGCCCCATATACCCCTCGACAGAATGGCGTTGTATAGCGCAAGAATAGGACTCTTATTGAGATGGCTCGCACACTACTAGAAAAAAGGTTGTTAGTGGCACACCAGTTTTTGCTATTAATGGCGCACTATAGGTGCGCCACTATTAACACGCCACTAGTAATTGTTAGTAATGGCACACCTTTGATGCGCCATTGGTAATCCAAATACCAGTGGCGCACCACATGGTGTGCCACTACTAACCCTTAGGTGCTCCACTGGTATTCCCTCCAGGTGCGCCACTAATATCCTTATAGGTGCGCCACTAGTAATGAAGGAAGGTCCGCCACTAATAAGGGTTTAAATGCGCCACTAGTAATGTATTTAGAAAACAAAAAAATCCAAATTTACAGAAAACAACATATAAGGAAAAATAATTTAAAAACAAAAAATGAAATAGAATCATAATTTTTATTATAGTAAGAATATTACAATGTCTTTACAAGTATCCAATAAAAGGAAAATTGCAAGGAAATAAAAGAAAATCCTAAAACTAATATTCTAGTAATCTTTTCTTCTTTTTCTTCACTTTATCCCTGCAAAATGTAACAAAATAAACAGAAAGACAAACAAACTATTTATAACATGTCAACACTGTCATTTTTATGCAGAACTAGATATGAGCATATATTTCCATAATTACATGGTGTGAATATTGTATGAGTAAGATTATAATGGAAATGAATTTTGATAGGAGCCCACTTTCGACGAGTATTTATCTGACAGAGCTAAATAACCAGGGCATTTACCTTTTGATAATATTATTATACTATACTACCAGTATACTACTCCACTTCGATTTTTTAGATGAGAAGATCTGAGATAGACATCTGTTCAAGTGGCTATAGGTAGTCTTGTAGAATTCTCATCGGTTCAAGTGGCTACAGGTAGTCGCACAGCTCGAATATAGACTACTAGTACTATTTGAAAAGAAAACAAGAGCAAATCTGAAGCGTACTAGTCAGATCCGATCACATTGAGCTAGAAAGAAAATTCATCAGGAAACAGATGGCTGTCGACTTACTTCCAGACGTTGAGGATCTCGTTGTGCCCGACGAAGACGCCGCGGAGCGCGTCGCGGACGGACTACTCACAGCGATAGCTGCCGCAGATGAACTCGTTGTCCTACAGGTAGTCCAATAGCCAGGAATTAAAGATAGGAGGGCTAGAACTGAAAGAACTAACAATTCATGGGTAGGGCAAACATAAACATGCTCAAGTATAAGAAAAAGGAGAACACCCAATTCTATGCAACAACATAGAAAAAAATGAATAATTTAGCTGATGCATTTGAGCTCATATGCTTTAGAAGTGGTCATACGGTGTGTTTAGCATTCCCATACCATGGTGCCCTTTTTTTATTCTTCTAAGGAGCACATACTCTTTGTGGTATTGTGGTTATACTAAGTTACTAACTCACCAGCAGGCAATCTCAAACAAGTATCAGCAAAAAAAGGTTACTTACTAAGTCATAGCCTGTTCTTTAATGCAGCTAAACAAACATATGCTGTGATAGGTAAAATACCCTTTAAAGCAGGAATGATTCCAGAGTCTATGCTGTTCACCAATCAACGCGGTGCTCTATATCTATGACTGCGAGAACTGAAAACAGAGTATCCGAAAAAAGTACTAGAACACAAGCAGCGACATAGACGGAAAATAGGAATAGTTCAGCCAGATGCAGTTGAGCCAGTTGGCATACAGTTCAATAGTTGTTAAGAATCAAATTAAGGGTGTGTGGCATTTCCATACCCTGGTGTCTTTATCTCTAAAGAACACTAATACTCTGTTTGGTAATATTAAGTTACTAACCGGAAGCCTCTTTTAGTGCAGCTAAACAAATACATGCTCAAATATGTTACCTGTTCTCTAGAACAGCGTTGATTCCAAAATAAGCAACGCAAAGCATGTACATTACCCCTAGATGGTATGACCCGAAGGTGAAAAGCACGGCATTTGCATTGACTTGGCCTCTCTGAATAGCCAACTCCTTGACCCACTCTTTCACAATCTGCATTTCAAACATGCATATTGTTCACCAGACGATAAATTACCAAAAGGTAACGCCAACTCGCATATGGAAAGAGGAAACAACCACCTTGTCAAGCTTCGCCAGCACCTCTTCTTGCCTGGCGGCCTCCTCCTTGCTCTTTTACAGACCCAGCTGGGCCAAAAACTTCGATTTTGATCAACGAGCAAGGCAAGATGATACTTGTAAGAAACAGAATCGTAGCCTCGGAGCGTCCAACTTGTGGCAATAATCGAATCAGAGCGGCAGATCGGTTCGAACCTGCTCCAATTCATGCATGCTGTGGAGGTTAGCCTCCAGCGGCCCGTCGAATGACCGCAGAATCTGGAAGCTAGACGAGGATTTGGAAGCCCGGCTATGGCCGTGGCGGCTGGATCTGGGGCCTTCGGGTGGCGGGGAGCTCCTCCTCCTACAGCTCGGTGGCCTCCACACCCCGGAGCAACACCCTCGCCGGAGGACGTGGTCACCAGCTCTCCTCTGGATCCGGTGAGGAGGGTTGGGGAAGGAGCTCACCACGGCTCCATGCCCTGGATTTGGTGTGAGGGACTGGGAAGGGGGCTCGCCGTGGTCGGGAGGGAGAGGAAGAGGTGGGCGGCCGGGGCTTCTTGATCTAGATCAAAGTCGAGGGAGGTGGGTGGGTGTGTCGGGAGGAAGGGGAGGGGAGAGAACGTGACTAGAGGGAGGGGATAAGGGGTGATAGCAATGGCACACTGGTAGGGGGTGCGCCATACGTATAGATAGCAATGGTGAGGGAGTCCTGGATTAGGGGGTCCTCAGACAGCTGGATTATATAATTTGGCCGAACTGTTGGACTATGAAGATACAAGATTGAAGGCTTCGCCCCGTGTCCGGGTGGGACTCTCCTTTGCGTGGAAGGCAATCTTGGCGATTCGGATATGTAGATCTCCTTCTCTGTAACCGACTCTGTGTAACCCTAGCCCCCTCCGGTGTCTATATAAACCGGAGGGTTTAGTCCGTAGGACAAAAGACAATCATACCATAGGCTAGCTTCTAGGGTTTAGCCACTCTGATCTCGTGGTAGATCAACTCTTGTATTACTCATATTATCAAGAATAGTCAAGCAGGACTTCATACTGCGGGCCAACTCACTTGGCCATCCGGAGCAGATCGAGAGCTACGCCCCTGGCCATCAGGTCAGGTTTGGAAGCTTGAACTATACCGCCGACATCCACGGAGACTTGATCTTCGACAGATTCGAGCCCATGTCAGGTGCGCCGCATAGTCACGACGAGCATGACTTAGCCCTGCCGTCGGACGGTGTTCAGGAGATCACACCTACGACTACTCCGGCCCTCAATCTGGAGCAGATCGTGCCATCCGAGGACGGGTGGATGGACCCCGCCACAGAGGCCGCACACTCAGCGGCGATAGAACCGAATACTGACTTCACCTCCTATGAGACCTGTGTCATCGCACCCTTGGATTCATCCCTGGCCACGGGCTCCGAACCGCTTGCGTCCGTGCCTATCGAATCTGAATGGGCACCGATCATGGAGTTTACCCCTGAGGATATCTTTCAGTACTCGCCCTTGGGCGACATGCTAAATTCATTGAGGTCTCTCTCCTTATCGAAAGACCCTTGGCCGAACTATGTCCGGCCTGAGTGGGAAGCGGACGACAAAGAAATTCATTCCCCACCCACCACCCACTTAATAGCCACTGTCGACGACTTAACCGACATGCTTGATTTCGGCTCCGAAGACATCGACGGTATGGACGACGATGCAGGAGAAGAACTAGAACCACCGCCCACAGGGCACTGGACAACCACCTCATCATATGACATATATATGGTGGACACCCCCAAAGAAAGCGATGGCAATAAGGCAACAGAGGATAATCCCCTCGAGAAGCAATCTAAGCACCGGCGTCATCGGCGTCGCTCTAAGCCCCGCCATAGCAAAAGCAGTGATACCGGCACAAGAGACAATAACGCTGCAGATAGTGCTGAAGACGAAGACAATCCCCTCCAGCCAGGCTTCGAGCGGGAGGACGGGCAAGCTAGCCCTAAGGAACAGGCGACAGACGGAGAATCAGAGGATGACAATTACATGCCCCTCTCCGAAGACGAGGTGAGCCTCGGCGACGAAGAATTTATCGTGCCTGAGGATCTCGTCGAGCAGGAGCGCTTCAAGCGCCGGCTTATAGCCACAAAAAAAAGCGTGAAGAAAAAGCAGTAGCAACTTCAAGCTGATCAAGATCTACTAGCGGATAGATGGACCGAGGTCCTGGCAGCCGAGGAATACGAACTCGAGCGCCCAACCAAAAGTTACCCAAAGTGCAGGTTGCTACCCCAACTCGAGGAGGAAGCATTAAAGCCTACACTACCGGCGTATGATGTGGCTAACCGGCCACCTCGTGCCGAGACAAAGTGGCATATTAGCCCGAAGTCCAGCCCGCGCCCCGTCGCTAGTCAAACAAAAACACCAAGGCCGGGGGATACACGCAGGACCTGCAAGACGTATTGGAAAACAAAGCAGGACATACAAGATCGATCTACGGATCATGGGGGCGCGCCCCAACGCGTGACGATGACTGTCACGCCGGATATATTAAAAGCAAATTCGGCTGGGCCGAATACAGCAGACATTACTCGTATGAACTGCGTCGTGATATAGCCCGGCACAGAGGTGCTGCACACCCCCTATGCTTCACCGATGAAGTAATGGATCATGAATTCCCAGAAGGGTTTAAACCCTTGAACATTGAATCATATGATGGTACAACAGACCCTGCGGTATGGATTGAAGATTTCCTCCTCCACATCCACATGGCCCGCGGTGATGATCTACATGCCATCAAGTACCTCCCACTAAAACTCGAAGGGCCAGCTCGGCATTGGCTGAATAGCCTACCGGCAAACTCCATTGGCAGTTGGGAGAACTTGGAAGACGCATTCCTTGACAACTTCCAGGGCACTTATGTGCGACCACCGGATGCTGATGACTTGAGTCACATAACCTAACAGCCCGGGGAGTCAGCCAGGAAATTCTGGACTCGGTTCCTAACTAAAAAGAACCAAATTGTCGACTATCCGGATGCCGAGGCCTTGGCGGCATTTAAGCATAACATCCGTGATGAGTGGCTCGCCCGACACCTTGGCCAAGAGAAGCCGAAGTCCATGGCAGCCCTCACGACACTCACGACCCGCTTTTGTGCGGGCGAGGACACCTGGCTGGCTCGCAGCAACAACACATCAAGAAATCCTGGCAATTCAGATGCCAAAGACAGCAACGGCAAGCCATGTCACAACAGACACAAGCGCCGCAACAACGGCGACAACGCCGAAGACACGACAGTCAATGCCGGATTCAGTGGCTCTAAATCCGGTCAGTAGAAAAAGCCATTCAAAAGAAGCAATCCGGGCCCGTCTAGTTTGGACCGCATACTCGATCGCTCGTGTCAAATTCACGGCACCCCCGATAAACCAGCCAACCACACCAACAGAGAATGTTGGGTGTTCAAACAGACCGACAAGTTGAATGCCGAAAACAAGGAAAAGGGGCTACATAGAGACGACAAGGAGGAGCCTCGGCCGCCGAATGCAGGAGGACAGAAGAAATTTCCTCCCCAAGTGAAAACGGTGAACATGATATACGCAACACATATTCCCAAGCGGGAACGGAAGTGTGCACTAAGGGACGTCTATGCGATGGAGCCAGTCGCCCCAAAGTTCAACCCATGGTCTTCTTGTCCGATCACTTTCGAACACAGGGACCACCCTACCAGTATTCGTCATGGCGGTTCTGCCGCATTGGTCCTTGACCCCATCATCGATGGATTTCACCTCACTCGAGTCCTTAAGGACGGTGGCAACAGCCTGAACCTGCTCTATTAAGATACAGTGCGCAAAATGGGTATCGACCCCTCAAGGATCAAACCCACAAAAACCACCTTTAAAGGTGTCATACCAGGTGTAGAGGCATGTTGCATGTGCTCAATCACACTGGAAGTGGTCTTCGGATTTCCGGACAACTTCCGAAGTGAGGAGTTGATCTTCGATAACGTCACCTTCTGTAGTGGCTATCACGCACTGCTCGGACGAACCGCATTCGCCAGATTCAATGTGGTACCGCATTATGCATACCTCAAGCTCAAAATGCCAGGACCTCGCGGGGTTATAATAGTTAATGGAAACACAGAACGCTCGCTCCGTATGGAGGAGCACACTGCGGCCCTCGCAGCAGAAGTACAAAGCAGCCTTCTGAGGCAAACCACCAATTCGGCGATAAAGCCCCGGACACCTTCAAGCGAGTCTGGAGTACCCTGCAACAAGATCGCCCGGCACGTTCAGAGCTCGCCTAGCAATTCGGCCTTCGTCCTAGTCCCACTCAAGCGGCGAAATTTGCGCTGCGCGTACATAATTATGCACTCAAAATACCATGGGCATAGGCGGAGGCACGGCTATGGCACGGCCCACAATGCGGCTCAACCGCCTCAGGACCCGTATATATTTACCATTTTCTTCCTTTCACGACCGTATTCTCTGAAGGCCCTCTCCGATAGCCTGATTACCGGACCGATCACGGGAAGGAAACACCAAGGAAGCAAGAAGCTTTGATGTACAAGGGAATCCCCAGGTGGTCTCTGATAACGATCGCTATATGCTACCTCTTGAGCACTTACGTTGGTTTTCCCTTGAAGAGGAAAGGGTGATGCAGCAGAGTAGTGTAAGTATTTCCCTCAGTTTTTGAGAACCAAGGTATCAATCTAGTGGGAGGCCACGCACGAGTCCCTCGCACCTACACAAACAAATAAATCCTGACAACCAACGCGATAAGGGGTTGTCAATCTCTAGATGGTCACTTACGAGAGTGCTATCTGATAGATATGATAAGATAATATTTTTGGTATTTTTATGATAAATAGAAATAAAAGATGCAAAGTAAAATAAATGTCAAAGGAAATAACTAAGTATTGGAAGATTAATATGATGGAAGATAGACCCGGGGGCCATAGGTTTCACTAGTGGCTTCTCTCAAGAACATAAGTATTCACAGTGGGTAAACAAATTATTGTTGAGCAATTGACAGAATTGAGCATAGTTATGAGAATATCTAGGTATGATCATGTATATGGGCATCACGCTCGAGACAAGTAGACCGACTCCTGCCTGCATCTACTACTATTACTCCACACATCAACTGCTATCCAGCATGCATCTAGAGTATTAAGTTCATAAGAACAGAATAACGCTTTAAGCAAGATGACATGATGTAGAGGGATAAACTCATGCAATATGATATAAACCCATCTTGTTATCCTCGATAGCAACAATATAATACCTGCCTTGCTGCCCCTACTGTCACTGGGAAAGGACACCGCAAGATTGAACCCAAAGCTAAGCACTTCTCCCATTGCAAGAAAGATCAATCTAGTAGGCCAAACCAAACTGATAATTCGAAGAAACTTGCAAAGATAACCAATCATGCGTAAAAGAATTCAGAGAAGATTCAAATATTGTTCATAGATAAACTTGATCATAAATCCACAATTCGTCGGTCTCAACAAACACACCGCAAAAGAAGATTACATCGAATAGATCTCCACAAGAGTGGGGGAGAACTTTGTATTGAGATCCAAAAAGAGAGAAGAAGCCATCTAGCTAATAACTATGGACCCGTAGGTCTTAGGTAAACTGCTCACACTTCATCGGATGGGCAATGGTGTTGATGTAGAAGCCCTCCGTGATCGATGCCCCCTCCGGCAGAGCTCCGGAACAGGCCCCAAGATGGGATCTCGTGGATACAGAAAGTTACGGCGGTGGAATTAGGGTTTTGGCTCCGTTTCTGGTATTTTGGGGTTACGTAGGTATATATAGGAGGAAGGAGTACGTCGGTGGAGCAACAGGGGGCCCACGAGGGTGGAGGGCGCGCCTGGAGGGTAGGCGCGCCCCCTACCTCGTGGCCTCCTGGTTGATGTCTTGACGTAGGGTCCAAGTCCTCTGGATCATGTTCGTTCCGAAAATCACGTTCCCGAAGGTTTCATTCCGTTTGGACTCCGTTTGATATTCTTTTTCTGCGAAACCCTAAAATAGGCAAAAAAACAGCAATTTTGGGATGGGCCTCCGGTTAATAGGTTAGTCCCAAAAATAATATAAAAGTGTATAATAAAGCCCAATAATGTCCAAAACAGAATATAGTATAGCACGGAACAATCAAAAATTATAGATACGTTGGAGACGTATCAAGTATCCCCAAGCTTAATTCCTGCTCGTCCTCGAGTAGGTAAATGATAAAAACAGAATTTTTGATGTGGAATGCTACTTGGCATAATTTCAATGTAATTCTCTTAATTGTGGTATGAATATTTAGATCCGAAAGATTCAAGATAAAAGTTTAATATTGACATATAAATAATAATACTTCAAGCATACTAACTAAGCAATTATGTCTCTTCAAAATAACATGGCCAAGGAAAGTTATCCCTACAAAATCATATAGTCTGGATATGCTCCATCTTCACCACACAAAGTATTCAAATCATGCACAACCCCGATGACAAGCCAAGCAATTATTTCATACTTTTAATATTCTCAAACTTTTTCAATCTTCACGCAATACATGAGCGTGAGCCATGGACATAGCACTATAGGTGGAATAGAATGGTGGTTGTGGAGAAGACAAAAAGGGAGAAGATAGTCTCACATCAACTAGGCGTATCAACGGGCTATGGAGATGCCCATCAATAGATATCAATGTGAGTGAGTAGGGATTGCCATGCAACAGATGCACTAGAGCTATAAGTATATGAAAGCTCAACAAAAAGAAACTAAGTGGGTGTGCATCCAACTTGCTTGCTCACGAAGACCTAGGGCATTTTGAGGAAGCCCATTGTTGGAATATACAAGCCAAGTTCTATAATGAAAAATTCCCACTAGTATATGAAAGTGATAACATAGGAGACTCTCTATTATGAAGATCATGGTGCTACTTTGAAGCACAAGTGTGGAAAAAGGATAGTAGTATTACCCCTTTTTTTGGGCCTTCTCTTTTTTTTGGCCTTTCTCTTTGATTTTTTATTGTTGGGACAATACTCTATGAATGATTATCACCACACTTCTATTTATTTATAACTTAATGATTACAACTCGATACTAGAACAAAGTATGACTCTATATGAATGCCTCCGGCGGTGTACCGGGATAGCAATGATGCATGAGTGACTTATATGAAAGAATTATGAATGGTGCCTTTGCCACACTAAAATGTCAACTACATGATCATGCAAAGCAATATGACAATGATGGAGCGTGTCATAGTAAACGGAATGGTGGAAAGTTGCATGGCAATATATCTCAGAATGGCTATGGAAATGCCATGATAGGTAGGTATGGTGGCTGTTTTGAGGAAGGTGTATGGTGGGGTGTATGATACCGGCGAAAGGTGCGCAGTATTAGAGAGGCTAGCAATGGTGGAAGGGTGAGAGTGCGTATAATCCATGGACTCAACATTAGTCATAAAGAACTCACATACTTATTGCAAAAATCTATTGGTTATCGAAGCAAAGTACTACGTGCATGCTCCTAGGGGGATAGATTGGTAGGAAAAGACCATCGCTCGTCCCCGACCGCCACTCATAAGGATGACAATCAATAAATACATCATGCTCCGACTTCTTAACATAACAGTTCACCATACGTGCATGCTACGAGAATCACAAACTTCAACACAAGCATTTCTCAAATTCACAACTACTCAACTAGCACGACTCTAATATCACCATCTCCATATCTCAAAACAATTATCAAGTTTCAAACTTCTCATAGTATTCAACATACTCATAAGAAAATTTTATTATTAATCTTGAATGCCTAAAATAATTAAAGCAAATTACCATGATGTTTTGTAGGACTCTCAAAATAATCTAAGTGAAGCATGAGAGAACAATGGTTTCTATAAAACAAATCTACCACCGTGCTCTAAAGGATATAAGTGAAGTACTAGAGCAAAAACTATATATTTCAAGAGATATAAGTGAAGCATATAGAGTATTCTAATAATTTCTAAATCATGTGTGTCTCTCTCAAAAAGGTGTGTGTAGCAAGGATGATTGTGGTAAACTAAAAAGCAAAGACTCAAATAATACAAGACGCTCCAAGCAAAACACATATCATGTGGTAAATAAAAATATAGCTCCAAGTAAAGTTACCGATAGAAGTAGACGAAAGAGGGGATGCCTTCCGAGGCATCCACAAGCTTTGGCTTTTAGGTGTCCTTAGATTATCTTGGGGGTGCCATGGGAATCCCCAAGCTTAGGCTCTTGCCACTCCTCGTTCCATAATCCATCAAATCTTTACCCAAAACTTGAAAACTTCACAACACAAAACTTAAAGTAGAAAATCTCGTGAGCTCCGTTAGCGAAAGAAAACAAAACAACACTTCAAGGTACAGCAATGAACTCATTCTTTATTTATATTGGTGTTAAACCTACTGTATTCCAACTTCTCTATGGTTTACAAACTATTTTACTAGCCATAGATTCATCAAAATAAGCAAACAACACACGAAAAACAGAATCTGTCACAAACAGAACAGTCTGTAGTAATCTGTAGCTAACGCAAGATCTGGACCCCCAAAATTCTAAAATAATTTGCTGGACGTGAGGAATTTATCTATTAATCATCTTCAAAAAGAATTAACTAAATAGCACTTTCCAAATAAAAATGGCAGCAGTTCTCGTGAGCACTAAAGTTTCTATTTTTTACAGCAAGATTAAAAAGACTTTCCCCAAGTCTTCCCAACGGTTCTACTTGGCACAAACACTAATTAAACACAAAGAACACAACCAAAACAGAGGCTATATAAGTTATTTATTTCTAAACAGGAGCAAAGAAGCAAGGAATAAAAATAAAATTGGGTGGCCTCCCAACAAGCGCTATCGTTTAACGCCCCTAGCTAGGCATAAAAGCAAGGATAGATCTAGGTATTGCCATCTTTGGAAGGTAATTTAAGTTTCTTTCTAGGGAAGTGTTCCATGCCTTTCCTTAACGAAAATTGGAATCTAATATTCCCTTCCTTCATATCAATAATTGCAAAAATCGTTCTAAGGGAAGGTCTACCAAGAATAATGGGACATGAAGGATTGCAATCTATGTCAAGAACAATAAAATCTGCGTGCACATAATTCCTATTTGCAACAATAAGAACATCATTAATTCTTCCCATAGGTTTCTCAATGGTGGAATCCGCAAGGTGCAAGTTTAAAGAGCAATCATCAAAATCACGGAAACCTAACAAATCACACAAAGTCTTTGGAATCATGGAAACACTAGCACCCAAATCACACAAAGCATAGCATTCATGATCTTTAATTTTAATTTTAATAGTAGGTTCCCACTCATCATAAAGTTTTCTAGGGATAGAAACTTCCAATTCAATTTTTTCTTCATAAGATTGCATCAAAGCATCAATGATATTTTTAGTAAAAACTTTATTTTGACTATACGCATGAGGAGAATTTAGCACAGATTGCAACAAGGAAATACAATCTATCATAGAGCAATTATCATAACTAAATTCCTTGAAATCCAAAATAGTGGGTTCTTTAATATTTAAAGTTTTGACTTCTTCAATCCCACTTTTAGCAATTTTAGCATCAAGATCTAAAGACTCTGAATTCTTGGAACGCCGTCTAGGTAAAGGTAGATCATATTCAGTCCCATCATTATCAAGATTCATATTGCAAAACAAAGATTTAATAGGGGACACATCAATAACTTTTAGATCTTCATCTTTATTATCATGGAAACTAGAAGAACATGCTTTTATAAAGCAATCTTTCTTAGCACACATCCTAGCGGTTCTTTCTTTGCAGTCATCAATGGAAATTCTCATGGCTTCGAGAGACTCATTGATATCATGCTTAGGTGGAATAGATCTAAGTTTCAAAGAATCAACATCAAGAGAAATTCTATCAACGTTCCTAGCCAACTCATCAATCTTAAGCAATTTTTCTTCAATTAAAGCATTGAAATTCTTTTGTGAAGTAATAAATTCTTTAATATTAGATTAAAAATCAGAGGGCATCTTATTATAATTTCCATAAGAATTGTTGTAGGAATTACCATAATTATTAGAGGATTAAAGTTTCCTCTATACGCGTTGTTACCAAATTATTCCTACCAACAAAATTCACATCCATAGATTCATTATTATTCTCAATCAAAGTAGACACAGGCATATCATTAGGATCAGAAGAAACACTTTTATTAGCAAATAATTTCATAAGTTCATCCATCTTTCCACTCAAAACATTAATTTCTTCTATCGCATGCACTTTCTTATTAGTAGATCTTTCAGTGTGCCATTGAGAATAATTAACCATAATATTATCTAGGATTTTAGTAGCTTCTCCTAAAGTAATTTCCATCAAAGTGCCTCCCGCGGCCGAATCTAAAAGATTTCTAGAAGCAAAATTCAATCCGGCATAAAAAATTGTATAATCATCCACAAATTCAAACCATGCATAGGGCAATTACGTATCATTAATTTCATCCACTCCCAAGCTTGTGCAACATGCTCGTGATCAAGTTGCTTAAAATTCATAATATCGTTTCTAAGAGAGATAATCTTAGCGGGAGGAAAATACTTAGAGATAAAAGCATCTTTGCACTTATTCCAAGAATCAATACTATTTTTAGGCAAAGACGAAAACCAAGCTTTAGCACGATCTCTAAGCAAAAAAGGAAACAGCTTCAATTTAACAATATCATTATCCACATCTTTCTTCTATTGCATATCACATAAATCAATGAAGCTATTCAGATGGTATTGTCATCTTCACTAGGAAGGCCGGCGAATTGATCTTTCATGACAAGATTCAACAAAGCAGCATTGATTTCACAAGATTCAGTATCGGTAAGAGGAGTAATCAGAGTGCTAAGGAAATTATTGTTGTTGGTATTGGTAAAGTCACATAATTTAGTATTATCTTGAGCCATCGTCACAAGCAAGCAATCCAACACACAAGCAAACAAGAAACGGGCAAAAAGAGGCGAATTAGAGAAAGAGAGGGAGTATGGAGAGAGAGAGGGCGAATAAAACGGCAGGGGTGAAGTGGCGGAGAGGAAAACGAGAGGTAAATGGCAAATAATGTAATGCGGGAGATAAAGGTTTGTGATGGGTACTTGGTATGTTGACTTTTGTGTAGACCTCCCCGGCAACGGCGCCAGAAATCCTTCTTGCTACCTCTTGAGCACTTGAGTTGGTTTTCCATTGAAGAGGAAGGGGTGATGCAGAGCGTAAGTATTTCCCTTGGTTTTTGAGAACTGAGGTATCAACACAGTAGGAGGCCACGCACGAGTCCCTCGCACCTACACAAACAAATAAATCCTCGCAACCAATGCGATAAGGGGTTGTCAATCCCTACACGGTCACTTACGAGAGTGA
This sequence comes from Triticum urartu, assembly GCF_003073215.2. NCBI lineage: Eukaryota > Viridiplantae > Streptophyta > Magnoliopsida > Poales > Poaceae > Triticum > Triticum urartu. Next base: position 327,158,008 of record NC_053022.1, read on the forward strand.
GATCTGATACATATGATAAGATAATATTTTTGGTATTTTTATGATAAAGAGAAATAAAAGATGCAAAGTAAAATAAATGGCAAAGGAAATAACTAAGTATTGGAAGATTAATATGATGGAAGATAGACCCGAGGGCCATAGGTTTCACTAGTGGCTTCTCTCAAGAACATAAGTATTCACGGTGGGTAAACAAATTACTGTTGAGCAGTTGACAGAATTGAGCATAGTTATGAGAATATCTAGGTATGATCATGTATATAGGCATCATGTCCGAGACAAGTAGACCGACTACTGCCTGCATCTACTACTATTACTCCACACATCGACCACTATCCAGCATGCATCTAGAGTATTAAGTTCATAAGAACATAGTAACGCTTTAAGCAAGATGACATGATGTAGAGGGATAAACTTATGCAATATGATATAAACCCCATCTTGCTATCCTCGATGGCAAAAATACAATATGTGCCTTGCTGCCCCTACTGTCACTGGGAAAGGACACCGCAAGATTGAACCCAAAGCTAAGCACTTCTCCCATTGCAAGAAAGATCAATCTAGTAGGCCAAACCAAACTGATAATTCGAAGAGACTTGCAAAGATAACCAATCATACATAAAAGAATTCAGAGAAGATTCAAATATTGTTCATAGATAAACTTGATCATAAACCCACAATTCATCGGTCTCAACGAACACACCGCAAAAGAAGATTACATCGAATAGATCTCCACAAGAGAGGGGGAGAACTTTGTATTGAGATCCAAAAAGAGAGAAGAAGCCATCTAGCTAATAACTATGGACCCGTAGGTTTGAGGTAAACTACTCACACTTCATTGGAGGGGTTTTGGTGTTGATGTAAAACGACGGCCAGTGAATTGTAATACGACTCACTATAGGGCGAATTCGAGCTCGGTACCCGGGGATCTCATGGATACAGAGAGTTACGGCGGTGGAATTAGGGTTTTGGCTCTATTTCGGGTAGTTTGGGGGTACGTAGGTATATAGAGGAGGAAGGAGTACGTCGGTGGAGCAACAGGGGGGCCACGAGGTTGAAGGGCGCGCTTGGGGGGGTAGGCGCGCCCCCTACCTCGTGGCCTCCTGGTTGATGTCTTAACGTAGGGTCCAAGTCCTCTGGATCATATTCGTTCCGAAAATCACGTTCCCGAAGGTTTCATTCCATTTGGACTCCGTTTGATATTCTTTTTCTATGGAACCCTAAAATAGGTAAAAAAAATAGCAATTCTGGGCTGGGCCTCTGGTTAATAGGTTAGTCCCAAAAATAATATAAAAGTGTATAATAAAGCCCAATAATGTCCAAAATAGAATATAATATAGCATGGAACAATCAAAAATTATAGATACGTTGGAGACGTATCACTATACCTGTTTTACATACCCACACGCAGCTTGCCCTTGGATAGGACATGTCAAATAGTCCTATTTTTGCTTATTGCACTACTTGTATACATATGCTTTGATGTATCATTTAAATAACAATGTACAACGTTAGCTTATTATTGCATTTCTTCATCTTTTTTTCTTCCCTGTCTGCTTATTTACGGCAAATTGCACCCGTACATTCTGGTACGTCCAGTGTGCGAGGGGCTTCATTGTACCCCATAACACGGCAAGAAAGTCCAAACACTTTCGAGAGTGCGACACCCCGAACTTATAGCATTATATGCATCAGCTCCGAATCATGTCTTGGGTCAATAGTTGGGTTTGACCGGCTCCCATGTTTTGGTACCTTACGTTCCGCTATATCGGCTAAGGTAGCACTGGGAGAACTACTACAATTGTGTCCCGGTTCTTCTGGACGAGCACCTTAGTAGAAAAAGCCTAAAACTGACTGTCATGATGCGGCGAGAGCTAGTCGCTGTTCAAGAGGTGTCAAATCCTTAAAGATTTTTTCCGCTTCGTGCGAGGAATCGGCCTTGTCCAATTTAGGCGTATATAGCGCCCCAAGTTTGGCCTTCCGAATACTAGGGGCTTCGCCAAAATTTAAAATTGTAGACTTCTATGGCTAAGTAAGAGTGATAAAGCTGTATAGTCCGATTGCCTTGTTCGCTGCGCTAAACACCATCGTAAAGGACCAATTTCTTTTTGGATAAAGAGTGTTTAAGATTTATCCTGAACACCTCAGTACTAGTTACATGAGGGCAGAAGCCGACGACTGGCCAACTCTCAGATTTTATAAATAGCCGCGCAAAAGGTAATATTTTAAATCGACAAGCGTTATATAGCGCACATGAACTCATTTTCATATTACAGGATCACATGAGTACATTCATTCAAATATTACATCCTTAGCACATTCCTCCGCCACAAGGCGGGCACCATTCAGGACACTGTCATAATACTTTTCGGGGTGGCGATGCTCCTTGCCCTCCGGTGGCCCCTCCTTCACCAGCTTTTCGGCATCCATCTTCGCCCAGTGCACTTTCGCATGGGCAAAGGCCCTGCGCGCACCTTCAATGCAGACGGACCGCTTTACGACTTCAAACTGTGGGCAGGC